>NC_139626.1:27938592-27953592 GCF_964638095.1 Poromitra crassiceps | reverse complement strand
TACAACTCTTGAATTTGTTTGTTAGGTAGCCTATTAAGTAATGATTCAGTACTCATGAACTACACACAGAAAGGCCCTTTTGTCATAGTGATTTCATATTGAATATTAGAGTGATTTTTCTATGGACTGTCTATTCAACCCATGCACTGTGCTGTATGGAATTAGACTACCAACACAGATTAGCCTCCTACTCCCATGGCTTCCCTCGGCCTCCCATAGCAGAATGATGGTGGTTAAACACACAGAGGAGATCATCCCAAGCGTTCTTGTTAGTGTCAACATGTCTTAGTCCGGACGGACTGCGATAACATTTTGTCAGTTCAACTGTGGGAGATAAGCAGATGCTGGCTGGGTCTGTCTGAACCACCACACAGTCCTCCACCTGCTTCCTCATCTACCCTAACCCTACTGTACATTTCAGTATAGTTCCCAAGGGGAAATCACTGTAATATTGCTGTTGTGTTCCTACAGTATAGGGACTTATGGTACTCAATACTGAGTTTATTTGACCTAATAGGATTTTATGGTATTTTTGTCTTTTATCTCCTATTGTATCGACTTTCCGTGGTATGCATATATATTTGACCTGTATTAGCATGATAATGTTAAGGTATTGCTGTCATATTTGCATACAGCAGTAGCCTACTAAAATTGATGAGAGAGAATAACTGTTAGGTTTAGACTGATACATCAGTTTGTTTATATATTATTGGGCCTACAGTATATCTGCCTTTTCTTAAATACCGCATAGGATATTGGCTACTGCTGAGATGATGGAGGTTCCTTAACTTACCACATGCAATCACATTTTTGTTTCTTTGCACATTTTTCTTATTCATTTATATATTTTTTGTAGATTTTTGTCATTTAAAGGCAATAATGTATCAGAGTTTCTCTTAAATTGAATAGGTGTAGTGGGTCACCCTAAAGACATTTTATTTGGATGGTTTTCATAGAGTTTTAGTGTCCCACATGTATTCAAATGCCTTTCCACCCTGACTAGAAAACAAATTCCTAGTTATTATCTTTCATAAGCGCTGCACTCTGCTTAGTGAAACACACCCGCCTTAGCCTTTGTTCACACCATAGGCAGAACATAGGCAGAACTGAAGCTTGAGGCAGGCTCAAGCTGAACTGACGCTTAACCGGTCACAGAGGAGCAGTGTCTTTTCCCCAGCGCCTTGCTCGGCGTGCCTTGAACCCGCCCACAACTCCCATTGACTTCATGCCTGGCAGCTTCAAGCTTCACGCGTCATGCCTGGAAAATAGGACTGAATCCTGAACGATCGCTTCAGCGTGGCTTCAGCGCGGCTTCAGCATGGCGTGGCATGTGGCTGGTGTGAACGGTCTCACCCAGGGGGTGTCCGGGGGCATGCCCCCCCGGGAGAAAGTTTTGTACATTTTAAAGTAAAAATGGATCAATCTGGTCCACTTTGAGATCAAAATGAAGAGACTAGATCTATGAAGAACTACACACATCACATTAATATCCTCTTTACTGTTCTGTGGCTTTACAATGATGAAAAAATAATTGTCTCCCTATATATATATTCTGCATACAGGTATATGGTAGAATTCTGCTTGCTTAAATAATACAGTGATCCATATACCAAAATCACTTCCAGGGGAGAATAATTAATTTCAGGGGAGAATAGTTAATTTCAACTGAAGTAACATTTACTCTCTCTCCTCTCCCTCACTATCCTCCTCTATCCCTCTTTGTGCTGTCAACCAAAAGGCAAATATAACAACCAACCAACCAGAGTATTTATAGTCTAATAAGAGGTATAGATCCATCCATATCAATTTAATGTGTATGTAAAAACTGTACTGTTAAAAAAAAAAATAATGATAATAATTCTAGGGTGGGCTGAGATTATTATTAAAAAGGGTCTAAAACCGCCCCTGGTCTCACCTGTTAACAAGGACGCCGAAATGAAACTGCGTGGCTTCAGCGTGGCTTTGGTGTGGCTTTGGTGTGGCTTTGGCGTGGCTTTGGCATGGCTTTGGTGTGGCTTTGGTGTGGCTTTGGTGTGGCTTTGGTGTGCCTTTGGCGTGGCTTTGGTGTGGCTTTGGCGAATGGTGTGAACGGCCACTTAACCCTTTCACAAGCGCTGCACTCTGCTTAGTGAAACACACCCGGCTTAACCCTTTCACAAGCGCTGCACTCTGCTTAGTGAAACACACCCGGCTTAACCCTTTCCAGGCTGCTCGTCTGTCACACTGTGTTCACTACTGTAAATGCCAAACTGCTCGGCGACTCACTATTGATTTAACCTCTTATGGTTACAAGTGTGAAACCACTGTGGCTTCTGGTGAACCAGACTAGAAATCAAACCCATCATCAAGCCTGCTTTTCAGCTCCATGGTCTTTACTGTAGGCCCCACACAGAAGGCTTCATACATTCAGGCGGTGTCTCGCCAATGGGTCAGCATGGGGGAAATTCAGCATAGTTAGCATTTAGCTGCTAGCCCCCCAGCCCAGACAGACAGGATTGGGGATTCAACCACCGCAGTAAACGCACATCTGAACAGATGGCGGGCCCTTCAGGTCAGAGTTGACTCAGTCTGTTGTGTGTCTATTGTTGTGTAATTCACGTTCTCTCTATTATATAATAAGCATAATGAGCCGCTGTGTGTCGGAAAATAAGCTTTTGACTAGACATAAATAGAATCATTTCATTTTCCTCGTTTTCAGGTTGCAGTTCAAACTGATTATCGTTTGCTAATCAAACCGAAGTTGTCTTTGACTTTAACATCATATTTAAAGCTGGTCTGGAAATAAGGTCCAGGGTGTAAAAAAGCGGAATTCTCCTTTAAGTGTATTGTCTATTTCACACCGCTGTGGGGTTTTGAAACAGGATTTAGATGAAAAATGCAAAGTTGTCTGAGAACAACTGGAACAAGTAGGGATTCAATTGGGCTTGGTTTTTACATTTCTTGTGCACTGCACACTAACCCCAAATTTATGCTCTTTAGATAGATTTTGAGTATATATTTTTGAATAGAGGAATACTGGTACGACTCTAATAGCCGATTATTTAATACTATCATCCAAAACTGCATTATTTCAATCCGGGATATATGTCTGATAATTGAGGAGCAAGGGAATGTGTGGAGTGTTTTTGAGTTGTGGATGATGGGTCTATGTTTGAATGATGGTGGTGTGGAGAAACTGTAGTTGGGGGGCTCATCATCCCCGTCCTGTACAAAGGACTCGTAGCTCCGCCCCTGACTGAAGCTATAAACTACGCCACTGTGCAGTATTTGTGGGACGGGGCTATGGCACGGGATTCACTATGTTATATTTACTGTGGGACGGGGCTATGGCATGGGCTTCAGCAGTGTTTCCCACAGGATTTAGAGTATTTGTGGTGGGGGACCGCAGACCCCCTAGGGGGGTACCGTGCGGGGGCATGCCCCCCCCCGCGAGTTTTTTAAAAAACATTTTAAAGTAAAATGCATGAATTTGGTGTATTTTGAGAAAAGATTAAGAGCAAAATTAAAAGGCTAGATGTATGAAGAACATGTCATCATTACTGTGCTGTGGGTTTACAATGACAAACTAAATTTCTCCCTATAGGTCAGGGATACTCAACTCGCTTTGCCACTTTCGTGAAATGATAGAAGGCAAGGGGACAATTAATAAACAAACAATATACATTTTTCTGTAGCGGATTGTAGGTTTTTGGGGTGTCAGCCAGAGTTTAGGCTGACAATGTTGTGCACACCGGATAGTTAGTTAGGTTAAGTTAGTTAGGTTAAGTACATACATAAGTGCCTGGGTATTGGCGGTATTTGTGATTATTGAAAGATATTCCATATTCCAGACTGAAATGCTATAACAGAAGTATTGGCCAGAATGACATGAACATTTGGACACTTATTCAGCGGGTATCTTGCATGTTGCGTTCAGGTGCACTGTAATTTTTTTTTTTTTTTTTTTGTCAAATCTTTTTGTGGCGGTGCGCCACAAATTCCTTTATGTATGGGAAACACTGGGCTTCAGTACTCCCATGTTTACTGTATTCCCTAATCAGAGTTGATGCTTCTACGCCTGGTTTACACAGTGCAGAGCAGACACAGCCTGGTTTACACACCGCAGAGCAGACGCGGCCTGGCCTCCCAATGAATATAAATCAGCAACAAGCTTGAAATGCTACGTGTTTTTATTGCTCATGAGGCTATTTTTAGCAGCCGCCGTCGTATAGCTGGACGGAGGAGTGGAAAGAACACAGAAGCAGAAAGTGGCTCTGACAGCGGCAGGGTGAAGTCAGCCAGGTCGCTGCTGGACGCCGGCCCACAACTTTGAAAGGAACCATAGTCATTATCTACCCACCCCCCCCCCCCATGCTGAAGGATGGGGGACATTTTTTAGTCCATAACAAAACAGCCCTGAATGTTCACAGCAAAAACACTGTAGCAGCGTTCTCCTAAACAATTGAAGTGGATTGTCACTAGCTTTCAAGCGTAAAAGAAAAATAAATAAAGAAAAAAGGCCCTATACGGCTCGTCTGGTGTAATCCAAGTCTCCACAAGCCCTGAGATGGCAAGTTGACTTGGAAAGATGTAATTTACAGCTTGTTCTTAGTGGTGAGCTGAAAGTGAGTTAACGCTTTAGAATACAGCCCGCAAATAAGCATGTAGTTAGTATAACTACGGGGTACAAGGAGTGTAGTTATAGTATAACTACGGGGTACAAGGAGTGTAGTTATAGTATAACTACGGGGTACAAGGAGTGTAGTTATAGTATAACTACGGGGTACAAGGAGTGTAGTTATAGTATAACTACGGGGTACAAGGAGTGAATTTAGACTTTAACTAGAGGGTAACAAGATCTGTACTTATAGTATAACTACGGGGTACCACACTGTACTTACAGGGTAACTGCGGGGTACAAGGAGTGTAGTTATACTATAACTACACTCCTTGTACCCCGTAGTTATAGTATAATAAGAATGGAATCGTTCTGATAAATGGTCGTTTTGGAGTCCTGTGGGGTTTACTCGGCCATATCTCCTCTCCTGATAACCAATCAACACTCTTCTCTCTGTCTGAATGTGGGAAAGCCCTTTCCTCCAATTCTTCTATTCTCTGGTGTGTGTGTTTGTGTGTGTGTGTGTGTGTGTGTGTGTGACTGCATTACTTCTGTTTTTGTCTGTATGAGCCTTTTAGCCGTACACATGAATACATGATGGTGTGTGTCTGTGCACATTATGTTACGGTACGGTGGCGCAGTCGGTAGCGCTGTCGCCTCACAGTTAGAAGGTCCTGAGTTCGATTCTCGCCTGGGACACTGTGAGCGCTGTGGTTGTGTTCCCCCCCATATCTTCAGTGCCTACTGCCCAGGTGGGGTATCTCGTCGTAAGGGCCTTTCTCTCTGTGTGGAGTTTGCATGTTCTCCCCGTACCCCCCAGGGGGTTCCTCCGTATATAACCCCCCACTAAAAACATGCAGAAGATCAGATCGTCATCGTCATCCGACCAGTGACGACAACATCCGAAGTTGGTCCCCGGGCGCTGTACGAGAAAGCGACCACTGCTCCTGGCCTGCCCCTCGGAGGAAAGGACATGCCTGGATGGGTTAAATGCAGAGGACACTTTTCACCGGCCACCGTCAGCATGAGTGTGTTGTGGCCGCATGCATGTATTGTGGTGTTCGTGTGACAATAAAAGACGAGCTTGTCCGTTACGAGAGAGTTAATATACATTCCTAATCATGAATATTGTTGTTCTTCGCTGGGGGGGAAATGAAATAGTTTATTCTCAGCATTTATTATTATTATTATTATTATTATTATTATTATTATTATTATTATTATTATTATTATGCGATTATCTTCCTTCCCAATGCCTAATGGACATCTTCCAGGACACAGTTATTCTGCATAGAGCCCCCCCCCCCCCCTGCAGGCATGGAACCAAACCCAAGGTGGTTTTCGGAGAACGTATTTAGTGGTTGCGCGGGGAGTGGGTTTTATGTGGGGGAGGTGGGTGTGAGGCGGGCACCATCTTTGTTGTGGCTGTAGGGTGGGTGCGTGGGAGGACATCAGACAGTCACTGGGCGCCAGTTGTGGGTGCTGTGTGGGTATACTTCACCCTGGGGGGCTTAAAGCAGGCGGTTGGTGCTGAACGGCAGAGACAGCAGCAAAACAGACATCTGAGCCCAAACATCCGTTTCTCACTCTGCATCTGTAGCTTTCATCTGTCTAATGTCAACCTGTACGTGTGTGTAGTGTGTGTATGTGTGTGTGTGTGTGTGTGGTGGATTTTGCTTGGGTCTCGCTTGGCCAGACTCTCTCCACACTTCACCAGCGCTGGAGAGAGTCTGGCTCAACCTCCTATCATTCTGGGGAAAAAATGCTCCGCCTTGTTTGCATTTCAAGCCAATCACAAGCGTCTTGGGCGGCGCTATGCTCAGCAACGGTGTCCTTTCAAAACAGCGTTGTTTTGGTGGAAGCAAATTGCTAAATTGTGTTTTTCCCTGCGGAAAAAACGCCACATAAAGCAGTAAAAAAAAGCATATGTTGAGCATGTAAAACTTGCCATTTTCAGCATGTAGGTTGCGAGCTCGCAGGTTGTTGTTTCAGAAACTTTCAGGTAGCGACGGTTAGGCTACTTTTGAAAACACGCAGAAAGGGAATCCCCTTCCACTCCGTCTGTAAAGCTGTGTTCACACAGAGATATTTATTTTTCTCCCTGTCGCTCGATTCAACCCTTTGGAATCGCTCTGTCGCTGTGCAGGCACGTGCACACATAGACATCAAAGAGGGCTTGAGCCCCTGCCTTTTTTCAGTCTGTAAAAAGTGCCCTTTCCTGACCATGAATGCAGCATTTCTAATGGTGCTTTGTATGGAAATTGCCCTTTCCATGCCGTCACTGAAGGCAGCATTCAAAGAGAAATGCCTATTCCGAGCTCTCTTGGCCTTGAATGCACCATTTCTAATAGGCCTCTGCATCGACCAGTGTTTTTCTAAGCCGCCCCTGAAGGCAGCAGCCCAAAAACCAAACGTGGCTTGCCCATTAACTGTTGAGAGCGAGACAGCCCGTCCCAGCCCACTCCAGCAGTGAGCACTCAGCCACATGCAGACTGAACGACAGCAGCACAGGCGCACACTGACAGATATATCAGTCAACGTGAATTAGGTATGTATGTTTGTCAAAACAAAGAATTATACAGAGAGCCACCCCCCCCATTTTAGTTTCATGTTGAAATTTCGGCGGTGCAGACAGGCATGCAGCAATGAGTTATACCCCTAAATTGGCCTTCAAATTGCCTGAAATTACCGCCGCCGCATTTCTGCGCCGAAGTGCCCTTTCAAGAATTTGAGCCCCTGCCCCTCTAATGTTTTCTGCACGTCCCTGTCGATGTTTTTAAATCGCTCCGCATACCGGGAGCGCACTCCGCCCTCGGGCCGAGGTGTTCATACTCAGAGCTCAGAGAGAGGGAGAGACTATTTTGTGCACAATTGGCAGCACCTGTGTCGGCCTGCTGATAGATGTGGGCGGGGTGCAGCGAGCTTCGAGAGAGATCTTCACTGTCAAGAAACAAGCAGCACACAGCTCTAACATTAGACAGGATGAAGACGCAAACAACACAACTGTTTTCCCCCGATGCAAGAATTAATAAATACTCCGGGGTTACGGCAGCCAATCAGCATTAAGCAGCAAGCGACTGTTGGCAGTAAAATTTCGCTCGAGTTGGGATATTTCATCTCGGGCGACGAGCGAATTTTCGCCCTATCGCTCTGTCTCTGTCGCTCGGACGCCCAGCAATTTTTCTCCCAGGCGAATATACGCTCAATCGCTCGTTTGCATTGACTTTGTATGTAAACTCGATGCCAGCAAAAAACTTTAATAGGTCGGTGTGAACGCACCTTAACAGACGGCACCAATGGCAGAGCTTATACCCACAGCACAGCCTACTTCCGTTGAGTCAGACTAGCGTTGTATATTATGTGCATTAAAATCGTCCATTAAGTAAGGGATAATCAACGACTAGGTGTGCATTATTATACGATTTCAAACGCACGACGTGGAGGTGAAGAACCACCCGACGCCGCAGGCAGAGGGTGGTTGCCTCCGCGAAGTGCGTTAAAATCACTTGTTGATTGATTATCCCGCTTATACCATGGGCATTTGACAACAATATAAAATAAAAAACATTCGCAGATTTTTGTTACAAGTTTAGCAGTCAAAATCGAAAGTTTTTCACAAGCCACAACTCTGTTTAGCTAGCAACACTTGGGAAACAGACTAATACCTGGAACAGGCATTAGCATCCCGTCAGCTTCTCATGCAATGAAACGTTTGCTGTTCCAGTAATTAGGATGAACCATAGATACGAGCCGGTATGGTGCAGGGAAGCTAGTCCGCTCAGCTCATAGAATTTGAGATGGTGAGTTAAACAAACGTTTACTATTTACAACATGATGTTGACGTGATTAGACTTGAGCCGGACTACGTGTGCATTATACGGTTTTAATGCACACCTGCCGGCCAATCAGAAAGGAGTATTCACCCAGACCATGGTATAGACGGTTTTAACTTGACAACAAAAACATTCTAAAACCCCCGCTCACTTCCTGTTGCAGTGTTTGCTATGGACATAAAAGAAAAAAAAAACATTCAAGTGCAGGACTGACCATTCCGTGAAAACCGTCTATACAGCTGAGCAGCGAAAACAAAAGTAACGATGTCGAGTGAATATTTCGGCAGTTTGCCGAATGCTGAGAAAAAGGAAGTGCTGTGGGGTTGCACTCTGGTGAAAACCGTCTATAAGTAAGGGATAATGTATATTGAGGCGGTGATTACGGGGGAAATAATGACCGACAGGTGGATTGAGCCCGACGCGCCAGCGGAGGGCTTAATCGTTCACCTGAAGGTCATTATTTCCCAGTAATCACCGCCTCAATATACATTATCCCGCTTAGAACACGGCCTACAACTAAATCATTCAATAATCTGACAAAAATAATTATTCAAATAGATTTTTTAATAGCGTTTTCAACGACAAAGCGGTTTCATTCGTAATTGGCACACAAGACACCACAGCTGCAACTGGTTGGCCTAATTAGTAGTGTCTTGCTGACAAAAAGCTCTTATCAACTGATTAATCCAGGTGTGGCAGAGCAGCGGTCGGTTGTCGAGAAATAATGACCGGTGAATATTGTTGATTGACCAATCAGAATCGAGTATTCAAGAGAGCCGTGTTCTAAGTAAGGGATAATGTATATTGAGGCGGTGATTACGGGGGAAATAATGACCGACAGGTGGATTGAGCCCGACGCGTAGCGGAGGGCTTAATCGTTCACCTGAAGGTCATTATTTCCCAGTAATCACCGCCTCAATATACATTATCCCGCTTAGAACACGGCCTACAACTAAATCATTCAATAATCTGACAAAAATAATTATTCAAATATATTTTTTAATAGCGTTTTCAACGACAAAGCGGTTTCATTCGTAATTGGCACACAAGACACCACAGCTGCAACTGGTTGGCCTAATTAGTAGTGGCTTGCTGACAAAAGGCTCTTATCAACTGATTAATCCAGGTGTGGCAGAGCAGCGGTCGGTTGTCGAGAAATAATGACCGGTGAATATTGTTGATTGACCAATCAGAATCGAGTATTCAAGAGAGCCGTGTTCTAAAATTGTTTAACACACACACACCTAGGAGTTGATTATCCCTTTATGTGTTCATTGCGGCCCCCTACCAGACTGCATTATTCAAGAGCTTAAAGGGAGATTTGGAAAAGAACATGCAGGATTCACTTTGACTGTCTAGCTCAGTGATCCTCACTATTTTCTCCATGAGAGCCACACTAGCCGTTCAAAGTCAAGAGGAGAGCCACTTTTACCGCAAAACCACACAGTAAGCGTTTGATTTAGTTTTTAGTTTATTCAATGATAAAACCAATGATAAGAAATGTAGAACCAATGATAAAAATGTTAGAAACAATTATAAAAATCATAAAAACATTCAGACCGACTTTATAATTTTTTTTTAAATAAAATATATATATATATATATATATGACATAAAAAACATTCAGGCCAACTTAATAAAAAATGATAAAAGTGATGAAAACATTCACACCGACTTGATTAAAAAAATATACAGTATATGAAAACATTCTGATGTACAGTCTGTCTCTCTCTGGGATGCAGCTCCACACACCTCCAGCTCAGTAAACAGCCTGTGCTTTCCTGGTTCACACAGACACACAGGACATTGCACACAATGCACAGTAGCACAATTATCCACATGAGAGCATGAGAAGTGCTTGTTGAAGGCCTAACCTTCTGTTTCTTAGCAAGAAGAAGAAGTCTTCATAGATCTCCAGTCTGGCTCTCTCTGTCACGCAGCTCCACACCAGCTCAGTAGGCTAAACAGCTGCGTGATGTGGAGTAGACAGAGCTAGGGAAGCACGGGCGCACTGAAGTGTTAAGAGAGCGAGCGAGGAAGACTACATATGGACCTGATTAAGAGAGAGAGAGAGAGGCTCCTCGACATGTTCCCATCACCATGGTGCTGTGTGTGCCTAAGCTAACTTAACAGATGGATGTTTGCAGTGTAAGGCTATCGTGGTCTGGTTACAATACCGACTCACTCTTCGACTAGAAACCAGAATTGTTTTAAGGTTAAACAAATAAAACTTGATTCACATTCTTCACATTCAGTAACGCTAGTACTCAAGTCCATCTTGGCTCGTCCATGTGTGCTGTGCTCTCCTGTGTGCGAATGAATTATCTATGTCCTTTGTCATTCAATTCGCTAGGTGGCGCTGTCGTGAATAAGTAGGCTGGTATGTATCAGTGCGGCGTGGCTGCTATCAGTGCGGCAGGTAGAACTGCTGGCTGGGCTCTCCGGCTCTGCCGAGAGGTACTATTGGCCGGCACTGCGGGGGCGGGGCATCCAGAGAGGCTGCGGGGGCGGGGCATCCAGAGAGGCTGGAGGACTTGTGTATCTTGGTCTTTGGAGCTTCTCTGCTTCTGGTCTGTTAGAAATGGAAAACCACACCAATGTCCCGCCGAGCTCGTTCTCACCTTCGTCCCGGCAATCTTTTGGGTATGATGATCATGACCTATCAGACATATATCGTATCAGTATGTTGTCCGATGTTTTGCTGAAACTGCCAAGAGATCCGCTAAATGTTAGCTTGCCCTGTTTTCTTATGTGGAGAGAGGCAGCCGCACCAAACTCCAAAGCACTTTCTCATTAGAACTGCGACCCATCCAATCGATGTTTTTTTTTTATGTTTGTGCCAAGCGTCTAGGTTGCTCTTATCCTCTCAACGATTAGATAGCACAGCTTGTTGTGTTGTTGTCCTTCAGAAGAATCCCTTTGCTGCCTGTCCAGTATGAAAAGCAACTTCCACAGAGTGAGAGAGCATCCATTCCATCACAGTAAACATGAAGCTTCATTTGGTTTTGTTGTCAGCATTTCAGTTTGATCCTTATTTCGTTGTAACCTGATGCTGCCAGATGGTTTGTTTTCACATCAGCATCTGGGAACGAGTCGCTCGGGAAACTGTTTCAAAGGGCGGGCACTTTCAAAAAATACCTGGCAGGTGATTGGATGAACCGTCTGTCTATCACGTCTATCACAGGCTCGCTCCCGCTGGCGTCACACCAAAGCCCCGCCCGTAGCTGCGCTCACAGGATGCTGATTGGTGTGTGAACCCCTGGTGGTTCAGATTCAAGCCAACAGAGTGGAACGTGGCACGATGGATTTGTCATGTGATCGTGATCTCATGATCTCACGTGAATCCAGTAAGGTTAATGTCATTGTAACGAGTTGAGTGTTTTCCTATTAGGGCTGCTTTATTAAAAATCCAATTACATATACATAAGACATTCATTCCAAAATGATTGGGAGGAATGTAAATGAGATGCAGACTCTGCAACTCAATGGGCTTATATATGTGAAAATATGGAAAGTGGATATTCTAAACATGGAGGAGTATTGCAGCTTCTCTGCAGATTCTGAACAAGGACACCGTGGAGGAAGCTACTTGGACCCGACCCAGTCTTCATAAAAGCCCCCGATCCTGCCTGGATGCCAGAAGAAACAGCATTGGCCTCCTTCGCTCTCAGGCCTATCAAGACATCAGATGATGCTTACTTTGGCTGCTAGCTAGCTATGGCAGTGGAAGCCCAAAAGATCCTACCGGCGGTGTTCATCAAATCAGATGTTGACATAGTGCTGATTCTGAGCAGATGTGTGATATCAGGGGGACGTTGTGTGCGGACCACCTCCTAGGCAAACACACAAATATACACGTGGGCGCACACACACACACACAGCCAGTCAGTGTAATCAGTGTATGGGCAGTTCAGTACCCGGGCCCCCCAAATACCCCCCAAGCCCCCCCCCCCCCCCAGACCCCAGAGGTAGTTAAACACTCACATACTGTATTAGCTCCCCAAATCTCTCTTCTCACGCAAAGGCCAGGCTGTTCATTGGTTCTGTGTCATCTGGATTATTGCTCGGTGGTATGGTCATCTGCTTCCAAAGGTCTAATCAGAAAGCATGCGCGCACACACACACACACACACACACACACACACACACACACACACACACACACACACCCACACACACACACACACACACACACACACACACACACACACACACAAAACACGCACACATTTTTTTTTTTTTTTTTTTTACAGTGCACTTGAACGCAACATGCAATATACCCGCTGAATAAGTGTCCAAATGTTCATGTCATTCTGGGCAATACTCTTCTGTTATAGCATTTCAGTCTGGAATATGGAATATTTATGACTAAAAGGCTAAAAGTAATCTCATGTGTAAGAAATTACTGTTCTACATTGAAGTAGAAATTTAAATAATTAACTTGTTGGTTTTGGATTTATTTAGCTTCAAGAGTGCATTTTTGTTCTTGTGTGACCCTCAACACAGGCTTTGAGAATCCCGGGCCACTTACTGATACTTATGCTTAAATTAACCCACTCATATTCTGGTTTATTTCAAGAAAACCATTTCGGCTAGTGGAAATTCTAATTGGCTGGTAACTTTAAAATCTAGCAGCCATATTGGCAGGTGGTGAAAAAAGTTAATTTCAAGCCCTGCAGGGAGAGCAGGTGGTGACATAGGAGTGAGTGAGGAAAAGGATCAAATATAGGTGGTTAAGACTGAATAATGACATCACAATTGTTAATTTAAAATGAGTTATTCCTCTAAACCTGGCTTCAAATGCCCCAAATTTTTCGCACTGGCGCCGTTCAGCCCTCAGCAAAATCTGGTAGCGAGGACATTTTTTTGTGGCCCTCTCTATCATCAAAGTTGCCCATCCATGGGTTACGGCATGACAATATTTGTTCGGCCCCCGGCAACAATCTGGGTTTCTCATGTGGCCCCCCATGAAAAATAGTTGCCCACCCCTGAGCTAGAGGGTTAGCTGACCATGGTAAATTGTCTTGTCTTGGTTTTAGATTAGCTCTTTATTCTTTCTTTTTAATAATAATAATTGATTGGATTTATATAGCGCCTTTCTAGACACTCAAAGCGCTTCACATATCAGGGGAGGGAGGTGGAGGGAACTCAACTCATCCACCACCGATGTGCAGCACCCGCCTGGGTGATGTGTAGCACCCACCTGGGTGATGTGTAGCACCCACCTGGGTGATGCACGGCAGCCAGTTTGCGCCAGAACGCTCACCACACATCAGCCTATCACGGTGGAGAGTTGAGGACTGAATGTGCCAATGAGGAATGATTAGGTGGCCATGATTGAAGGAAGGCCTGTTTAAGAATTTAGCCAGGGCACCGGGGTTACACCCCTCAGGGCACCGGGGTTACACCCCTACTCTTGCTAAGAGTGCAGATGGGATCTTGAATGACCACAGAGAGGCAGGACCTCGGTTTATGTCTCATCTGAAGGACGGTGCTCACTCACAGGGCAGAGTCTCACTCACAGGGCAGAGTCTCACTCACAGGACAGAGTCTCACTCACAGGACAGAGTCTCACTCACAGGGCAGAGTCTCACTCACAGGACAGAGTCTCACTCACAGGGCAGAGTCTCACTCACAGGGCAGAGTCTCACTCACAGGACAGAGTCTCACTCACAGGACAGAGTCTCACTCACAGGGCAGAGTCTCACTCACAGGACAGAGTCCCTGTCTCTGACAATTGCAACATTCTGTCAAATAATCACAATTTGATTGAATTCTTTGTCACTATCTTTCAGCCCAATTTTAAATCATTTTTGAGTCATTTAGTCATCTTTCAAGGTCTAGAAATAGGATTTGTTTCTTGTCCCCTGCAAAAAGTGCCAATTTACACTACAGTACTGTATATGAGTATATGAGCGTTATATGCCCAAAATGCACAGCAAAATCCTATTAAATTGGAGTACATGTATGTAGATATGTGTGTGTGTGTGTGTGTGTGTGTGTGTGTGTGTGTGTGTGTGTGTGTGTGTGTGTGTGTGTGTGTGTGTGTGTGTGTGTGTGTGTGTGTGCGGGTGCGCCCTGCGCGCCCATTGACCAAGTGTCTCTGCATTGGTTTAACTGCCCATAAAGCCCCTGGTATCAGTGTTCAGTGGGTGGGCTGGTCAGTTGTTAGTTTTGGGGGGGTGACAAGTGTTCAGGGATTTGCTCCTCCTTAGAGGAGATTTTGAGTGATTTTTGTGGGGGTTGGATGGGGGGGGGGGGGGCGGGGGGTCAGAAATGACTGGAGCATCATGTTGGGTGGTGGTGGTGGTGCACATGTTGGAGTTTAACCCTGTAGCAGCAGCAGCTTTGCACTCTCTCATATCATACACTGAATGTTCACGGGCTCATAAGTCACAGATGAAACCTCCAAATCAACTTTTCTGCACATACAGCAGGGTTGTTTTTACCATCAAAGGACTTTCTTGAAATGGATCGTAGTTAGCTACCATACGGTAATAAAACACTGTTACTAAATTCCCATACATCAAATGAGAAATGAGGCTGCATAAAAAGGAGGCTGCTATGCAG
>NC_139626.1:27931092-27936092 GCF_964638095.1 Poromitra crassiceps | reverse complement strand
CTCAGTTCGCTTGTAAAATTACATGGATTTTCCACTACTTGCTGTGCCTTGCTGTGCCGTAAAGCTTTCCGTTGAACTTCATGAAAGAAAGTTAACTCCAGGAAAAGCAACTGTCTTTTCTCTCTGTCTCTGTCAGAGGTTGAAGTTTGAGATAGCGGAGGTCATGACGGAGATCGAGCAGCTAACGTGTGTTGGAGAGAGGTACGTCCGTTTGTCTGGAGGTGCATGTGATGATCAGCTAACGTGTGTTGAAGAGAGGTACGTCCGTTTGTCTGGAGGTACGGAGGAACCCCGTACATAACCCCCCACTAAAAACATGCAGAAGATCGTCATCCGACCAGTGACAACAACATCTGAAGTTGGTCCCCGGGCGCTGGAAAGAAAAAGCGACCACTGCTCCTGGCCTGCCCCCTGGAGGAAAGGACAAGCCTGGATGGGTCAAATGCAGAGGACATATTTCACCGGCCACCGTCAGCATGAGTGTGTTGTGGCCGCAATAAACAATAAAGACGGGCTTGTCCGTCTGAAATCGTGTTTTTTTAAAGGTGCATGTGATGATCGGCTCGCAAACAGCCTATAACTGCAATACGTTTTTTATCAATTAATTAACCCTGCGGTCTGATCCTGTGTGCAGGCCTGGCCAATAAGACCTCAAAGCCAATGACTGTATATATTGTCACATTTACCTCGATAACGATGAATGAAATAAATACTCATTTATTGTTTTGTCTAAATATTTTTTTAAATAAAAATACTGCATTTACCACTAGCTAGGGCATTCACGACTACTGAATTTTAGTAGTCATCGACTACTCCCAAAGGGTAGTTGACTAGTCGACTAGTCACGGGAGATATATCATGTTTTTTTCCACACAATAAAAATGATCAATTCTCGTCTAAAAAGTTCTCAAAAAGAGCCAGTAAAGGGTTAACATATCAATGGTGTTAACTAATGTAGGCGACCTGGGGCTATGTGAAATAGCAGAGTCCTGATTGGCTCTGACCTGGGGCTATGTGAAATAGCACACACATTGGCTCTGATTCCAGACTGATTCGTAGAGTGAAACAGAATATGAGGTCACATGATCAGAATGGTCTTAACCAGGCTACACTTTAGGCACTTTTAGGAAATATGTTATGTTCAATGTGTACATTTGTTGAGGGTAAATTAAGAGGAATCTCCTAATTAAATATCCACTTTCCTGTTTCTATGTGCCAGCAAAACATCACAGCGAAACAAACAGATCGCCATGGGCAGGAAGAAATTCAACATGGATCCCAAAAAGGTAGTGTTTCTTTTCCTATACTGTCCTCACATCTTCACCATAAACCACCGCAGCCTCCAGTCTCTCGCTGGCCTTGAAACCCTGTGTGTGCAGAGCGCTCGCCCATTCCCAGCAGTGAAACCCTTCTGTCATCTTCAAATCATGCGTCCTTGATGGAGCTGAACGGGCGGCCTCGTCTTGTCTGCTCCTCTTCCTCTCCAGGGGATCCAGTTCCTGCTGGAGAATGACCTGCTGCAGCACACTCCCCAAGACATCTCACAGTTCCTCTACAAAGGCGAGGGCCTCAACAAGACCGCCATCGGAGACTACTTAGGGGAGCGGTAAGTCGGACTGGACCGTCTATCAGCTTGTTTTTCCCTGCCGCTCCTTTTGGGCCGATTTATGTGCCAGATTTATGCCCCTGCTGTGATTACAGCTGTGAATTATCGGCTGGATGTATTGATTGAAAGTGGGAGATGATGACTGGTCTAACCCCCCATCCCCCCCCCCCCCCCCCCTTAGATAGCTGAGCTGGAGGGTGATGAGATGGTCCGGACTGTCTTAGAAAGCCAAGCTGGAGGGTGATGAGGTGATGAGATGGTCCGGACTATTTTAGATAGCTGCACTGGAGGGTGATGAGGTGATGAGATGGTCCAGACTATTTTAGATAGCTGCACTGGAGGATGATGAGGTGGTGAGATGGTCCAGACTATTTTAGATAGCTGCGCTGGAGGATGATGAGGTGATGAGATGGTCCAGACTATTTTAGATAGCTGCACTGGAGGATGATGAGGTGGTGAGATGGTCCAGACTATTTTAGATAGCTGCGCTGGAGGATGATGAGGTGGTGAGATGGTCCGGACTATTTTAGATAGCTGCACTGGAGGGTGATGAGGTGATGAGATGGTCCAGACTATTTTAGATAGCTGCACTGGAGGATGATGAGGTGGTGAGATGGTCCAGACTATTTTAGATAGCTGAGCTGGAGGATGATGAGGTGATGAGATGGTCCAGACTATTTTAGATAGCTGCGCTGGAGGGTGATGAAGTGATGAGATGGTCCAGACTGTCTTAGATAGCCGAGCTGGAGGGTGATGAAGTGAGATGGTTCAATGTGCTGTTGAATCTGAAGAAGCAGTCGAAAACTGAAACATTTTGTTCCAAGTTCACACATCTGCGACACATTCTCTGACGAAATGACGGCCGCACAAAATGTACATACGCTAAGTGAAGCTCTTTATCCATGCAGGAGAACATCAGCGATGGACATGTGTGTCTGCATTGTCTTGCTCTGTCTAAAAGTTGCTGATTGTGCACGAGTAGACAGATGAGCAGTTGTATTTAGATAGAAGATGGACCAGTGAAAGACCCCCCAGTTCCCCCTCCCCACCCCCTCCACCAGCTCACTGATGGGATGGAGAGAGGGCGGGGGGGGGGGGGGGGGGGGGGGGGCTCTGGGGACTCACTTGTTAGGAAGGGAACAGGCTTTATTCATGGGGGATCATCAAAGAGCCCACCTACTCAGTGGAAATACCGGTAAATATAGGTTGAGGGGTTACGCTCAGTAATTATCACTAATTGAGTTTATGCTAGGAGTTGGAACCCATCATTACATGCTGAGTAGCTCCCATAGAAAGAGAGAGAGAGAGAGGAACAGAGGAACAGATGGAAAGGAGGGCTATAGAAGAGAAAAATGGCTAGAAGGAGGAAAGAGAGAGAGATAGAGAAAGAGGGATGGAAGCATTGCATTGTGGGCGATGGAGCCTTAAATTGTGGCACCAGAGTGTTGGGGTTCCTGTCTTTGTTCTGCAGCTTTTTCTTTTTAATTGTTTCTGTACAGAACTTACAATTTAGCTTTGTTAGTCGCATACAATCCACTCACTGTTATCACCAGATCCCTGTGTGTGTGTGTGTGTGTGTGTGTGTTTCTATGTGTATGTGTGTGTGTGTGTGTGTGTGTGTGTGTGTGTGTGTGTGTGTGTGCGTGTGCGTGCGTGTTTCTATGTGTATGTGTGGGTGCGTGTGTGTGTTTCTATGTGTGTGTGTGCGTGTGTGTGTGTGTGTGTGTGTGTGTGTGTGTTTTATTGCAGTGTTACAAACAACAGCCCATATCTGACCGCATGACTCTAATAAATTCATGTAACTATATAGCAATAACCCCACTCCCCTTCTAGCGACCTGCACAAAGCTCTCAGGACAGGATTTCATTTGGTTTGGTTGCAGACTACAATGTGCGCTGCAATACAGTCTGAGCAAAACCAATCAGCAGGCTTAGAAATACAGCAAGCAGAACAAGCCCCCTTTAAAAAAAAGAAAGAAAAAAAAAAGAAAAAAAGAATGTTATTGTAATATGCAGCTTTGCTTGTTTCTTTCTTGTAAAGTGGTAAATGTCTCTCCGCAGCATCTTTCCGCACAAAAAGGCAAAATTCCTCCTTTCATTTCCTTGTTATCTGAACAATACAGAAAATACACAGAGTGTCCAGGATGGAGGAACGTGGACCTCGATGTCGAGCAAACAAGATCAGAGAAGCTGTAGCCGCAGCCTGTTGCCTTTTCCTCTAAAAACCCCTCGGACGGTCAAACAAACCTCTGACAAAAGAGACCCTGTGTGGATTTGGTTGAGCTGTTTTTCCATCAGTCAAACACGCCGTTCGCTCCTTGCCAAGTCTGCAGCGCCGAGCGGCCCTATAGGTGCAGGAAACTTGAAGCACCGGGCCAGCTGTTTAAATGACTTCCAGACTCGGGCCGCTGTGAACAAGGAGAACAAATATGACGGGAATGCTGAGAAGGAATCCAGGTTGGGAAATGCCTTCGCGGGAGGAAGCCTGCTCCTCTCCTGCCCTTCTCCCTGGTTCCCGCCGTGCTCCTGGCTATCTCACAACCTCTCCCAGATGTTTCGATACGCCCCACGTGCTCTTCCTGTTGCTTTGAAACAAAATGGCCTCGGAGGAAGAAAAACGTTTTCTAATATGAAATCTCTATTTTCTGGTTCTTCTCGTTTATTCTTCTCGACAGGGATGACTTCAACATCAAGGTGCTGCAGGCTTTTGTGGAGCTGCATGAGTTTGCAGACCTCAACCTCGTCCAAGCTCTACGGTCAGCAGATGGTTAAACCACCTAGAGAGCAGAGTCTTTTAATTACATTTATCATTCAATTCAATTGTATTAATTCCCTCTGCTCTCCCTCTGCTCTCCCTCTGTGCTGCAGGCAGTTCCTGTGGAGTTTCCGCCTGCCAGGTGAAGCCCAGAAGATCGACCGCATGATGGAGGCTTTTGCTTCGCGGTACTGTCAGTGTAACCCCGGGGTCTTCCAGTCCACAGGTCAGTACTGTCAGTGTAACCCCGAGGTCTTCCAGTCCACAGCTCAGTACTGTCAATATAGGAAGCAGACTCCCCCCGGGCCTAGTTCATGTTTTAACTTCAGTTGAAGGATTACCTGACTATGCATTCACAAAATTCTCCAACTTCTTGGTCTTATGAAAGTCTTTTAAAGGATGGCTTTACCGGTAATCAACCCACTTTGTATCATTAATAATCTGGGTAATATAAGCACATACTCAGTGTTTACCTTCTCTCTGTGTTTTCCTCACGGAGATCTCTCATTTCCTCCTCTGGCAAAGCGCTCCGTTCTGACGCGTTTTACATCACAACGCGTCAGAACGGAGCTGCGGAAGTTCTGCTGGAGAGGCAGAATCTGCTCCAGCGGCTGTTATAGACCTTATTCGCTAACCCCGG
>NC_139626.1:27916092-27926092 GCF_964638095.1 Poromitra crassiceps | reverse complement strand
CAATGAGGGAGGAGACCTGCCAGAGGAGCTCCTCCGGGTGAGAATTCATCTCTGTAACGAGTGCGAGTGTGTCTCCACGAATTCTCTCCAGTGTTCATTTAGTTGACGAAAACTATAACAAAAAAATGTCGTCAACAACCTATTTTCACTGATGAAAACTAGACGTTAACTAAATTTAAAAAAAGTTATGATGACAAAAACTATGAGGAAATCTATTGACATTTTCGTCAACAAATAAAAACTAGGCGGAAATGTTAGGGAAGGACGGATTGGGAAAATATCCAATCAGAAGAGAAGAAGAAGTTAAACAGTTAAATCTGTGTTTGTATTGTACGTTCAAAGTACCATTCCATAATAACAGATTAATAGATCTTTCCAATGAGTTTGGAAATTCTAGAGAAAAAACTACATAAATAATTCATTAGACATGAACTAAGCCTGTTAGATTTTAATCTAAAAAATCTGATGATATTTAGTCAACTAGACTCAAACTAAAAGATTTCAGATGACTGAAATATGAGTAAAACTAAATTTGCCATATCTTATGCCCAAGTCTTAGTGCAAGGGCAAATCTTTGCTAGTTTCTAGCACTCAAAATATCCCTTTCTTTGTTTTAAATACCAGTACATCAAAGGATGTGTTTCAGCGACCCAGTAATTACAAGAAAAACAGGCATATTTTGAGTCCTAGAAACTAGCAAAGATTTGCCCTTGCACTAAGACTTGGGCGTAAGATATGGCCCTATGACTAAAAATAAATACAAATTTGCTGTCAAAATTAACATTCGCGCAAATTTCACCACAATTGATAAATGGTTGCCTTCATGTTTTCTGCAGAATCTATATGACAGCATCAAAAACGAGCCTTTCAAAATCCCAGAGGACGACGGGAATGATCTGACACACACATTCTTCAACCCGGACAGAGAAGGCTGGCTGCTAAAGCTAGGTATGTGCTGCTAAAGCTAGGTACGTGCTGTTAAAGCTAGGTACCTGCTGTTAAAGCTAGGTACATGCTGTTAAAGCTAGGTATGTGCTGTTAAAGCTAGGTATGTGTTGTTAAAGCTAGATACGTGCTGTTAAAGCTAGGTACATGCTGTTAAAGCTAGGTATGTGCTGTTAAAGCTAGGTATGTGTTGTTAAAGCTAGATACGTGCTGTTAAAGCTAGGTACATGCTGTTAAAGCTAGGTATGTGCTGCTAAAGCTAGCTACGTGCTGCTAAAGCTAGGTACGTGCTGTTAAAGCTAGGTACGTGCTGCTAAAGCTATGTATGTGCTGCTAAAGCTAGGTACGTGCTGCTAAAGCTAGGTACGTGCTGTTAAAGCTAGGTACGTGCCTTCATACAGTCAACAGTAGCTCATGCCCATAGGCGGAGTTTGACTTTTAGCTTTGGGGGGGCCACTTCTGCAGGAGACAGACATTTTTGGCCGTTTTACATTTGAAATTTTGCCCGTTTGAAGCCAAATAGAGGAATATCTCATTTTAAGGCTGGCATCATCATGGTCTCTCTCTAATTATTGTTTATTAAGTATAAGAATGGAAATATAAGAAATATTAGAATATGAGTAAAATTACAGGACATTAATACTCATTATTGTATGTTTAGTAATGTAATGTATATTATATAGTGCTTCACTGTTCACTGTTGCTTTTGACCATGCTCAAAGACACTTTACAAATACAGGATAAAACAACTTTAATAAAGAGAGAAAATATTAAAATAGAAGAGAAAGAGAGAGGGGGAGAGAGAGAAATATTATAGGTCAAAGGCAATAGTGAAAAGGGCTTTTTTGGAAAGATGACATAATGAGTATGAAAGACAATGAGTTTTGGCCTCTCAGATGTGACTGGGGAGGGCATTCAAGAGGGAGGGGGCAGCTGCAGCAAGGCCCTGTCAGAGGCCCCCCTGTCACAGCTTTAGCAAAGAGATACCTGTGATTCTTGTCAAAGTGGATATAAATTGTATGATCATATTCAGCCAGACAGTGAGATGGAGATTTACAATGGTGAGCAAAAAATATTTTTAATTTTTTTTCTTTTTTAACGACTGCAGGGGCCTGGCCCCCCTGGCCCCCCCATTAACTCCGCCCATGCTCATGCCTTGATGTGTTAATTCATCTCAATGGAGGAAAAAAAATGGGGAATTCACTTCTGGGGCAAGAAATGGCACATGACTGTTGAGCTCTATAGGACAGTGATTCCCATATCCTCTCCTCTCCTCTCCTCTCCTCTCCTCTCCTCTCCTCTCCTCTCCTCTCCTCTCCTCTCCTCTCCTCTCCTCTCCTCTCCTCTCCTCTCCTCTCCTCTCCTCTCATCTCCTCTCCTCTCCTGTCCTCCCCTCCCCTCCCCTCCCCTCCCCTCTCCTCTCCTCTCCTCTCCTCTCCTCTCCTCTCCTGTCCTGTCCTCCCCTCCCCTCCCCTCCCCTCCCCTCTCCTCTCCTCTCCTCTCCTCTCCTCTCCTTTCCTCTCCTGTTCTCCCCTCCCCTCCCCTCCCCTCTCCTCTCCTCTCCTCTCCTCCCTTCTCCTCCCCTTTCCATTCACTTAACGCATTCTCATCTGTGTGATTATGCTATCACCTCCTCACTCTCTCTGTCTCTGTCATGGTGATTTGTGTGCTCGATGTGTCTTTCAAAAGCTCCTCTGCCCCTCTGTGTGTGTTTTTCTCCCTCTCGCCCTCCCCCTGACCCTTCACCCTTTCACCCTTCTGTGAGCGCTGTTGCTTCTTAAATCTCTGCGTTAGGAGGTAGGTACCCCCTCCTTCCTCCTCCACCCTCCCTGCTTGTCCCGGAGCATCCTCATACTGGCATCAGCTGCCGTTCGCTCTCTACCAGCCCGGGCTCCTGTCCTGAACATGCTAGCCACCTCATGGAATTGCCTGGTTGTAGCAGAGCTGTTGGCTGTTAGTGAGTTAAAGGGTTTAGGGTTATCTTGTTCAAAAGCAGGGCCACACTGACCTATCTCTCTCATGCTGCATGGGGATTGGCTGCATTCCTCGTTTGGCATTCCTCTGGGTCTCATTTTTTGGCTTCAGTAGTACCCCCTTTCCCTGATTTCTGGATCCAACTCTCTAGTAGTAGGCTATATCTAGTATCTAGTATTTATGCTCAAACGACATTGACATGAATTAAATTAATGGACATAAGCTTAACAACTTATTATTATTATTATTATTATTATTATTATTATTATTATTATTATTATTATTATTATTATTATTATTATTTTAGTGGTGTGATAAATCCCTCTGTGATGAGTCATGGGCGACATGTGAGGTTATTTCCTCTGTTCTGTCAGTCTCTCCTCAAAACCATCCACAATGTCAAAATACTATAGCCTAATAGTGTATTTGTATTCCCCTTGGCAGCAGGTAGGTGCAGCTGTTAACATCTCGCTGTCTTGGCAGCAGGTAGGTACAGCTGTTAACATCTTGCTGTCTTGGCAGCAGGTAGGTACAGCTGTTAACATCTCCCTGTCTTGGCAGCAGGTAGGTGCAGCTGTAAACATCTTGCTGTCTTGGCAGCAGGTAGGTGCAGCTGTAAACATCTTGCTGTCTTGGCAGCAGGTAGGTACAGCTGTAAACATCTCCCTGTCTTGGCAGCAGGTAGGTACAGCTGTAAACATCTCGCTGTCTTGGCAGCAGGTAGGTACAGCTGTAAACATCTCGCTGTCTTGGCAGCAGGTAGGTACAGCTGTAAACATCTCCCTGTCTTGGCAGCAGGTAGGTACAGCTGTAAACATCTCCCTGTCTTGGCAGCAGGTAGGTACAGCTGTAAACATCTTGCTGTCTTGGCAGCAGGTAGGTGCAGCTGTAAACATCTTGCTATCTTGGCAGCAGGTAGGTACAGCTGTAAACATCTTGCTGTCTTGGCAGCAGGTAGGTACAGCTGTAAACATCTTGCTGTCTTGGCAGCAGGTAGGTACAGCTGTAAACATCTCCCTGTCTTGGCAGCAGGTAGGTACAGCTGTAAACATCTTGCTGTCTTGGCAGCAGGTAGGTACAGCTGTAAACATCTTGCTGTCTTGGCAGCAGGTAGGTGCAGCTGTAAACATCTTGCTGTCTTGGCAGCAGGTAGGTACAGCTGTAAACATCTTGCTGTCTTGGCAGCAGGTAGGTACAGCTGTAAACATCTTGCTATCTTGGCAGCAGGTAGGTGCAGCTGTAAACATCTTGCTGTCTTGGCAGCAGGTAGGTACAGCTGTAAACATCTTGCTGTCTTGGCAGCAGGTAGGTACAGCTGTAAACATCTCCCTGTCTTGGCAACAGGTAGGTGCAGCTGTAAACATCTTGCTGTCTTGGCAGCAGGTAGGTACAGCTGTAAACATCTTGCTGTCTTGGCAGCAGGTAGGTACAGCTGTAAACATCTCGCTGTCTTGGCAGCAGGTAGGTACAGCTGTAAACATCTTGCTGTCTTGGCAGCAGGTAGGTACAGCTGTAAACATCTCGCTGTCTTGGCAGCAGGTAGGTACAGCTGTAAACATCTTGCTGTCTTGGCAGCAGGTAGGTACAGCTGTAAACATCTCGCTGTCTTGGCAGCAGGTAGGTACAGCTGTAAACATCTTGCTATCTTGGCAGCAGGTAGGTACAGCTGTAAACATCTTGCTGTCTTGGCATCAGGTAGGTACAGCTGTAAACATCTTGCTGTCTTGGCAGCAGGTAGGTACAGCTGTAAACATCTTGCTGTCTTGGCAGCAGGTAGGTGCAGCTGTAAACATCTCCCTGTCTTGGCAGCAGGTAGGTACAGCTGTAAACATCTTGCTGTCTTGGCAGCAGGTAGGTACAGCTGTAAACATCTCCCTGTCTTGGCAGCAGGTAGGTACAGCTGTAAACATCTTGCTGTCTTGGCAGCAGGTAGGTGCAGCTGTAAACATCTCCCTGTCTTGGCAGCAGGTAGGTACAGCTGTAAACATCTTGCTGTCTTGGCAGCAGGTAGGTACAGCTGTAAACATCTCCCTGTCTTGGCAGCAGGTAGGTGCGGCTGTAAACATCTTGCTGTCTTGGCAGCAGGTAGGTGCAGCTGTTAACATCTCGCTGTCTTGGCAGCAGGTAGGTACAGCTGTAAACATCTTGCTGTCTTGGCAGCAGGTAGGTGCAGCTGTAAACATCTCCCTGTCTTGGCAGCAGGTAGGTACAGCTGTAAACATCTTGCTGTCTTGGCAGCAGGTAGGTAGAGCTGTAAACATCTCGCTGTCTTGGCAGCAGGTAGGTACAGCTGTAAACATCTCCCTGTCTTGGCAGCAGGTAGGTACAGCTGTAAACATCTCCCTGTCTTGGCAACAGGTAGGTGCAGCTGTAAACATCTTGCTGTCTTGGTAGCAGGTAGGTACAGCTGTAAACATCTTGCTGTCTTGGCAGCAGGTAGGTACAGCTGTAAACATCTTGCTGTCTTGGCAGCAGGTAGGTGCAGCTGTTAACATCTCGCTGTCTTGGCAGCAGGTAGGTACAGCTGTAAACATCTTGCTGTCTTGGCAGCAGGTAGGTACAGCTGTAAACATCTGGCTGTCTTGGTAGCAGGTAGGTACAGCTGTAAACATCTTGCTGTCTTGGTAGCAGGTAGGTACAGCTGTAAACATCTTGCTGTCTTGGCAGCAGGTAGGTGCAGCTGTTAACATCTCGCTGTCTTGGCAGCAGGTAGGTACAGCTGTAAACATCTTGCTGTCTTGGCAGCAGGTAGGTAGAGCTGTAAACATCTTGCTGTCTTGGCAGCAGGTAGGTACAGCTGTAAACATCTCGCTGTCTTGGCAGCAGGTAGGTACAGCTGTAAACATCTTGCTGTCTTGGCAGCAGGTAGGTACAGCTGTAAACATCTCGCTGTCTTGGCAGCAGGTAGGTACAGCTGTAAACATCTCCCTGTCTTGGCAGCAGGTAGGTGCGGCTGTAAACATCTTGCTGTCTTGGCAGCAGGTAGGTGCAGCTGTTAACATCTCGCTGTCTTGGCAGCAGGTAGGTACAGCTGTAAACATCTTGCTGTCTTGGCAGCAGGTAGGTACAGCTGTAAACATCTTACTGTCTTGGCAGCAGGTAGGTACAGCTGTAAACATCTCCCTGTCTTGGCAGCAGGTAGGTACAGCTGTAAACATCTTGCTGTCTTGGCAGCAGGTAGGTAGAGCTGTAAACATCTTGCTGTCTTGGCAGCAGGTAGGTAGAGCTGTAAACATCTCGCTGTCTTGGCAGCAGGTAGGTACAGCTGTAAACATCTTGCTGTCTTGGCAGCAGGTAGGTACAGCTGTAAACATCTTCCTGTCTTGGCAGCAGGTAGGTGCAGCTGTTAACATCTTGCTGTCTTGGCAGCAGGTAGGTACAGCTGTAAACATCTTGCTGTCTTGGCAGCAGGTAGGTGCAGCTGTTAACATCTCGCTGTCTTGGCAGCAGGTAGGTACAGCTGTAAATGTCTAGCTGTCTAAACGCACTTAGAGATCACGTTCTGTGTGAAAAGACATTGCTGGCTTATTTGCGGGCCTTCCTAAAGCGCCCGGCAAGGTTCTGCGCAGCCTCGACTTGGAGCCTTGCCGCCGCCGAGCGGCGACAGCGAGACTGTGCATACTCGAACGTAACTCGTCCAAAACATTATCGTGTCGTTTACCAAGAACTTGCAATCATGTCAGTGGGGGGACATTTTATTTCTCCATTTCAAAACTAATTCCGGTGAGCCTGCAGAAGGCTTTGCTAGATGAGGGACAAGCATGTTAAATGAGGAAATGGCATTTCCTCATTCCTCACAACAAGGAGTTGACGGCGCAGAGTGACATTTTCGAGGAGCTGCACGCCCCCTACGCCGAGCTGCGGCGATAGGACGCCCAGCTGAGGCGACCCCCTCGGCACAGTCAGCGCCGCTGATTTTGCTCGAGCATGATTTGCGCTTAACGGCGACATTGCAGGATCTCTGTGTAAAAGTGGTATCTGTCCCTTTCTATCTAGGTCCCTCCCTCTCTCTCTCTGTCCCCCCTCTGTCTCACACTGTCTCTGTCCCCCCCTCTCCCCGTCTCTCTGTCCCTCTCTCTCTGTCCCCATCTCTTTCCCCCTTTCTCTCTCTCTCTGTCCCTTCCTCTCTCTGCCCCCACTCTCTCTCTCCCTCTCTCTCATCTCTCTCTCCCTCTCTCTCTGTCCCCCTCTCTCTCTCCATCTCTCTCTGTCTCTCTCTCTCTCTCTGTCTCCCCCACTCTCTCTGTCCCCCTCTCTCTCTCCCTCTCTCTCTGTCCCTCTCTCTTTCTCTCTCTCACTCTCTCTGTCTCCCCCACTCTCTGTCCCCCTCTCTCTCTCTCTCCCTCTCTCTCTCCCTCTCTCTCCCTCTCACTATCTCTCTCTCTCTGTCTCCCCCACTCTCTCTGTCCCCCTCTCTCTCTCCCTCTCTCTCTGTCCCCCTCTCTCTCTCTCTCTCCCACTCTCTGTCTCCCCCCCATCTCTCTCTCCCTCTCTCTCTGTCCCACCCGATATGCTTGCCAAACCATTTTCACTCCAGTTTCCCCCATTAGTGAATTCCATGCTAATTTTAGCCCTGCTTTACTAGGGGGAGAATGGATTTTGTGTGTGTGTGTGTGTGTGTGTGTGTGTGTGTGTGTGTGTGTGTGTGTGTGTGTGTGTGTGTGTGTGTGTGTGTGTGTGTGTGTGTGTGTGTGTGTGTGTGTGTTTACAGTGCGGTTGAATGAGTCATTGTTCTAGCCTGTCAGGTACTTTGATATCAGAGACTGCTGCTCTGCTGTGAAGCTCCATAAGCTCTCGTTACACTCAGGTGCCTGCTGCTGTGCCTGGAATCCACCATAATCCAGCCTGTACAGCCTGTGATAGTATTCAAATATATTGAAAACCCTCTCAGAGAATATGTTCGCTCCAAATGAAAAGGGCCTTATTTGATGAATTGCAATTTTCTTCTATTTATTAAAAGATATTTAATGAACACGGTTCAAATTAGATTTGTTTGAGTAGTTGGCATTTTAAGTTATTGTATTTCCTATAGTCCATTCCTTTTTAAGGCACTCTCAGACTAATTGCTGTCAACTGGACTTGGTCCTGATCGCCTCCCATCACATAATAACTGCTAAAATTCTTATAATCCAGAAAGTTTCCAGCATTTAAACTGAACCCCCCTGTAAACCTCCAATCAGCATGTTTGTATAATTTCAAATGAACCTCCCTGTAAGCCTCCAATCAGCATGTTTGTAGCATTTAAAGTAAACTGAACCCCCCTGTATTGCCTCCAATCAGCATGTTTGTATCATTTGATTTAGAGGACCAGTATTTTGACTGTTCTGCCTGTGAAATTAATTTGAACTCAACTACATTTATTTGTAAAATGAGCCACAAAGAGTATTTGTTGCATCCTGAGCCATCATGGAAATGGAATAATATGGGACCGTTAACTCTCTCAAACTTACAAACTATCTTTAATATACTCACCATTCTCCTCACACATTTATTTGCACTTGACAAGTATCCTTAGTTAAGGTGCATTACTTTATCATATGTTTTATTGTTATTACTATGTTATTTCTAGTTTGTACCTATTAAGTGATTTTATTGTGTGTGATTGCGTGCGATTTTATATGTGTGTAAAGCGACTTTGAGTACTTTGAAAAGCGCTATATAAATTGAACGTATTATTATTATTATCATTATTATTATTATTATTATTATTATTATTATTATTACTATTATTATGTAGTGATACTACTATACTGTACTGATACTATAAACTATTTCTATTTGGCAAGTGATCACAATTAAATAAGGTGGTTGGATCTGGGCATATTGGCTGTGAAAGTAAATATTGCATGAGAAACAATTAAATGCATGTGATGTTGAACTGTAGCCAATATTATAGGGTTATATATATATCTATCTAAATCTACTGTATATCTATATCTATATCAATATATATCAATATATATATATATATATATATATATATATATACATACATACAGTATATACATATAATATTATAGGGTTATTATAGGGTGGCATCTGTGCCTCGTGTGTATTACGTATTGATTACATCAGTAACTAACTGGTGAGGCGTATGCGCACTTTCTGAAAAGTCAGCAAGCAGGTTATGATGTCATGCACAATCATTGCAGCACTGGACAGACTGCACATTGATGCACATTATAGCTTTGATTACATCGGTTAATTGCTCATTACGTCATTGGGTGGCTTAATTAACAGAAAATCCAATAATCCCAATAATCTGGGCAACTATTGCCGTTGGTAATGTATGTGCTGCTGACAGAGGCAGAAGGAGAGATAGCTGTGTCTCTCACAGGGACATTTGCACACAGACATTGCTAGATGCTTCTGCTCAGACATTGCTAGATGCTTGGGGGAACAACCACGTCTTGGATCCACTGTTTATTACTCCAACTGTTTGGATTTCTTAGCCCAATAGAGACACTGTGGAGCGCGGCATCATTCAGAAACCACGCCCAAAATGGGGGACAACAACCCCCCCCCCCCCCCCCCCCCCCCCCCAATCCTGGCGTTCTCCTATGCTTTCCCCCGTCATGGGTGTGGCCTATTTCATGCAGTGTCTCTATGAGGAACTGTTCTTCCTTTGAAATATGAAAGTCTTTTTTCGGGTCAAGCTCTAACATGCATCACAATCACTGCAGACCAGTTGAGTACAGTAGGCCAGTGATCCCAACCAGGGGTACGTGTACCCCTGGTTGGACTCACTGGCCGTACCCCAGGGGTACATGTACCCCTAGGGCTACTTGAGTGGTTTGCATGCGGTACATGGAAAGATTAGGGATTACAATTTATTTCCAAAATGAATTCAAAAAATAACGTCCATGGCTAAAAGGATACGTGCACACCATGGTTAGTTCCGCCCGGCAGGTGTCAACTGTTACGACGCAAACACACTGGATTCGCAAGCGGGGCCGCACGTAAATTCGGCTCAAGCAGGAGCCTGGCCATTCACACGAGAAGCGCTCTATATATTTTGTATGGATTTAGGCTACTTGTACTTTTTTGCAGATCCACAAAGAACACGCATGACTGAGGGGGT
>NC_139626.1:27743592-27911092 GCF_964638095.1 Poromitra crassiceps | reverse complement strand
GGGCGCCCCCCCAGCCCCCCCCCCCCGCCGCCTCATCATCACCTCCAACTCCTATCCTCCCCTCCTCTTAATCATCACCTCCGACTCCTATCCTCCCCTCCCCTCCTCTTAATCCATGTCACCAACGCGGACTCATGGATTCCTCAGATCATCCTCATGGAACTCCCAATCTTGTTACCCTTTTTGTCACCTAGTTAATTAACTAGTATTCTCTAAACCTACGAACACTTAAAGACTGCATTTTCTATTTCTTTTTGGACTCTACTTTTTAGATTTTCAACTCCCTTCCCTGATCTTAGGATAATTTAAAAATTACATTTTTATATCCCTTCTGTTGGACTCTTTTTACATTTTCAATTTTCTGTTCTCTTGTACATTTTATTTCCATATTAAACCATTCACAGAGTTTCATTATCGGAAACTCTGTGCATGGTTTAGCCCGGCATCTCTCGGCCTGTCTCGGAGGGGAGTCCCCAGACGGGGGCCCGCTGCTGTGGCCTGGTGGGTGGGCCCGTCCCCCGCGTGGCCTGCTCTCACGCTCTCAGTCACTATGCTGGTGGCTGGGGGCTGGGGGGGCGGGTCGCGTGGGGGCTGGGTCCGCCTGGGCCGCAGCAATTGGCCCCTAGCACAACGACCTCACAAGGTTCCTCCTCAGCCAAGTCACTGGGGCAATCCATGCGGCGATCCATATGGTGGAAAGGTTTTCTTGCGTTCACTGGGGGTGAGGGGGTGCCGCTGTGTCCCGGCCTGGCCTTCCCTCCCACGCCATATGTGGGCGGGGGCCGGGTCGGGGGGCATCGGTGCTCTTCATCACTGGTCGAGGGCTGCCGGTTGGTTTAGAACAGCTTAGGTAGGCGATAGATTAGCTACAGCCTAAGGCTGACCTGTTAGTGTTCAGGCTAAAATCAGACTAGAGCAGGGTAGGATAGGCCAGATTAGGCTGTAGATTAGCTAGATACTATGTCCCAGTTAGCTCTGGTTAATGCTTAGAGTAGTCAGTTGTCTGATCTTCTCCCCCCCCCCTCTCTTTCCCCCTTTCCCCGCTTCTTCCCTTCTTCCCCCTTCTTGTTCTCCTCTCTTTCCATGCTCTTTCCTCCCCCACATCCCACCCCCCCCCCTCCCTTCTCCTGCTCTCTCCTCATTCTCCCCCCCTCTGCTCCTTCCTCTTCCTCCTCTTCTCCCCTATTTTCCTGAATCCCTGCCACTTCCTGCTCTCCCTCCTCTCACATTCCCCCTGCTCTCCTTCCCCTGCACCCTCCCACCCCTCCTTCTCTGCCTCTCTGTCCTCCCCCCTCTCTCACATTCCCCCTGCTCTCCTTCCCCTGCACCCTCCCACCTCTCCTTCTCTGTCCTCTCCTCCTCCACATTTCCCATTTTCCCCCCACCCTCGCCCTAATCCGGGCCCGTATCCTACTCCCTCCCTCCACCCTAGACCCTACCTCTACTCTCTGTCCTCCCCCCTCTCTCACATTCCCCCTGCTCTTCTTCCCCTGCTCTCCTTCCCCTGCACCTCTACTCTCCGTCCTCCCCCCTCTCTCACATTCCCCCTGCTCTCCTTCCCCTGCACCCTCCCACCTCTCCTTCTCTGTTCTTTTCTCCTCCACATTTCCCATTTTCTCCCCACCCTCGCCCTAATCCGGGCCCGTATCCTACTCCCTCCCTCCACCCTAGACCCTACCTCTACTCTACCTCCCCTGTACCCTCACATTCCCACTGCTCCCCTTCCCCTGCGCCCTCCCACCTCTCCTTCTCTGTTCTCTCCTCCTCTCTGCCCTCTCCTCCCTCTCACATTCCCCCTGCTCTCCCTCCCCTGCACCCTCTCCTTCTCTGTTCTCTCCTCCTCCACATTTCCCATTTCTCCCCACCCTCGCCCTAATCCGGGCCCGTATCCTACTCCCTCCCCTCCCTCAACCCTAGACCCTATCCCTACCCTGGCTCTCCCTCCCCTGCACCCTCATCTCTCCTCCCCTGTTCTCTCCTCCTCCACATTTCCTATTTTCTCCCCACCTCCCCCCTCTCCTCCCTCCCTCCCTCCACCCTAGACCCTACCTCTACTCTACCTCCCCTGTACCCTTCCACCTCTCCTTCTCTGTTCTCTCCTCCTCTCTGTCCTCTCCCCTCTCTCACATTCCCACTGCTCTCCTTCCCCTGCGCCCTCCCACCTCCCCACATTTCCTATTTTCTCCCCACCTCCCCCCTCTCCTCCTTCCTCCCTCTCCCTCCCTCCTCCACTCTCCTGTTTTCTTCAAATGTTCAAATGTTATCTTTATTCTGTATATTCTTGTTATTGTGTGTTAGCTAGAATCAGCTAGACATACTTTCTGTGAAGCCCTCTGAGACATGCTTGTGAATTAGGGCTATATAAATAAACTTGACTTGACTTGACTGCGCTACGATAACAACAACCAGAACAAGAACAAGGGCAAACCTGACCTGAACACGTCACTCTCAGTCAGACAGACAACCTCCATCTTCAAGCAGCCGGTTACCAAGGTTACCAACCATCCCAGCAACAAAGTCAAGACAGATCCTCAGAAAGCCGGCGACCAGCCCAGACAGCTGTTTTGGCAGAAGAAACTGAGCGGTCTTAATGCTTCTGACATAGAAGAGGAGCTGGTGAAAACTCTGGAGCTGCCCAAAGGCTTGCAAGGTGTCGGTCCAGGCTGCACAGACAAGACTCTCCTGTCGGCTATTGCGAGCGCGCTCCACACCAGCACCGCCCCCATCACCGGCCAGCTGTCTGCCACTGTCGAGAAGAACCCAGGTGTCTGGCTCAACACCGCCCAGCCACCGTGCAAGGCCTTCATAGTCACCGACGAGGACATCAGGAAGCAGGAGGAGCTGGTGTACAGTGCGAGCAAGAGGCTGTAGGAGGCGCTCATGGCTGACATGCTGGCTAACATTGAGGAGGGTGCCAGTGAAGAAGAGGCGACGAAGGAGGAGGGCAATGCTAGTGACAACATGGAGGGTGTATAGGACAGTGACGACATGGAGGGTGTACTGTATATAGCACAGGGTTCTGTGAAGTTTGGAAGGGTTTTGTTCAACACCTGTCCACACATGACCATGAACAGTAGGAGCCCTACACCAGCCCTGAACACCCCGAACTGTTCCCTAGCGTCTTCACCCCCATTAAGAATAAAAGAAACGTATCTACGTTGTGTCAGTGTTCAATGATAAGTGTATTTTTGACTAAAAGGCATTTTATGGGTTTGCATCTTTTGCGACAATCATGTCAAACCCAAACCTTTTATCTACACACTTTCAAAAAGTTGATTTGGGTGCTTTATTTTCTTTCGGGCAGATTGAAAATTAATGTTTTGTATGTCTGTCTGTTCTCTGTTTCAATTTTTGTCCCACTGATGATGTCATAGGCATTGTGACATCACTGATGAGCAATTGTGATGTCATCAGTGATTTGTGACAGCTTGTTTTAAAAGGATGCTGAGAGCTCATTTACACTCACACTAATAACTATGGTATCACATCATTTTTAGATTCATGATTTGTTTTTTACTGATTGTCGTTTAACCAAGTGTTATTCTCTGTCTTACTGGCAAGCTAGATAGCTAGCTGACCAAGCTAATGTTTGTCTTAGCTTAGATTTGTTTTTGTTGTCTTCTTTTCTTTTCCTATGTGTTTTTGGATTTTAACTATTGCATGTCATGTAATGTATATTTTGTCTTGGATCCCAGGAAGACTAGCTGTCGTCTAGGTGGCAGCTAATGGGGGGATCCTTTTAAATAAACAAATAAACATCATCAGTGATGTCATAAGAGCAAGTGAGCCCGCACAGCGGTCGAGCTGCAGGGCGGGAGGGGCCGCGCAGCGTACAAGCATAGGAATTTATATAAAAGGGAGCAAGTGGGCACTGTTTGTTTAAATTTTTGTCCCACTGATGATGTCACAATGTCTATGACATCATCAGGGATGTCATCATTATTGACCAAAATCATCTTATGACATGCTGATGATGTCATCGGCACTGATGATGTCATAGGCGTTGCAACTGTGACATCACTGATGTCGTCATATACATTGTGACATCATTGTGATGTCATCAGTGAGTGATGTCACCAGTGATGCAAAGTTGAGCAATTGTGCGCTGCACATGCCAATAGAGCAGGCGAGGAAACGCAGCAGCCAGGCTGCAGGCGCGGCCACATAGCGGGCGAGCTTAGGAATCGAGGGCGCGTAGCTTGCGAGACTTGTACATTTAAATGTACGTATGTATGTAAAAAAAATTAAAATCATTCAGAAAAAGCACATCTTCAACTATTTTAATATATGACATGACACATCATTTGAAAGCTTACAATCTGCACTTTCATAATCTGTAAAAACTGGCACTGTCACATTTTCAATATATCCTCATTAACTAATTCAATGTTTTCACCCGGCACATAAGCAAAAAATCTTTTTTTATTTCATTTTATTTTCACAAGCAACCACGATGTCCGTTTCAGTTTCCGATGTTTCCAGTTAAACTTGACATGCTTGCATCTTGTCCTCCCTCCCAGAACTGCTTCGAGCTCTACAACCCCGGCCACAAGGGTCAGGTGATCAAGGCCTGCAAGACGGAGGCGGACGGGCGGGTGGTGGAGGGCAACCACGTGGTGTACCGGATCTCAGCGCCCACGCCCGAGGAGAAGGAGGAGTGGATCAAATCCATCAAGTAAGAAGATCCATTTACACTAAGAGGGGGGAGGGTCCCATGTGGGGGCTTCTCATGTCTGACCTTGGCTGTGAGAAACTAACACACACACACACACACACATACCATAGAGCAGCGGTTCCCAACAATGTCCGACTCATGGCCCATTTGAAAATCTCAAAAAAGTTGGCGGCCCACATCCAATTGTAAACAGTATAGAGGCCAATGAATGCGTTCTCCGAGCAGTTTTTATTTGAACGATAAAAAGAGCTGTCTGCAATAAGCTAATTAACAAATAATTGAATACAAATTAAGTAACGTATCATTCAACAATGGAGAAATGCATTCTCATACATAATAATACTAATATTGACATTTTTCACAGAGATTGTAATGTTTTGCAAATGGCTTGGCGGCCCACTTGCAATACCTTCGTGGCCCACAGGTTGGGAATGGCTGGCATAGACTGTGAAAAGAGATGGATGGAGTTGGTTTGGAGTTAGTTTGTGACCTCCTGTTTTGAAGCCTCTAGTTTGGCATTTGGGCCGCTGCCATCTTGGTTTTGGCAGAGCTCGCACCAGACCAGGGATTTCCCAGAGAGCCGCAGCTCCGCCTGCTATATGCCTATTTCACATGCAGCCAATTCAGCCATTTTGTGTCGAAAAGGTAGGAAGTAAGCAGGTGCAATCAAGACGTTGATGTTGGACGTTCAGGCTTCCAGTTCCAGATATGTTTAATCTTTCTGTTGCTTCTCAGAAGTTGCCTGTTATGGAAACAAGCCTTTATCACGCGTCTTTTGAAGTGTGGCAAGTCTACTATAAGAGGGTAGGCACGTGATGTCACAGAGGTCACGCCCACTAAGAGGGTAGGCACGTGATGTCACAGAGGTCACGCCCACTAAGAGGGTAGGCACGTGATGTCACAGAGGTCACGCCCACTAAGAGGGTAGGCACGTGATGTCACAGAGGTCACGCCCACTAAGAGGGTAGGCACGTGATGTCACAGAGGTCACGCCCACTTGGCAGCATTAACGTTCAGCTTGAATGCAGTAAACAGCCTAGATCAGTCGCTCTCAAACCTTTTTGACTTAATTTATGAATCCATCCCTTTACTAGATAAATGACACCTGCTAACACCTGCTGCTCCAAACAACAGGGAGGAGGAGCCTGCTGAATGTTTTGCCACTCAGTACCGATGGAGGGGGCGTCTTCAGGTGGGAAAGTGACGTCCATGCAGACCCTCTATAGACGGTCTATAGACTGATTTCTAATCTCTGCTTTAGCAAAGATTCTGGAGTCTTTAGTGTCAGACGAGCTTAAACTGCTCCTAGACTCCCACAATATACTTAATCCTATGTCATCTGGATTCAGATCTAGGCGACCAAGAAGCCTGTCCCCTTGAGAGAGACTCGTGACTCAATTTCTCACAGTGGGACACAGATAAGACTTAACTCCTAGGTGATATCTGCTCTCTACTGGATAACCAGGCTTCCCTTTGATTAGGGCTAAAGAAACAAACACGAGCGTGTGTGCGCACACACACACTCACACGCACACACGCGCGCACACACACACACACACACACACACACACACACACACACACACACACTCACTCACTCTCTCTCTCTCACACACACACACACACACACACACACACACACACACACACACACACACACACACACACACACACACACACACAGCCTGTGCAGCCTGTTTGTCTAATTGGACCCAGCAGGTAATTGATGGTGGTTCCTCTCAGCCTCTCAGCTTGGCCGGTCGATACCAGGGCAGAACATCACATGATCTGATCCTTCCATGCTCTTAACGATATAAAAATCCCGTTAGCATTGACATTTGTGTTTCCATTAAAGGAGAGTGATGGATGTTAGTGGGCGCGCAGCGGCTTCATGTAGTTAAGAGGATTGGAAAGTAGGGAGAGCTGCTCATTTGTGCAGGATGAGGGATTCAAGAGTCAATTGGCCGTATTATTTCATGCTCCCATCACACCCTATCATATCCCTGTAGTGCTATTAGTATCAATAGACAGCCAAAGCCACGCCCACTTCCGGGTTAGGCATATGAACCAAGGGATTTCATCCGCCATTCTATTTTTTCATAAAATACTTAATCAAAATAGTTTTACTTGGTCGAACCAAACGATTCAGCTATATTTAGAATCAGGGGAGCCCGCAGCTCGCGGAGCTGGCCCTGCAGCTTGCATACGCAGCTCGACCGCTGTGCGGGCCACTTGCTCTCTCGCCCGACCTGCAGCTCGCCCGCTGTACAGGCTCACTTGCTCTTATGACATCACTGATGACCACTGCGCGTCGCATACGCGGCCTCACCTGCTCTATGACATCACTGATGACATCATCACGTATGACATCACTGATGGCATCATCACTGAACTTATATCCACCTTATTTCTAGCTGCCATGATGCCTGATGGGTGCTTCTTCCGCTTCCGGTGTAATAGACTGTTTTAACTTGACAAAAAAACGTCTATGAGGATTTTACAGCAGAGCCATTCTGCTCTACAGCCACGTTCGTGTGCGCAATATTTTTTCCCGGATGATGCCGAAGGCTGGAGGCACCCTCTCTGCCTGTGATTGGCCTAGCGTCAAACGTTCATACAATCACATTCGCTTGGCTGCGTCTCTTTCTGGGTGATTATCGGAAAACTTGCCATTTTATGTATCTGGAACAACATTCCTCTGTAAATCCAAATAAACAACAAATAAGCAATAAAACATTTTATAATTTACTTCCCCAAATATGTCTCTTAAATTCACTCCTTGTACCCCGTAGTTACACTATAAGTACAGTGTGGTACCCCGTAATTAGCCTATAAGTACAGATCTTGTTACCCTCTAGTTACAGGCTAAATTCACTCCTTGTACCCCATAATTACACTATAAGTACAGTGTGGTACCCCGTAATTACCCTATAAGTACAGATCTTGTTACCCTCTAGTTACATGGTTATTTGCGGGCTGTATTCTAAAGCATTACCAAGTTTTGTTGGGATATGGTTTGCACTTTATACATTGGACCAAAATAAACAAAGGTGTGAGGAATGTGATGTAATTTCAGTATTTTGAATAAAACAATTGGCTTACATTTACATCCACAGTATCATCATTTTTCATCATCTTCTATGCTAAAACCTCTCAATAAATCTGTCTCCAAAATATATCAGATTTGTTCTAAATATGGATTTAAACCCTTTTCAAACAGTAATTGTTATGTCGGTAACAGGGTTGACAAAACACAGATATGCATGTTGTTTATATGTGAAAAAATAAGATAGCCTGAGATGGCACGGCACATTTTCCTGAGAGGTAAGGATCCACAAAGTAGTAAGGAACATGACACACACACACACGTAGAGTGCATGCAGGCACAAGTAATGCATATGCACGCACACGCGTGCGCACGCACACGCACAGGCACACACACACACACACACACACACACACACACACACACACACTCATAGATAGGAATTTCTTTTCCTTTTTGTTAGGTTGGTGGAGTAGGTATGATATAGGTAGATTATTATCCGGTTTTATTTTGTTATTTTATTTTGTGTTGTTTGTTATTATTTCTCCGTTCATTGTTTATTTTAATGTGTTTGTCCTGTAACTGTCTTTGTCCCAATATTGGCTGTCAATTTTAATGTCTTGTATCGTAATGGTCTGAGTTAATGTAATGTTTTTATGTTATGTGTGGACCCCAGGAAGATTAGCGGCTGCTTTGCAGCCGCTAATGGGGATCCTAATAAAACTCTAATATGATGATGTCATCAAAACCAAAAATGTAAACAGAGAACAGAGAAACATTGACCACATGCTCCCTTTTATAATAAGGATACCGTATTCAGGGGTGCCCAATACGTCGCGCGGAGGTAGTGTGGTAGATCGCATGGCATTGAGGGGGGGGGGGGGGGGGGGTGAATTTTTTTTTTATAATAAAATAAAATATAATGGAAGTACATGCAGTTGTTTATTTTAATTATGGATCATAATACAATGCAATTGTATTGTAAAGTGAGAAAAAATAAATCATGTATTGGGGGAAAAAGTGATCAATTTAAGATGCATCGATAATCGTAATCGAATCGAATCGTAGCCCTCTGAATCGTAATCGAATCGAATCATGTGGCCAGTGAAGATTCACAGCCCTAATGTCAAGTGGTTGTGGGACAACGAGAAAGTGTTGTGAGGTTAGTTACTGCAGGCTGGAAACGATGTGTGTGCGTTTGCGATGTTGAAACTGGACTGGTAGATCTCGGGAGGCTGGCTACTTGAAAAGTAGATCTTGGGTCAAAAAAGTTTGGGCACCCCTGCCGTATATAGTATATATATATATATCCATACATATGCCTAACCCGGAGGTGTGCGTGACTTTGGATCTCGTAGTGTGGACCTGGCTTGCAGTAAGCCTCTTCCAGTAGCTGTTAGGAAAATAATGCTTGAGTGGACTCTGTGCTGCCTCACCCACATGTCTCCGCTCAGTTTCTGCCATGGCAGACTGTCCTGTGGTCAGCAGATTCTCACACACACACACACACAATCACCTGACTCATCTGCAGGGGTGGCAGCCGCTCCTGTGCCTACTTTTCTATGCACATTGCACACACACACCACGCACACACACACACACACACACACACACAGACACACACACCCACACCCACACACACACAGCACGTCCGCTGCCGGGAAGTCAGTGGCTTACTCAGCCTTATTCCCATGGCATGGTGTGTGATAGTGACAACGCACCACACTGAAGCCAAAAAAAACAACATGCAGGCGATATGGAAAATTTGCTTTTCATCATCAATTTAGACATCAGAAATGTGCCATGATATTAAAATATCTTCATATCATTACAATATGATTCCACTTAAAGATGATAAAAGATAATTTTGAATTATTGCCCAGCCCTAGGTTTAGGTAAGGTAAGTAAAACAACGGTTAGGTTTAGACAACAAAGCAACTTGTTTCGTGGGTTGGGTTAGGGGTTATGGTTTGGGTCGGGATTCGAACCAGGTCTCGAATGGGTTCGCCACTCCCACCCCTTTTCCCTAGTGCAACTTTGACCTACTTAAACCTCAGACTGTTATGTCAAGACCACTGGGTGTCACCTCATCAATTTATTTTCTGTCTAAATTCAGAATTGTATTATTTAGAAACATGAATCAGACAAGAGTCAGGAAACAAATATTTTTCCATACTCTCTTTTCCTTTTTCCATACTTTTCCAGGCCTGGAAAATAATCAAATCAAATCCCATACTTTTCCATACTTGCGTAGGAACTTAGAAATGTGCAATATAGAGGGTTGTATTTGTTTTGTTTTGTTGTGTTTGTTGTACAGAAGCTGTATTGTAATACTTGACAGCTGATGGTTGTACAGGGAAAAATTTAATAAACAGATTATTAAAAAAAAAGAAATGTGCAATATAAATTATAATATTAAGCAGTGTTGGGGAGTAGTGAACTTCATGTAGTTGAACTACGTAGTTGAACCACATTTTGCAGTAGCTTGCTGGTAGTTCAACTACATTCATATATTTGCGTAGTGAGTCAAGTACAGTAGTTAAACTACTTTTTGGTCATTTTTGTGTAGTTATCTACCCAAACGACAAACTACAATTTTGGGCAATAAAATGAAAAGGAAAATACACACACACACACACAGACACAGACATATATATATATATATATATATATATATATATATATATATATAATTTTACCATTACTGTTGAACCCAGACCCCCTTTGACAGGACTGCCATTTTCTCTTTTGTCCTGATCACTTTGAAGGCACCATAGACCGTGAAGTCAGCCAGGAGCCCACTAACTGTACTTCTTGACAAGACACACAGCCTACTGATTGGCTTGCCCTGAGATTCTTACCATAACCTTAACCAATCCTAGTGCAAGACGCACAGCAGAAGCAGCTATGCTGCCTCTGATTGGCTTGCCCTGAGATTATTACCCTAACCAATCCTAGTCAAGTCTTTACTGTTTATTATCTGATCAAAAAACGTTTTTGTAGGCTATTATATTTTATTTCATATATCACACATGTACATTGTCAATTTAATGCTTTATTTTACAAAGTAGTTTGAACTACTTTTTCTGTGTAGCTTGTAGTTTCCTAAACTGCATTTCAGCTTTGTTGTAGTTTCAGCTACTTCCATGTTGAAGTAGTTGGTAGCTTCCTAAGCTATGCTTTCAAAGTAGTTTCCCCAACACTTATAAGTTGAATAAAATGTGAATAACAGTGGAATAAAATATGCAAAATAAGGCAGTAGAAAAATACATTGTGTACAAAACGTTCTTGCAAACTGCATCAACAGCTGTAAAGATAAAGTCAGCAGTTTATCATTAATCCTTCCTCTTTCCTGTCCTTCCTTCCTCAGAGCGAGCATCAGCAGGGATCCTTTTTACGACATGCTGGCCACCAGGAAGCGGAGGATAGCCAATAAGAAATGACCTGCTGGCCACCAGGAAGCGGAGGATAGCCAATAAGAAATGATGCCCGCCCCTCCTTCCACCAGCCCCATCTGCCATCACCATTGTAACAGGTGTTATGGCGAGTTCTGCATCCCCGCAGAGAACATCCCCACCATATTTTGGGTTTTAACTTAAGAACATGGATGCAAATCTCGACGGGTAGTCAAGACTTGCATCCCCCTCCATTAAAGCCAGGAGACTCCAGGCCTCGAGGTCACCTGTACCCGGATTTTAAGCACCAAAGTCAGCCTCTATGAGCCAGAAGAGAGCCCCAAGCATGGAAGTCACCTCAACACGGATTGTATGCATCAAAGTCGGTCTCCATGAGCCAGGACAGGCCCCCTGGCCTGGAGGTCACGTCTACCCAGACAATTATATCATTTTTAAACAGTTGTGTTTCCATATAAATCATTACAATATGCTCCCGTGAGGTGGGGATGCATTTGGCGGTGGGGGTGCAAAACTCGGCATAACACGGGCAGCTGGAGCATTTCAAATAAGACTTCCAGTCATCATCATACCTACCAGGAGTTTGTCTGCTTGAACATCAGATACATTTGATTTAGCAGACTTTGGGTGCAATGCAGTGCCATGTGGGTTCAGACTGAATGCAGAATCTTCACCAAGCTGGATTATAACAAAATAGACTGAAGGAAGAGGAGCACACAACTTTCCTTAAAATTAACTTCAACCCAACTTGGAGGCAAATCCATGGCTGGAAACATGGTCAATCTTTGCATTATTGTAGCTGTGACTATCGCCCTCTGCTGGACACACGCGGAATTAATCTCCACATTCATCTGCAAATATTGGACCTCGCCATGTATCAAATGAGTTACATCCATGCCTTCAATCTGTTGTTTACCTGCCCAAAATGTCAACAACATGCTGCTGTAGTGTAGCATGTTACTGCAGAGCCTCGAGATTATGAATCAGCTGGTCTGATTGTTAATGACTGTATGCAATGCAAGGTTTATTCTACAAGATAAATGAGTGAAGGAATGGCAGCCAGGAAAGCTGAGCTCACACAGTTCACCAACACATCTTAACCAAAGTTGGGGAATAATGTTGATGAAATTTGTGTGAACTGACCCTTTAAAGCTATTTTAATTTGCTCAAAAAATTGCTTTATGTATTGAAGATCCACATCTATGGTAAAGTCAATTTCTTTCATATTTATTTGTCTCTTAATTTGCTCTAACAAAAAGACATGTATAATGTGCATACCGTTTATTTTTCCCTTTGTCTTTTTATATAGCATGTAAGTCGTCATGGCTGTAGCCTATTCTACCCATTCACCCCTTTAGTTTCATTTTGACAGCATAAAACGTTTACAATAGTGGAAGTTGGTGAGTGGAGGAAGGCTCCTCATAGAGACACTGCATGAAATAGGCCACGCCCATCACAGGGGAAAGCGCTCAGTTCACTCCCATACACTGTCATTTTCCTTGAATTAAACATAACTAAAAGCTGTTGTGGTGGGCTGCGCAGACAACAAATATAAAAGATCGCCAATTAAAGTTCTTTTGTACTCCCGAGCAAAACAAGGAAGCCATTGAGAATTGGCGAGAAGAAAAATGTGGATGCAGCGGTCAATGAAGTAAGTTGGAGTGTTCATCTTCCGTATATATGATATTTGTGTGCAACACCCGACCATGCACGCGACATAGGAAAACGCCAGGATTGGACGGGAGTTTGTGTTTTCCCCCCATTTAGGACGTGGTTTCTGAATGATGACGCGCTCCGCAGTGTCTCTATACTGTCACTATTGAACCTGATACATGGTTTTCAGAGAGGAAAATACCATGAAAAGAGGAAATAAACAAGATTTTTTTCTCTCAAAACTCAAAGTGAACTGGAATCTAAGGACCGCTACTCCCGAGACAGAGATGGATCTTTTAACTATGGTTTGGGGAAACTGCTCCTAACCACTTTTGATGAAGACTTTGAATAAAAAAATACAATGCTGATCAGAAAACATGTGTTTGCATGTGAATTAACTGACAAGACAATGAAGCCTGATCCACCAAACTAACCAGGTCTTTGGTTATTTCAAATGTGGCAATACTGTTGTGAATACAAAATGAGGGTGAGTCGAGCCATCTTGCCGACCCTCCAGTGGAAAAGAGTATGTATGTGTATATATATATACACGTATACATACATATATACACACACATATATACATATATACATATATACACACACACACACACACACACACACACACACACACACACACACACACACACAGTACAAAGGCAGACGGGAGCTTTTCAAAAGCCTGGAAAGTCTTCAGTCTTCATTTCAAAGCAACAGCATTTCCTAATCATAGCTTTTCAAAAGCCTGGAAAGTCTTCAGTCTTCATTTCAAAGCAACAGCATTTCCTAATCATTTAAAATGCAGCTTGTAAACAAAGTCAGAGACAGAGAAACCAGTTACAATTTCTGACATAACAAATGTATTTTAAGGCTTTTTATATACCTTATACAATGTATAAATCTTGACATGCTATTGTTGAACTAAGATATAACAGCAATTTTCTTCCAACTTTTTTGTCTTTTAAATGTAGTTAAAAAAAGAAAGAAGCAAAACCATATCCTATCACTGACTTATGTCAATAGAATATGGTCTAAATTATGGTGCAGGACTTCTTCTAAAAACAAAGTAACAAACAAACAAACCTACTGATAATCCTGATACAGGATTTTTATGTATAAAAAACAACTGATAGTACAGTTCAAAATTAAATTCACAGTATTCCTCTTGATGCTAGAACACAAGTTTTTCCTTTAAAAAGTAAACACAAAAAGCAGAATAACTTTTAAAGTGTAAAAAGAAAGAGAAGGATGTGACAGAGGAGAGAGAAGGGATGGCAAGAAAAACCTCCACATATGTGAAAATACAGAGACTGAATCGTATGAAACAAAGAGCTGGGAAATGTCCTCAAGTCTGTCCAGGGTGATGTGGAGGTGTCAGTCACACACTGCTCCACCCACAAACGCATCTGTCCAGGGTGATGTGGAGGTGTCAGTCACACACTGCTCCGCCCACGAACGCCTCTGTCCAGGGTGATGTGGAGGTGTCAGTCACACACTGCTCCGCCCACAAACCCCTCTGTCCAGGGTGATGTGGAGGTGTCAGTCACACACTGCCGCACTCCTCCGCACACAAACGCCTTCCTCCATTTTGCTTGTTTGCCCAATCCGCAAAGGGATTGATAAAAAAACGACAACAAAAAAAACATTTTGCGTAGGACACCATTACAGGTCTGTACGGTGACATCTTAAACTTGCAGCTGCAGTGATGTCTTGCAGTGCCTCTCTTAGGCAACCATTTGTTTTCCCTTTGTCGTTCCATTCTTCGTATTCGATTGAACCAGGTGGAAGTTGACAAGTTTTCAAAGTCCTGAGTCTTCTACTGAGCAGCAGTTGAGATGTTTAAGCTCCAGGCTTTCTTCTTCTTTCTTTTTTTTTTGGTTTTTATAAATTTTTGTTTATACAAGTATATATTAATATTTTTTTTGTTTTGATCATAAATGTTCATTTGAGTGACAGTATTTTTCATTTATTTTTAACCGTAGTTGGGAGAGTTAGGGCAAAGAAATCAATGCCTTAAAAAAGAATCTTTAGAACATTTAAAACACTCAATGTGGTAAAAATACAATATTCCCAACGAAGAAGCACCGCATATATATTTTTTATGTCATTCTTCTGCTGTTGTTAAGAAGGTGTTGATTTGTACAGTATCTCCAGGTCTGAAACGACAGCAGAGTGGCTTGTTAGGTTATATAATCTGTTAAAACAACTTTCAGCTATGATTACAGCACTGACAGTCACATCAGCTATGATTACAGCACTGACAGTCACAGCAGCTATGATTACAGCACTGACAGTCACAGCAGCTATGGTTACAGCACTGACAGTCACAGCAGCTATGATTACAGCACTGACAGTCACAGCAGCTATGATTACAGCACTGACAGTCACAGCAGCTATGGTTACAGCACTGACAGTTGAGCATTTCAGTGATAAAACATAAGAATGAAGCTCACTCACATTGCTGTTGAAGGGGTGAAGTCAGTGTTTGGTGGCGTTGCACAGGCCGTAGGAGGAGAATGCGTTGGTGCGGCTGGAGCCATTTCCTACAAAGCAGATGAAGACTTTTTACACTGACAGAGGTGACAGCAGCATCACAGAGCAGTGTAAATATTGACACACTGGGTACGTTCCGATCGGCAGGTAGTTCCCAGAGAAGTGGACTGCACACACAGGGTATTCAGCCAGTGAAGTGGACCACACACACACAGGGTATTCAGCCAGTGAAGTGGACTGCACACACAGGGTATTCAGCCAGTGAAGTGGACTGCACACACAGGGTATTCAGCCAGGGAAGTGGACCGCACAGTGTATTCAGCCAAACTGCAGGGCGCAAACACGTTCAGTTCAAAGGGAACTGTGAACTGTGTAGGGAACAACTGAATAGACAAGCAACAATTTCCCATTAGTTATTGCACCTTACTGAAAATAATAGGCTAAAAACAAATATAGGAGCTTATAAAAAGGAGTGTACGTAGGTCTGTAAATATTGTTGTTGTAACTGACATCGTTATTGATGTGATTATTTAAGTGGCTAATTATCTAAAAACAACAACATTCAAATAATCTATAAAGCAAATACTTGCTTTGTTGACCTTATAGCTACTAGCAGCAAGCTAAAGCAATGTTGGTTTGGTTAGGCTAGCGAAATAATAATATTTAAGTAATGTACACGGCTATCCTAGCCTAGCATAGCCGTGTATGTTCCTTCAATTTTACAACAAAGGTTAGCAATGCTGTTAGCTGCTGTAGTTAGTAGCCGCTGTTTTTCTGTTTTGTTACGGGGATCACGCACGGAGGAATGTCTGCGTTGGGGACGTTGCAGGGTGTTCCGAATGGAGGAATTTAGTTGAGGGATAGTTCCCTTAACAGACATTCCTTGAACAGGGAGCAGGGGACACTGTGGGTGATCCGGTGATGGATGATGTGACTGGATATTATTCACTCTGGTGGTGGAGGTTGTCTTCAACCCAATTAAACTACTAATGGATTGTTTACCATTAACAAAAAACACCAACAATGTTTTGCTGTTGCTAATGTTAAATTAGTTCTAGGTAAGGCTGTTACCAATGTTATTTTCATTATCATTATTTGAATGTAAAAAATAACATCAAATGCCAATCACAAGTTACCAGACCCAAACGTAATGTCTTTAAATTGCTTAGTCTGATCAGCAGCCAAAAAACAACAAAGTATTAATAATTACATGAGGATATGATAGAGAAAAGGAGAAAACCTCAGCATGTGACACTGTAACCAACAAATGTTTGATATGTTTACTTGATATAAATGACTAAAGCGAGTAGCCGATTAACTTTGTGTAGGTCATTGACTAATCGTTTCAGCACTAATCGGATTTTAAATCAACATTCACGCAGGTTTGACTTGAGTAGAATGAGGATGATTTTGCCTACAATTTGAGGTTGCAGTTGCCACCACCATTCCCCTTCCTTCCTCTCAAAGCTGTGATACCTGTGTGTCCGTTGAGATGGCAGTGTGTTGCGCCGTTCGTGGCTGCCGTGGATGATGTGTGGGGCGGAGCGTGTTGATGGTCGCCGCTGTCGTCGCCGCTGGACGTGTGCCGGCGTTTCTTTGGAGAGGAGCGGCCGTCGTGTTTAGCGTCCTTGTTAGCATCTGTGTTAGCGTCCGTGTTAGCGTCACTGTAGCGCCGCTTGCGGCTCTCGCGCTCCTGGCTGTGGGCGGCCGGCGGGCTGAAGCTTTGACCGGCCTCGCTGTCACTGCTGTGCCTCCGCCGCTTCTTCTTCTTCTTCTTGTGTTTGGAGGCTCTATCTGAGGAATCCACATCAGAGCTTCTAGAGGAAGACAGAACGACACGGTCGACTCAGCCTCAGGACGAGAATCAACAACCCACTGTGGTATGTAGGGCAGGGTATCGGCACTCGATACCTTTAAAGCCCATGGCACACCAATCAATCGTTCCAATCAACCAATCAAACGATGGCTCTTTGGAGGTGTTTGGTCAGATTCGACATGTTCAATCCTTGTTTGTCTGTGTTTAGCCCATGGCACACCATGGCACACCAGTTAAACATTATCCAACGACTGCCAATGCTGTTGGCAGTCATTGGATGTTTGATTGGTGCGCCACGGGCATAAGGCAGGGGTGCCCAACATTTTTACACTTCAGATCTACTTTTGCATTTTTCAACAGCACGAGATCTACCTAGGGAGCCATTGGCTGAAAGGTTTGCCGGGGAGCTGTTGGCTTTGCGTTGGCGCGTGCGTATCCTGCATCCATTTGGAGAGTCAGTCGTGCACTTCCAAACCGATGCAGGAAAAGTACGTCAGGGCTGCAGCCATCATGCACACACCAATGCCTAGTTAAAATCAAGTATCTCCACCAAGGACATCAGGTGGTTTCCGTGACAGGCAGTAGGCCTATGTGACAACAAAATAAACATGCACGGATTGACTGTTGAATGTGAGACACTGACACTACAAAGTTGCACAAATGATCCAAAAATGATTTGGGGATCTACTGGTGAGCACCCTGAGATCTACCAGTAGATCCAGATCTGCTGGTTGGGCACCACTGTTTCAAAGTATCAACCGAAATAACCCAGTAGTAGTAGTAGTAGTAGTAGTAGTATTGAAACTTCTCCAGTCAAACGATACCTGGATTCGATCTTTTTTTGGACAGATCTAGCACAAGAAATACTATTTGTATTGTTTTGCTCACAGCCAAGCGTTCGTCGATTTAATGCGACGTGTGATTGGCTCACTACGGCAGTGGCTACAATGCATGCAGTCAGTTGTGGCGAAGTCGAGCGTGGTGTCTGTGACAGAGTTGGCAGCAGTTCAGCGTGCCGAGATGCCACCAAAACGTATCGAATGAACTACTCTATTGGTACCGGTATCACTTCCAAGGGTACTGGTATTGGTATCTGAATTGTTTAAACGATACCCGGCCCTACTAGTATGTATTAGACTTGGTCATCTAAATCACACCCCGTCCAGGACAACTTGGAACACACACAAAAACAAGCTCTGACCTGTAAAAAAATTTATTGAATGGTTGTCGAGGTCGGAATTGCAGGTCTTGCAAATTCCGCAAAAAAAAAGGAATTGCAAATTCTGGTATCATTTCAGAGCTCCGGGCTGTCCGAGTTGACGGCATCAAAGTGAAATATGTATTTATATTGTTTATATTTTGCTCTGATTATAACAATATGTTGAATTCAACAGCTGTTTTACCAATGATGAAATTAGCTAGCTGTGTATGTTTGTGTAACTCAAGAGTTAAAAACAGCGTGAACGCAACTATGTTGGAGGTCCGAAAATCCGAGTTGAAACTTCTGAGCTTCGAGTTGTCTTGAATGCGGTATCAGTCAAGGAAAATGACATGTCAAATCATGCACTTCAGTTTACAATACAGAGAATAGTGCAGAGAGGGTGCTGAGTGTCGTCTTCTTGTTAATAGTTGTGCAAAAGGGCTCAGGACGAAAATGATAGTGAAGCCATGAAAAAGGCACAATGTAGCATAGAGGTGCAAACAGCATTACTCACCCGCTCTCTCCGTGTCTGTCTTTATCCTTCAACTTCTTCTTTTTCTTGCTCTTTTTGTGTTTTTTAGCCCGACGGGCCTCTGAGCTGTCCTCCCTCTCCCTGCTCAGAGGAGCAGCCGTCCTCCGGTCCTCATCCTCCTTCCTTGGAGCAGATTCAAAGGCAGAGGGAGGAGCGCGAGTGGGAGAGCGCCTGGCCTTAGTCGAGGTCTCCGGTACCGGGACAGGCGAGGAAGTGTCCTCCTTTGAAGGGTGATGGTCCCTGTCCCTGCCGTCGCTCTTGTCCTTTTTCTCCCAGGACTCTCGACCCTCCTGCCGCCACCTCCGGCGGCCGGGAGGCTCCTCGCGTTGGTGATAGCCGTGCCCCCTCCGCTCGCGCTCCCGCTCCTCTCTGGATCGGTGGTGGTAGTGGTTAGAGCACCTGTCGCGGTCGCGCTCCCTGGGGTGATAGGGGTCCCGCTGTGGCGGCGCAGTGGGCCAACGGCGCTCAGACTCCCAGTCCCTGTAGTGGCGCTCGTGAGCGGGGGAACGGTCCCGGTATGAACGATGGTGGTGGTGATCCCGGTAGTCCCGCCTGGAGTGGTAGCGATCGGAGTCTCGCTCACGACTCCTGTCCCGGTAGCATTTCTCCCTGTCCCGATCTTTGCTCCTGTCAGAGGAGTGCACTCTCTCTCTCTCCCTGTCGCGGGAAGATCGTCTTTCGTTGCCTCGGGAACTCGGCTTGGTCAGGTGAGTCTCCCGAACCTCAGTCTGTCCCTCAGGCCCTGTAACTGGACCACCCTCAGTCTGTCCCTCAGGCCCTGTGACTGGACCACCCTCAGTCTGTCCCTCAGGCCCTGTGACTGGACCATTGGCCTGACATTTGACGAGTTCCCCAGGCTCATCGGCACCTGCGCTCGCCCTTTGAGGAGCTACAGTGATCCCTGCAGTGCTGGCAGGATGCTCTGGCAGGATGGATAAGGCCGCAGAAGAGGAAGCAGGTTCTCCAGACAAGAGCGTGCAGCTCTTGGTGGCAGAAGAGGAAGCAGATCTTCCAGGCGAGAGAGGGCAGCTCTTGGTGGCTGAAGATGGAGAGCTAGCAGCAGAGGGCGCTGTGTGCTGAGGCAGGGGGTCAGGACCAGGTTTAGCCCTTGTGTCATGAGTGGAGAGATGCTGGCTATCACTGGCAGCAAGATGGAGGTTCTGAGAGGAACTGGCCTGGGTGGGAGTGGAATTATATGCCTCTTTGCTGGAGGAGAAAACATTCAAGCACATAAAAAGGTGTTTTACGACATCTTTTGGACACAATGTCAGAATGGGAGACATGCACAGCCATGCAAACACCAATGCAATTATGTTTTTAACTAAATCAATAAAGTTGTAATTTTATTAAAGGAGAATTTCGGTTTTTTACACCACGGTCCTCATTTCCAGTTTAGAATATGATGTTTTACTCACCGAAATAGTTTCGCTTCATTTGGAGGCCCACGGAAGATTTTGAGCTCCGAGTAGTCTCCTCAAACAGGCTATAACGAGAGCCTGCGGCGAGTGCGGGGCATGCTGCACACACTCTGTAAATGACACTTTTTCGGTCACATCGCGGTTCATTATGGTTGTAAATATAATTATTTAGCTAATAGCTAGAAGCTAAGCTAACAACAACAAAAGTGTCGGCTCCGATCTGCCCCGGATGCGGTTACAGTGCTCATCTTCTTCTTCTGTGGTTTCTCTGAAGAAGTGTGGTAAGAAGAGAAACCACAGAAGAATATGAACACTGTAACCCCATCCGGGGCAGATCAACGTTGACTGTTGTGTTGGTGTTAGCTTAGCTTCTAGCTATTAGCTAAATAATTATATTTACAACCATAATGAACCGCGATGTGACCGAAAAAGTGTCATTTACAGAGTGTGTGCAGCATGCCCCGCACTCGCCGCAGGCTCTCGTTATAGCCTGTTTGAGGAGACTACTCGGAGCTCAAAATCTTCCGTGGGCATCCAAATGAAGCGAAACTATTTCGGTGAGTAAAACATCATATTCTAAACTGGAAATGAGGACCGTGGTGTAAAAAAACGAAATTCTCCTTTAACCTCAGACATGAAGGGATGTGCCTTTCGGCTCACTGCCCTAAGAGGAATTTTTTGGACTGCACCTAATGTCTAGCTGATACAGCAATATCTTTTTTAACAACTCAATGTCAGAATGCTAATGTCACCTTGGTTGGCTGTGGTCACATGCTAGTCCGTTAGCAGCAGGAGTCGCCACACTAGACAAACCGCCATGATTGTTGCCAGAAATCTGAAGAGCACAAAACAAGACATTTATTAGTGTGCGTATGAAAACAGACGTTTTCTAAACCTATCAACAAAGAGTAAAATGTGAGCAACAATTTACCTTAGTTGGAGTGTCGAGTCCGTTGACTTTGTGGTGTCCGTTGTGGTGCCCGTTTTGACTGGGTTTGGAGATGCCATTAGTTGGTCCATTTAGCCCGTTACCGTTATGATGCACTCCTGCCTCCCCATGGGTGGGTCGTGGAGCCGGTCCATACATCTCTCCTGCTCCGGTCTTCCCATTAACCTGACTCTTGGCCAAGCAGCCGTTATCCAGCGTGCCACAGTTCTCCTGGTCCGATTCCTCAGACGACTCGTGGCCGTACGGCACCAGGAATGACGCTCCGTTCCCCCCGCTGTGGTGATCGCCGTTAGCGTAAGACGTGCCGTTAACGTGATGAAGCTGTCGCGGGACGAAGTGAAGGTCTGAGCGCACATCTGAGGTAGACTGTGAGGAGGAGGAGGAGGAGGCGGCGCTGGAGGAAGAGGACGAGGAGGAAGGGCGGTTCTGTTTGCCCTGACCAATGAAGAAGGAAAGCTTCTGCCGTTTGTCTTGATCTGGGATCACCGTGGGCCGGCTGATGGTGTGGGGAATGGAGGCAGAAGGGGCGAGTCCATGGCTAGGCTTTCCCACACCACTGCTGCTGGTGCTCGGCTTGGAGGTGGAGGGATAATCCCGTAGCGATCCATTCCCATTGACGTGGAGGGCGCTCTGAACATGGAACAACAAAGCAAACGGGAGAAAGAATATTTCATGAGGGTCTTGGTCAGACACGCATTCTGAATATGTGTGGCAGCCTGCGAGAACCTTTCACACGTCGCTGTTAGGGGAAAGTCTCTAATTTATGGAAATATCAAAAACTGAAAATGGATTTTTGCAGGCCACCACATATATGTTTATGTTTATGTTTATGTTTAAGCAGCGAAAGAGTGTGCAGTACCTTGGTCATGTGTGGGGGCAGTTGGGGACCGATGAAGCCTGCAGTGGTGTGTCGGGGCGTGGTGTTGATGCGAGGTATGACCACCGGGGGCGTGGTGTTGATGCGAGGTATGACCACCGGCCGCGGCGACGACTGACCAGGGTTGCCAGGGTTATGGCTCATGTGGCTGTATTCCCCTCCATTCTTCACGTCACCAGACCTTTTGACGCCAGAGGTAGGGACATTAGCAAGGAAGATTTCAAGATCAAAAGTTAAGAAGGTTTAAAATAAAGATGGGCTACATATATTTCAGAATACACCAGTGTGACCAGGGTGGAGAAGATCTTACTGGAAAACTAACTGTATTTTCTCTCATCTCTGCCAGTTTTTCAGCTATTTTTTTTTACTTTGTACTTTAGGGATTCTAAAGTAGCTCTTGTTTTTCTCTCCATTTGACCGGTTTGGAACAGCCATAAACGGTGCAAACCATAAGCATTTTGCTAGTGCTTTCCTATCGCTATCCTATGTAGCCTGCTCTGCTGCTGGTTGCTCTCCAGCATGATCTGCACATGTCTCACCCACTATACAGCCAATGGTCTCGCCCCTTGACGTGACGTCACCTGAAAACAAGCTATAGCTTTGCACCTGCGTGATGTGCACATCATTTCAAAACCCTTCCATTTTTGAATTTAATTGACCAGTAGTGACAGAACAGTGATAGAGTAGCTTGAGTTGAATTGGGGTCTACTCACTTGATGTAGAAAAGGATGTAGGCCTGCTGGTTGAGAACGGACCGGATGTCAGTGACAGACACAGAAGAGTCGTTCATCTGGTACCACTGCCCGTTACTGGCCTGCACACAACAGCGATTGGCGGAATGGCGGGTTAGCAGATTTTCTAAACGGATTTCAGGCTTCCCACTGTCATACATCGTCCACTTGTATAAATGAGTCACTTCTCCCAGGCGTTGGTCTATCATTTGACCGGGGTTCAATATGATTGACGAGGAAGAAGGCTGGAGGAGTGACCGTCAACTAGGCCTCTATGAATGAATGCTATCATTCACAACAAAAATCGCATGTAAAATGACAGTACGTCATAAAAGTGTATATGCCTATTACAGCAGAACAATGTTTCCACACTTCCAAATTTCTTCAAGCAAGCAAACTAAGGTCTTTATAGTTTTCCAGACCTACGTAGGAACCCTGACTTTCCAGTTGTGCACGTGTGTATCGTTTATTGTGTATTGTTGTGCATGTGTGTATTGCAGCAGCAGGTGTGTAGCTGTGCTCATACCTTAATGTAGCAGAAGTAGTGTCCGGCGTGACAGCTGAATCCAGAGTGGACCAGCACAGCGTAAAGCCCGTACACCTGGGGCTCTCCCTGGGACTGAGACATGAACGGCCGCAGGTCCAGGTACTCTGGGTATCTCACATCCTGAGGACCAAAGAGACGTTGTGAACCGATATCAAGCCAATGTTCAGCCTTTATATTCAAAAAATCAAAACCTCATTTTGAGAGCATCTTACTTCCTACCAGAGCAATTTAGAGAGAGTGGCGTCAGCGGAGAACCAAAATGCGTGACTCATTAGCCAATGAGCAGCCAGGAAGGGGTCTCGCGCTACTTTTGAATGCTAAAATGAAGCTGATAATGTACAATTTGATAAAATAAAAATAAACTTTCAAAGTACAACACAAACTGTCCATTTTGCTGCAACTCAACAGTGCTGCTTAATCCAGAACCTGTCATGACTCTTCTCTATATACGGCTCTGCTTCCTACTAACTTCCATCTTCCTTACTTTTGTATGTTTTTCCTGTTGAAATGGGATATTTTGACAGAACATTATGTAGGGAGGGATCATTCAAAAGTATCAACCAATGCGGGATCAGTTAGTGAGAGAAACAGTTTGGAGGGGCGGGTTAAAGAAAGTTAACCTAAAGCCGTTTTCACACATGCGTACAGGAACATTGCCTGTAAATCAATATCGGCCATTTCCCGGAATTTCCCTTCACACCTGAGGGCTCACATGTGTGCACTGCAGAGCGGGTGGGGAGTGACGTGTGCACTTGGATGGGGAATCTCCGATGGTGAAATAAGTTCGCTTGTCACACAATAAATCACACTCGTTTGACTTAAGAGGGCATGTATGTTGTATCCTTCACATTTGCTAACCAGTCTTTGAACTGAAATATTTGAAGAAGTTGGGATCCGTGTCTGAGAGAAATAGCCTGGCTGGTTCGATGTTTATCCGTTCACCTGCGTCGCATTGAAGCACTTTTTACAGACTGGCTTCGTTTGATGTGTCTGGGCTTGCCTTCGCTGTCAGCAACGTAAGTAAGCAAAATACTTCCACATTTCGCTTCGTGCATTTGCTTTCTCAACGAGCGTTGGGCGGCTTCAGACTAGAAGCCGCTGCCATTTTCGCTGTGTCCTGTGTGTCGGGCTGCTGCTGCTGACTGAAGGACTGGCCAGAGAGAGCAGAGAGGGGAGGGGGGAAATCTGCACGCCCACACATGAAGCAGACATACCGCTCTTCTGACAACCTCCAAAGTGGTGAAAAGTCCGCGATGACGGGGTCGCGCTTATACCGGAAAACAATTTTCACACATGAAAGGTATAGACCACTTTCTGGTCATTTCCCGGTATAAAGCGCATGTGTGAAAACGGCTTAAGACAACAACCAACTCCAGGGACTCCAGAGTGGTCCCCAGCACCGAGCCAGCTCTCTTTATCGGTTTGTTCAGTTTCTTAGAGTCACCGGCTCTGATGCTGCTGCCCCAAATGGTGGCTGCAGAGAGGATTGCACTTGCCACAACAGACTGGTAAAAGACATTGCTGCATACATTGAAGGATCTAAGCTTCCTCAGAAAGTCGAGTCTGCTCTGCCCCTTCTTGTATATAGCCTCAGTGTTGCATTTCCAGTCCAGTTTTTTGTCCAGGTGGACGCCCAGGTATTTATAGCTGTCCACCCGCTCCACCTCCTCACCCCCGACGGAAACAGGGGTTCGGCTCAGTCCTGGTCCTCCCAAAGTCCACAACCATCTCCCTCGGTTTGGACACATTTAGGAGGGGGTGGTTGTTTCCACCTCCATTTACTGTTACTGTTTATAGTCCTAGCTTGTTTTGTTACCTTAGTGATTACATGTTACTGTATATTAGTCCTAGCTTGTTTTGTTACTTTAGTGATTACACGTTACTGTATATTAGTCCTAGCTTGTTTTGTTACCTTAGTGATTACATGTTACTGTATATTAGTCCTAGCTTGTTTTGTTACCTTAGTGATTACATATTACTGTATATTAGTCCTAGCTTGTTTTGTTACCTTAGTGATTTTGCCTCCGCTGAAGTTTGCGAAGCGCTTCAGTGAGATGGTGAGCACGTTGGAGCTGCGGTGGATGGTGAATCTCTTTGAGGCTGTGACCATTTTTTTGCACCTGAGGGGAAACACATGTTCATATCGTTTTAGCTGCAAAACAACCAACAACAGGTGAGCAGTGAGCACTATGGAGGAACTACTTACTTGGTGCACTTGTAGGCGTTTTCTCCATCCAGTTGTTCTGGCTTGACAAACTGCTCCAGAGACTTGGTGACACTGGGAGCCGTCTGCATGGAAAGACAAAACAAATCGGCAAATGTGGCTGTATTCTAAAAACACTCGCAGAAGATGCATTCATTGGGTCGTCACGGGTTTATAGTAAAAAAGAACACTGAAATATTAGATCTGCTAAAAGACTAGAGAATGTTGCATTATTACCTTAATTTCCAGAGTAATGTCCAAGAAGGGGTCAAATGTATCAGAGACTGCTTTGCAGTTTAAACATTTCACTGTAGAGGAAAGGACAATCAACGGCAAAACGTTAGCGTAGCAAAGCAGTCAGCCATACAGAGAGGAGATCAAGCCCATACATCAAATAAGAAAAACAAATGTAAACTAAGTCACCTCTGGACCTTAGGTACCCGCCAAACACTTGATGGATGAAACTCGTTGCCTGCGTTTGCCTGTCCAGTCTGTGACAAAGACACATTTAATGAGGACAAAGAAGCAGCAACGGCACCGATCAAAATTCTATGACTGCCTCAAAAAAATCAATACATGTTTGCCTCCTAAAAATACAGCAAATGAAAAGCAAACTAAGATGAAAGTGTGCTTCACGTTGTATGAGCAAGTTACACAATATGACACAGACTTGAGAGAGGAGACAGCAGGGATTAGAGCAAGTCATTAGTTGAGACTAGAGGTCGAAAAAGATGAAAACATGCACATCCATGGACCGAGACTTCGGGTAGGTGCTGAGACGGAAACAGTGTAACAGTGAAATAAATGCAAAAAACGCTCGCACACTAGCAGGACTCCTTTTTTGAATGCTTTATTGCACCAAGTGATAACGTTTCGAGCCAAAGCAGCTCTTCGTCAGACAGTTTGAACAAAGGTGAGACGCCATCTTAAATACAGTAATCACCTGATGAAACAGAGGTCACATGATTGAACAACGCAGCTGTGTATAATAACAATCAGTCAAAGGAGTGAAGATCCTAGACTCCATATGTCATACAAGGAGAAAATCAACAGTATAGTCAAGTATATCTGTCATCACATGAGTGAAGAAAAAATCAATACAGCAGTACGTTTCTTGTGGTGTAATTAGGCGACTCAACCTATGTAAAGGTGCAAGAACAACAGTGTTAAGCAACAAGCCATATATACATAATAATACATAACAATTAATCGTTAACCAGCAATGCATATATATATAGACACAAACTACAACACTTTTTTTATATATACCACACTATACAGAGGGGCACACTGGAATAGACATCTGATAATGCACATTAATCACACATCTGTTTTATAAGAAGGGGCGAATGTCCATCTCCTCATTTAAACTTTGAGGAGACTGGAAAGGCATACGACATCAAAGGATTGATCTCATGTAAAACCAACAATGTAATTTACCTTTTGAAATGTCCGTGCGGACTGGCGTATGTAGGAAAAACGTCTAGACCCCTAAAGACTAGAATCTCAGAACATCGCAGCAATATTAGGACTGCTGATCAGAAAAGCCCAGTTGCTAAACATTTCAATCTCATGCAGCACAGTGTCGCCTCTCTGAGCTACATTGGCATTGAACACGTCCAGCTACCCCGCCGGGGAGGCGATATTGATAATCTCCTGTTGAGACGCGAACTTTTCTGGATGTACACACTAAATACTGTATCTCCTCAAGGTTTAAATGAGGAGATGGACATTCGCCCCTTCTTATAAAACAGATGTGTGATTAATGTGCATTATCAGATGTCTATTCCAGTGTGCCCCTCTGTATAGTGTGGTATATATAAAAAAAGTGTTGTAGTTTGTGTCTATATATATATGCATTGCTGGTTAACGATTAATTGTTATGTATTATTATGTATATATGGCTTGTTGCTTAACACTGTTGTTCTTGCACCTTTACATAGGTTGAGTCGCCTAATTACACCACAAGAAACGTACTGCTGTATTGATTTTTTCTTCACTCATGTGATGACAGATATACTTGACTATACTGTTGATTTTCTCCTTGTATGACATATGGAGTCTAGGATCTTCACTCCTTTGACTGATTGTTATTATACACAGCTGCGTTGTTCAATCATGTGACCTCTGTTTCATCAGGTGATTACTGTATTTAAGATGGCGTCTCACCTTTGTTCAAACTGTCTGACGAAGAGCTGCTTTGGCTCGAAACGTTATCACTTGGTGCAATAAAGCATTCAAAAAAGGAGTCCTGCTAGTGTGCGAGCGTTTTTTGCATTTATTTCATTGAGACTAGAGGTCACCTGTTGGTACAGAAGAGGATTTTCTGAGCTGATCCTTGAGGTACATGAGGTTCCTGAAGTCACTTTTTCAAGAGTCCCTTTACTACCAATATGGTCAGAACAGTATATGTATTAAACATGCCTCACTGTAGCATTAGTTAAGAATTAATGTGGGGTAGCTACGTGTATGTGGACACATAAGCTAATTCTTGGCAGTCTCTACACTGATTTCTGATATTTCAGTGAAATGACAAATGCAACAACATGTACCGGTAGCTTTTGTGCTATATACAGTCTATGCTTTGTGCAGAGTTGAAGCACCATCTACTGGAAGGCTTGGGCAAAAATTGTGTGGATCAGCAGAGTAAAGGAAAGATCATTTCCTCCCAGTGTCGTGAGTTTGAATTCCACTCATGACCTACATCACAGGCCATCCTCTCTTAAGCTTGATCATCTAATAAAGCCCAAAGATGCTCAACCCTTAGAAGCAAACATTTCTAAAGACAAAAACAACACAACTTTGCATTAATTTCTTTTTTTTGTTTTACTTTGTTCCAGGTAGGCAGGACTTTTGCATAGCATCCACTGTGTACCGCAGGAACTCATGGGCGTCCTCCTGGCTTCCATAGCGGAAGTGCTTTGCAATCCCTATGTAGGAGAAACAACAAAACACAGTAAGATATGTAAGTGACAGATGCTGCACTTGGCTGAAGTCTCTACAATCATTACTTTACATGAGTAATTGTAAATGAGTCATCATTGCACGGTGGGCTTGATCAATGACAATTATCCACGAGAAACTTTCTCCCAAAATTTCCCTCCAAAAATAAAAAGGTAAACAGCCGTACAGTGCCTCCTATTGTGTGTTTGAGGGAAAACATTTTGCCTTGCACAACGTGAATCCTCCAATTCAGAATAAAACCACTCACTTTTGAGCTCATTGAGGACGCCGATGGGTTTGATGACATTCCCAGAGTTGGCAAAAACCTGAATGATGTGGTTTTGCATGGTGCACATCATACAGAAGCCCGGCTCGTGACCTGCAACAGAGACAGACAGGCACAACATTCACCAGTCAGGCCTGAGAGAGACAGACAGGCACAACATTCACCAGTCAGGCCTGAGAGAGACAGACAGACACAACATTCACCAGTCAGGCCTGAGACAGACAGACAGGCACAACATTCACCAGTCAGGCCTGAGACAGACAGACAGGCACAACATTCACCAGTCAGACCTGAGAGAGACAGACACAACATTCACCAGTCAGGCCTGAGACAGACAGACAGACACAACATTCACCAGTCAGGCCTGAGACAGACAGGCACAACATTCACCAGTCAGGCCTGAGACAGACAGACAGACACAACATTCACCAGTCAGGCCTGAGACAGACAGACAGACACAACATTCACCAGTCAGGCCTGAGAGAGACAGACAGGCACAACATTCACCAGTCAGGCCTGAGACAGACAGACACAACATTCACCAGTCAGACCTGAGACAGACAGACACAACATTCACCAGTCAGGCCTGAGACAGACAGACAGGCACAACATTCACCAGTCAGACCTGAGAGAGACAGACAGGCACAACATTCACCAGTCAGACCTGAGAGAGACAGACACAACATTCACCAGTCAGGCCTGAGACAGACAGACACAACATTCACCAGTCAGGCCTGAGACAGACAGACAGGCACAACATTCACCAGTCAGACCTGAGAGAGACAGACAGGCACAACATTCACCAGTCAGGCCTGAGACAGACAGGCACAACATTCACCAGTCAGGCCTGAGACAGACAGACACAACATTCACCAGTCAGGCCTGAGACAGACAGACACAACATTCACCAGTCAGGCCTGAGACAGACAGACAGGCACAACATTCACCAGTCAGACCTGAGAGAGACAGACAGGCACAACATTCACCAGTCAGACCTGAGAGAGACAGACAGACACAACATTCACCAGTCAGGCCTGAGACAGACAGACACAACATTCACCAGTCAGGCCTGAGACAGACAGACAGACACAACATTCACCAGTCAGACCTGAGACAGACAGACAGACACAACATTCACCAGTCAGGCCTGAGACAGACAGACAGACACAACATTCACCAGTCAGGCCTGAGACAGACAGACAGGCACAACATTCACCAGTCAGGCCTGAGAGAGACAGACACAACATTCACCAGTCAGACCTGAGAGAGACAGACAGACACAACATTCACCAGTCAGGCCTGAGACAGACAGACAGGCACAACATTCACCAGTCAGGCCTGAGACAGACAGACACAACATTCACCAGTCAGGCCTGAGAGACAGACAGGCACAACATTCACCAGTCAGGCCTGAGACAGACAGACAGGCACAACATTCACCAGTCAGGCCTGAGACAGACAGACAGGCACAACATTCACCAGTCAGGCCTGAGACAGACAGACACAACATTCACCAGTCAGGCCTGAGACAGACAGACAGGCACAACATTCACCAGTCAGGCCTGAGACAGACAGACACAACATTCACCAGTCAGACCTGAGAGACAGACAGGCACAACATTCACCAGTCAGGCCTGAGAGAGACAGACAGGCACAACATTCACCAGTAAGACCTGAGAGAGACAGACAGGCACAACATTCACCAGTCAGACCTGAGAGAGACAGACAGACACAACATTCACCAGTCAGACCTGAGAGAGACAGACAGACACAACATTCACCAGTCAGACCTGAGAGAGACAGACAGACACAACATTCACCAGTCAGGCCTGAGAGAGACAGACAGGCACAACATTCACCAGTCAGGCCTGAGAGAGACAGACAGGCACAACATTCACCAGTCAGGCCTGAGAGAGACAGGCACAACATTCACCAGTCAAAAACTTCTCACACATGTACATTATGTGTCCAAGGCCATGATGGGTAAACTGCCCTTATATTTATGTCATCTCTTGACGCAGACCTCCAGCAGTAATACAACATCCTTCCACCAGGTGGTTTTCATATCGGGTTCCAAGAGTTTGCACTGCGCCTTTTCCTATTTTGCTCCCTGGGTCTGGAATCTGCAGAGCTCACTTCATCTGACTAACCTAGTCTCTCTGGCCTAGTCTCTGTGGGGGAATTTAAAGCCATGTTAAAATTCTTTGTAACCGAGAAATGCAACTGCCTAAACTGAGCTGGATTTGAGTCTCTTTCTTGTGTATTTGATGTTTGCATTATCTGTTGTGTTTTATTTACATTTTAATTTGATACTGTAACTGGCATGCTGTCTTGGCCAGGTCTCCCTCGGAAAAGAGACTTCAATCTCAAGGGACATCCTGCTTAAATAAAGCAAAAAACAAAAAAACAAAAAACGACTATAAATATACAAGACCCACCAGGCATCCACATGAAACTCACAAAATGACAGCAGATTTAAAAGTTAAAATCCTTTGGTTGGAATTGGAAAGAATAACTTACATGTTTTGGAATGCTCCCTTGTCAGCATATAGTTGCTAAGTGGAGGGGTGTAGGAGAGACACTGCAGCGCCGAGTTGAGGAAGCAGGTGTTCCCCATGTTCTGCAGGCCTGCACCGATACGGTGGACCTGGCTCCACTTCAGGCTGAGCCGTTCTGGAGGGAAGAGGACCTTCTGGGGCAGAGCGATGCCGTCACCACTGGTCATTACTGGATGCACAGACAAAACAGAACCCATATCATCATATTTACATTTCATTTATTTTCCATGTTCAATATATCTACAAGAGCCTGTTGTGTGCTGAATCTGAAGCCGAGTGGTTTTCATGTAGGAAGAGAACGTTTCATATTTGCCGCCATGTTGTTTCTACGCTTCAAACCGTGGAGGACAGCTCACAATGGGGAACGCGTTGTTCACACACCCCTCTGTGTGTCGCTCCCTGTGCTGCTGAACGCTTCTGTCCGTCCACACACACACACACACACACGCACGCAGTTTGTGCCTCATTTCACTGTCATTATTTAATGTTACTTCTCTTCAGTGCAATATGTTTTGATAACAACATGCTGGCCTACACAAGACGTTCGCTCAGTCAAGTAACGTTAACGTTAGTTAGAGCAAAGCTAGCTGGTGCTAATTAGCGTTAGCCATGTTATCGATAACGTTAACCTATGAGTGTGTATATCTGACGTTAATCCTCCTGCCGGTGGAAATGGTTTATGTCTGATACGATGTTCCTGCAGATGTGCTATCATGTTTTGAGGTAACGCCTCCTCTGGCAGTCACTTGTCGCTTGATGTCTAATCCCCCCTGGCCCTCCGTGCTTTTACGGTATCCAAAATATTGCCACACCGCAGACTTTGTCTGTCAGCTGATACCGTGGGGAAGGTATGATGGCAAATCTTAGTGGTTTTGATAGCGCAACTTTTTCAAACCGCAGTATACCTCCAAACCGGAAACCGCTGCATCCCTACTCTTCTTTAGTATCTGCTGCACATAGTCAGCCTGCTACTCCTTCAATCAAACCAGCTTGGTTACATAAGAGGGTGAGTCTGAAATTGGAAGCAGTAATACAACACCTACAAAACTGGTTTTGACACTGAAAAAGGGCTGGGCGATAACAGAATCTTGATATGGGGCTCGCAAAAGAGCTCGATAACGATGATCAACTTCGGACGTGTAAACTCGATATGGATAGATCTAACAGCCTCACACAGCAGAAATAAACGCCAGTCTGCAGTTGTTGGCTCGCACGTCAAAGTACACTACCCACTTCCTCCAGCAAAGCAATGAATGCACAGTTTGACAGCTACCGCTGAAGAAGGTGGATGTCCTCTGGAAAAGAGGGGGAGAAATGCAAGGATGCAAACTGAAGAGTGAAAAAGGTGACAGATCAGAGCAGACCAAAACCACTCCAAAATAATTTACTTACAGTAAGTGCCTCATTTTGGGATCAAAACGGTGACTGTCACCTGAAGGTGACTAGTTTGCATCCCTGCAAATGAGTACAGAGGGGCATGAAAGCAACGGTTAAACTAGTGAACTCGCGTTATCCTCAGGGGAGGAAATTGTATCTTGAAGAGCTCATTGTTGTCGGTTTCATCAGATAGTAACCAAAGTGACAGTGAAAGCTAGCCAACGTTAGCCAGCACCGACTAAATACCTGTGTGTGCGCATGAGAGACACGGTATGCCACCGGAACATGTAAACGAGGTGTAGCGATTGATTGATATTTTTATTTAAGTGTTATGCACCTGGGTGGCCAGCCCATATGGGCTTACACGACACTATATCATATTTACAATCGCCAAGATGTAAATGTAGCAATGTCGTGAAACCAGAGAGCAGAGCAAACGGCTTTTCAACACACTGAACAACGCTGACATCTTGACAGCAACGAGCGTCACGCTAACTGGGACCAAAAAGACAAGACTAACTGTCAATGTCAACGAACGTTTGAAAGTTGGTCATCATCCATTTCAATTGTTGAGAATTCTGCAACTGTGTTTTGTTGTGAAACTCCACAAATGTTTTGTGGACTAAAGAACTTCACTCGCCCTTCCATCGGCATGGGGGTGAGTAGATAATGACTGAATTCTCATTTTTGGGTGAACTGTTCCTTTAACATTAACATAACATTATGTGCAACTTGGTGGATCCTTTATACAAAGAACATTAGACCACCACATTTTTATAACACACATTAACTCATTCAGGGCCAATGACGTCTTTGACGTGTTATCAGGAATAGCCCAGAGGGCCAATGACGTGTTTGACGTGTTTTTGTTTTTATTACTGCAGCACGTAGTTCAAACACTTCCTCAGCCTGTGACATAGTATCAGGTCCCTAGCATCTAAGACAACACGTGAACAAACACATACCGCAGCTGTTGTTTTGAAATTGAGCAGGAGGAAAAGCAGAAAACGGATAAACGCTTCCTTCTGCAGACAGGAGAAACGCCATTGAAACGCCCCTCGGCGCAGCGCTGCAGGAGCTGGTCGCTTTCCTGTGTGCCAGCCGGGAGAAAACGGGAGAAAGTAATCCAGAGATGCGTTTGATCATCGGAGGAATGAGGAAATGATCGATCAGAGGGCGGTGAGGACGTGTTGAATAGCCGAGGGGAAAACGGGAACGATCAAATAGCAGGGAGCATAGGACAGGGAGACATGGACGAGGACGGGTGGACCAGAACAAAACAAAATAAACACACGAAGCGGCAGTCACAGCAGCCCGCTGTCCGTTCTCAAGAGCTATTCAGTTGGTTCATGAAATCGCTGGGCTGCGTGCCCGCCAGTGTTGCTCCTGGCCAATCCCGGCGCCACAGGGCGTGGTTATTGCTTATCCTATGTGGGGTTAGAAATGACGCAACGAAGGGGGATCGTGTGTGTGTGTGTGTGTGTGTCTGTCTGTCTGTCTGTCGGTGTGTCTGTCTGTCTGTCTGTGTGTCTGTCTGTGTGTCTGTCTGCACACTCACTCACACTGCTGTATTGTTGAATGTAAAAAAAAAGCACTTCATGTGTATATATATATATATATATATATATATTTTTTTTTTTTTTTTCATTTGTGTCATAACGAATAGTATTTACATGTCTGATGTCAATACAGTTCAAAATAAAAGAATTGAGAGCGAGTTCTGCATGAGAATGTGTATTTTACAGAAATTGCCTTTTCTCCTGTTTGTCATCTCAGAGAGACCTTTTGGGTGAAAACAGGGTGTATATAAATGGATATAAGTAGAGTACAGAACATGCTAAAAGCTCACTTTTTTTTTCGTGGTGAACCCAGAGACGTACATCTTCATTTTGAGGTATTGCAAATCACTCTGGTGCTAATAGATAATTTACTGTGGGTCTTGAAAGATGACCAACAATTATGAAAATCTTTGGCCTGTGCTGAATATTGGCAGTCCTAAACTGGCCATGAATGAGTTAATAAAAAGCTAGCTTGAGGCTAATGGTGCTGCATGATTTGAACAAGAAATGCTAGCAATAACAACGATACATTTTTTGTATGGAAACCAACTGGTAGCTCTGACTCAGTTAATTGAAGTACCACTACAAACACTTATGCCCTAATATGCTTGCTTGGTTAAAGGGACACTCCACAGTAAAACATGCAGATTTATTTTGCACATGATCTCACACAGATCCGAAAACTGTAAACCGTTTGGCAGGCATTCATTTAGTTTGCAGGTATTGAAGAGTTGATTTTATGTGATGTGATGTCATATGTCATGTAATTTGTGATGACATCACTGGTCCACATCAATGAACGCAAAACTGTTTACAGTTTTCGGATATGTGTAAGATCATGTGCAAAATAAATCTGCATTGTTTTTCGGGGGAGTTCTCCTTTACGATAAGCAAGAGAGTAAAATACCACTCTAGTGCAAACCATCAGTCCAGCAATAGGACAAACGGAAGGTAAGGAGCATCAGCTGGCCAAGCCCAGCTCCAGAGGAAACATCAGCCTACTTCCTACACAGTCGCCTTCTAAGTTTCAAAACAAAAGCACACAGATGGGAATGGAATGCACAGCTGTTAGACCACACCGCTCCTACCTTGCTCCTTGGGTCGGTCCACGGAGCCGGGCGCGCTGTTGTAGACGGTGGCGCCAGGCATCGGGCCCAGGCAGCCTCCTGGAGCCTTCAGCCTGGGCGAGTCACTGGGCATGGCAGGGCCCATTCCCCAGCTGCTGGAGCAGCTGCCATCCATCCCGTCTCCACTGGTGAAGGGGGAGCGCTTGCAACCGACTGACTCGTGGTCAGACTTCTCTGAAGATCTGTCAACTATGGTCATTGTTCATTGCTGTAGGTGGGACAAGAATACATGATACAATTATTTAACAAGCTATAAATACAAGGGTTTTGTTACTGACACAGTATGTAATTACATCCGTGTGTGTGTGTGTGTGTGTGTGTGGCATTAATCTTATGGAAATTGAAGCCTACTACATGCTGCTTTCAGTAACATTTGGGGGTATCATCATCTTATGAGAAACTTGCTGGCTGATAAAATGTTGAGGGATGGATGAAATGTGCACTGCACTGGCCACTAGGGCAGGTGATAAAAAGTAAGTAAAGTTTATTTCTAGAGCACATTTAAACACAGCTTGAGCGGACCAAAGTGCTGTACAAGAACATTAAAATAAAACCTAAGAGTAAAACACAAGGAGAAACATACCAATGACAACAATAAACAAGGATGAAGTACATAATTGTAGACATGACAACAGATTAAAAAATAGAATAAAAAGTTGTTTCCGACCCAAAACATGTATCACTTTTGACAAAAAAGTGACACATTAAAAAAAGGCAACATTGGATCAGATTTCTTTCAGAAAAAGAAAGAAAAAACACATAATTTATGACTATCATTATTACTATACTCTCACTGTGTTATATAAGGAAACAGTATTGTATGTACCTCAGATATTTCACTTTACTAAACTAGTCGATTCCTAGGCCTCGCCCGCAGCAGCTGCATGGCCTCGCCGCACGCGGGTGTGTTGCTCACAAAATGTTATTGCCCTTAAGTTTACATGCGCACGGGTGTGTGTGTGGGCCCTTTTGACAACACAATTACATCTTTAGTTTTATGACATCATCAGTGATGTCACAATGCCTCCTTGTGTGTGCCACCTTATGGCATCACTGATGCCATCATCAGTGGGACAAAAATTGACAGAGGAACAGAGCCAACGCCCCTTTTATAAACTATAAGGCATACGCAGCTCGGCTATCGCGTGGCCTCGCCTGCCCTATTGGCGCACACGCAATGTCTCCCTCAGTCTCTCTCTTCCTCGCCTCTCTTCCCCTCTCCCTCAGTCGCTCTCGTGTGTGTGTGTGTCACTGATGACATCAGTGATGTCACAATGCCTATGTATGACATTACTGATGACATCATCACTGAACTATAGCCTTGTGTGTGAGTGAATTTATGACATCACTGATGATGTAATCAGTGGGACAGACAGACACACAGCCCCAGCTCCCATTTATATACTGATGATGATGGTGTACTTGAGAATGATTGTTGGCACATATTTTGTGACACTTTACTGTAAATAGGCTACGTAACTTCTATTATATTGTTTATGGTACATTCCTATGCCTCTTATAATGTTTGACATTTATATTTTTCCATACCTGAGTGCGAGCAACTGTACCATGACTAAATTTCCCCTCAGGGATCAATCAAGTTATTCTGATTGGAAAATCAACAAGTACTGTCTCATGGACCTAATTTAAAAAATGCAAAAACTGCCAAGAATTGACTGTTGACTCAATAAATCACTAGCTTAGCACTCTGGGTTTTCATTCCTACAATGGAAGCGCCCACGGGGCGGTGCATGGGGGAACGGGCACTGCACTAGTTAAAGCTAATTTTAGCTGTGTTCATTAACGGTTAACTTTTGAAACCCGCTCACATAAAAACTACAACTGCATTAAAGTGGGTAACGTTACATTTGCCAATCATACTCCATTTAGGGCTAACGTTACGTGTTAAGCTTACCCCGCTAGCCGGGCGCTTTAATGCTCAGTATGAGCGAGAAGCGCCCGGCTAGCGGGGAAGTGTGAGCCAGCGCTCAGTTGTATAACGGCACTTGCAAGATTTCCTCAAAAAACAAGCGGCTGGAAACCCTGACAACGTGTTAGCTTGGACACATACGTTGAACTTAAGCCAACATGACATGTATTTAGCTGCGCTAACAGGCTAAGGGGTTGTAGTAAGGCAACCTTGTGAGAACATGTCTTGGACTGAAGCACGTTTACGACAACTGTTCCCTCCCACCTGCTCTGGAACACTGGCTCACATTGGCTAGGGCTTAAGCTAACAAACTGATGGCTAGGCCTTGAACACGCACCGCAGCTAAAGCTTGATAAAAGCAATACATGTAGCAAACTCTGGTCCTTGTTCAGGGCGGAGTCTGTTGATCTTACTTTTCTCGTAGAAGACAGGAGCAAAATAGCGGAGGTGCGAAGCTCGCGTAGCCACAAACACCATGGTAACGGCGAACAAAGCTACCCAAACATGGGAGACAGACGGCTGACGGTGGTGCACATCGTGCAACAATATATTGGTGCTACTACAAGTCTGCCACGATGCAAGCTAGCTGCCATCACAACTTGTGAAATAACAACCAGGACGCTAAGGATCATCTTCCCATTCCCACTTTAAAGCAAATAGCGAAGTTTGGCGACATGTACGTGCCTGAGTGACGGGCCAACTAGCTAAGCTAAAGCTAGCGTTAGCTCCGGCTAGGCTGTGAAAGGAGGGGCTCTGGCTGCGCTGCTCTCTCCGACATGACACTCACTGACTGAGAACCGGTGTACGGCAACTACAACAAAACGAAACGGGCTAAACCTACCCAAACATCACGTTTGCACAATTAAAGTGCCATTGGTTCATAAAAGCATGTGTACACTCACCTGTGATCTATTATAAATACGTTAATACACGTTGTAAATCCATTCCTTATCCAGCGGGTGTCCGGCGGTGAACAATGACGTAGCTAATTGCCCCACGGGTACATCCGGGTACCTGGGATGAAAGGAGGCTCCTGATTGGTTCATTTCGCCGATGTTGTGTGGAACGTGTTCGGGAAATGCAAAGCCGTCGCATGTACACACCTCTGACCTTTGTGCACATCAGTGATTCGCAACCTTTTTCATATCAAGGACCCTCATGTAGTCATCAGAGCCACAAACCCCCATTTAATGAGAATTTCTCTCTGACCCAAATTTGAGAATGCTTTATTGAGGTATGCAAACTGTCACCTTTAGGTGGCAGTTACCTTATTGATAAAAAAAAAGAAAAAAAAAAGATTTTGAGTGGGTTTTGTCTCTGCCCTGCCCTGCCATCTGTCACCTTTTTGATTCTCTGTGAGTTTCAGAGTTTGCATCCCTAATTGTTAGGTAATGATTTGTCCAAAATTCCATGACTGTCTTATTGCAGGTAGAGACAGAAACGATGGTCAGAACTGTCATTCTTCTACAGTATATTTGTGTTCACTTCTTGTAAATTAAATGAATGAATGAATGAAATAATGCTGAAGTTTAACAATCACTCCCTAGTAGTCTCCAGACTGGACTGTACACGTTGATGTTGAGAACCACTGGTGGACATGCTGCACCACTGTTATGTACCCAAAGACACAGACTGATTTTTCAACATGGATAACAGGCCCATAGTGTCGACAACATCGATCGTCAAAATAGTCTAGGGAATCTGTGAGAAAAAATTACCCAACCTTAAACAAATTGCAACAGAAATTATTTGTGTTGTATTCAGCTCTTGAAACCTTCCAATTTAACATACTGAAAATCCCAGAAAATCCCAGTAGTGGAACATTCTCAAATTTGGCATTGTCTCCACAAAGGAGGTGATGTTTTTGGTGCTGTTTGTCTGACCGTTTGTCTGTTAGCAGGAGGATTACGGCAAAACTACTGGGCCGATTTTCATGAAACTTGGTGGAAGGGTGTAGCATGGGCCAAGGAAGAACGCATTACATTTTGGAGCGGATGTGATCCGGGTCGGCTCAATGGAGGGGGTGGGGCTAGGGAAAAGAGTCTGTTGCTAGGGATAGGAAGGTCGTAGAGAGTCTGGATTCGAGAGGTGGGTAGGGGGCATGGACAGGTGTATCGGGTGGAGTGTATGTGGGAGGTGGGAGGGGGTGTGGTCAGGAAAGGGGTGGGGCTAGGGAAAAGCTCTACCAAACATACTGTAACATAACAAAACAAAACATAAAAAATGTAAGTGTGGCTAATATGTTCTAATAGTTAGTGGAAAAGGGTGAGTTTTCATGCACATCTTGTTCCCTCAGACAGCCGTCGCAAACCATAACTTCATAGCCATGTCATACATACTTACATGAGAAAATAAAAATCTGTTCTACTTAGAGACTCAACAACCATTTCTGTGGATTCCTTGCCCCCAAAAATGTGGAAATAGACACCAAATTTGTAATTCTAGGTCTAGTTGGAGTCAAGATATGGCCAACATTTTAATAATGGCAGCCATTTTGAAAAAATGTAATTTTAACATATTTCCACTAATGGGATTTTCTGGGATTTTTAATATAGTGTTTTGGGCATCAATATAAACATAAAAATAAATTCTGTTGCAATTAGTTTAAGGTCAAACCTTATTTTCCCTAGACTAAAAGCCCTTCCACTATGAAATCACTCAACAACTTGGCCACTTGGGAATGCCCAAATCAACATAAAATCCTCATGGGAAGTCTGTCTCACTGCGATTTGTCCAACTGTCAGAAATCATGGATACAATACTAAAATGTAAATTCAGTTTTTTTAGCAGCCCTTTCCTTGTATGTTTTCAAGTTGTAATACACTGAATCATTTCAAATTACATCTCAAATTACCACCAATTAGTCTGGTCAAACTAACAGCATGTGAGTTCACATGATTAGTATGGTTTTAACAGGCTAACCACCAATTGCATCTCTTGGAAATGTCAGAGGAGGTAGAATAAATACATTTTTATTGTACAGCTGATTGAAGTGAACACTCGGGTGTAGAGGACACACTCACATACTCAAACACACAGTCTACCATTTGCACCAAGTTATCCAAACGTGGCACTAATCAAGTTTTGTCAGTCTGTTGAGCTGAGGTGTCGTCGCACTCTGACAAACGAGGCAAGTCGTGTGAGCTCTGGAACTGACTGAGGCGTCTCCTGAGCAGAACGATCTCCTCTGCCTGTTCCTCAACTTTCCTCTGCAAACCATGGATAACCTGAAGGGGGAAAAAAGATTGTTAATTATTACAGGGTTGCCGACTCACACGCTTCTGGCAGGTGTCACACTCTTAAACTCTCGTAAACTCTCTCGTAACGGGACAAGCCCGTCTTTTATTGTCACACGAACACCACAATACATGCATGCGGCCACAACACACTCATGCTGACGGTGGCCGGTGAAAAGTGTCCTCTGCATTTAACCCATCCAGGCATGTCCTTTCCTCCGGGGGGGCAGGCCAGGAGCAGTGGTCGCTTTCTCGTACAGCGCCCGGGGACCAACTTCGGATGTTGTCGTCACTGGTCGGATGACGATGACGATCTGATCTTCTGCATGTTTTTAATGGGGGGGTTATATACGGAGGAACCCCCTGGGGGAGCACGGGGAGAACATGCAAACTCCACACAGAGAGAAAGGCCCTTACGACGAGATACCCCACCTGGGCAGTAGGCACTGAAGATATGGGGGGGAACACAACCACAGCGCCCACAGTGTCCCAGGCGAGAATCGAACTCAGGACCTTCTGACTGTGAGGCGACAGCTCTACCACTGAGCCACCGTGCCCCCTCTTTCACATTCAACCTCACATGCTTCTTTCTGCCTGGCGGGTGTCACACTCTTTAACCTCCAACCTCACATGCTTCTGCCTGGCGGGTGTCACACTCTTTAACCTTCAACCTCACACGCTCACGTTGCCCAAATAATTGTCACACCAATTAAGACTGACTGAGGTCGCCACATGTCCAGAGCAGGAGCATCTCTCTCTCCCTCCTCTCTTTCTGTTTGCCTTTCAGGGAGAACATGCAAACTCCAGTAGGCACTGAGGACATGGGAAGGGGAACACGTGACCCTCAGCGCCCACACCGTCCTAGGCGGGAATCGAACCCAGGACCTTCTTGCTGTGAGGCGACACCGTGGCCCCCTCTCTTTGTCTCTCTCCCTCCCTCTCGCCTGCACGCATGTAAATATGACTCCAAAGCGAGTGCAGCGATACTCCCTGCCACTTGCATTTCAAATCCTAACCTTTGATTGAGAGGTGATAAAACATATAAACACAATTGGCTAATTGACAAAATTAACTAACCATCAGGCTCCAAGGTTTACGGAGAAATTTGAATGGTAGAAATCTGATTACTCACAGCAGGAGATCCATGCTTAAGGTGCGCTGCACGCATGGAGAGGAGAGGAACAGTCAGGGCGCTAGGATTTCAATTTTGGATGGGCCTTTTAATTTCAGAAGTGAATAGCCTACTGTTTGCCCTCTGACAGTTCCAACTGCGACAGTTTGTATTTATTACAAGCAGCACACGCAGATATATTAGTATATAGTTAGTTATATATTATATATATATATATAGTTATATATATATATATAGTTAGTTATATATTATATATAGTTCAAATTGTGCCGACAGTATCCTCTATCATGTTGGTTGTTCTGTCATATGGTTCAATGCGCCAAAACTGTTGAGTCTTAACTGCAAAATAATGATCAATAACAAGACTCCACAGGTCTTCTAGACCAGTGGTTCCCAACCTTTTTACACCAAGTACCACCTGAGAAAGTAGTTGGCTCTCCAAGTACCACCATATGACCAACGTTAAAATACAGTCTATTCAGCTATGCACAGTTCACGCAGGAGGCAAATTTATTCCAACCTGCAGCCTATGTGCAACCTGCAGCAGCTGCCCTTGTGCTGTCTTCACCTCCTTGTGCTTCATCGTTGCTGCTCTCCTCTACTACAGCTCTTTTACGATTCCCTCCCGTTTTGATCCACTTTAGCATCCCTCCTCGTCTTTGTTCACCACTTGTGTAACCATGCGGGGCGGGCAGGTAATTGTGCATGCGCAACAGGTATAGTGTCCGTCAGAAACAAATATTTGTTTCTAAATCTCAAGACAACAAAATAAACCTCAATTTCAATGATCACAAGTTTATTTTCATTCGTAGTATTATTTTGATAGATAAACATGTTTTACAATTGATTTTAAAGTTGGGTTTATTTCATAATTTAAACATTGGGATTCCAGGGATCAAGTACCACCAGCAGGGGGGGGCGCAAGTACCACCTACCTTGAGAAACACTGCCAAATTAATAATTATTATTATTATTTCACTTTCACATGTTTGAAAACTACTACTAATGACCACCATGGATTTGGCACAAAAACTAAAAAAAAAAAAAAAATTAATTTTCACAGAGTACCAAGTACCACCAGCAGGGGGCGCAAGTACCACCCTACGGTACGCGTACCGTAGGTTGGGAACCACTGTTCTAGACACAGTTTGAGCTCCAATTAATTCAATTAACTTTTCATACTGAAGAATCTAGTGTGTTTATAACATGGCCATGCTGAGCAGAATATCAAAGAAACCATGCTCATTACACACGCATAGTAGCCTACTGCGCATACTCCAACTACACTTCACAACTAATCGCATCATAAAACTCAATCATCCAGGACATCGCCCTTCCAGTATATATAATTATTGCCAATTATAATGCATACTCATTTATTAAGCACCTCCAAGCCGCCTGGAGCGTGCGTTATCTGCGGCGCCTCCTCGGCCGTGTGGACAGATCCGTTCTGTTCTTGCGCATCATATTTCCTTGCAAGGAAGGGAAGTTTGGAGACGGGCAGAGGAGAGGAGAGCAGGAGGGCCTGCATGATCATTGAACGCATCAATCTAGCGTGACTTGCTGGGTACCAATCGATGCCTTAGGTCTTCTAGTTTCATATGATATCAGATCCAAAATAAGTGTATTTTGAACTCATATCGCAGGACAATAAACTACACAGGCCTGAATACTTTTTCTAGCCACTGTACATCCATCCATCCATCCATCCCTACATACCATGTCTTTACTCCTGAAGAGTTGGCTCTGCAGCAGCTGGGTGGCGTTGGGCCGGATGCTGGGGTCTTTACTCGTCAGCTTCATGATGTACTTGGCCAGGACGGGCCACCTGTGGCTGAAGGAGTCTGGGATCTTCCCTTCTCGCAGGTCCGTAAGGGTCCGCACACGCTCCATCTCGGTCTTAAACGGCTGGAAAAGCTCCAGAGCCAGCACTCCTACACTGTACATGTCCGACTGGGAGAGAAACACCCAGACACAATTAGACTCATGTTTCCTGATGGACTTACACCATTATGAAAAATCATTCAAAATGGTAAATGGACTAAAACAGACTAAAATAAAATAATTCAGTTGTCTATATTATACATTATATTATATTGTTATTATTATATCTATATTGTACTATTCTTGTGTTTACCTTTGAATCATAATGGGAGCCCTCCAGTTGCTCTGGTGCAGCATACACAAACGTACCGACGCCTGTCGTGTGTGTGGAACCTGCAAAAACACACCAGATGAGTGTGACTCAAATGCACACAGCACCATCTACTGGTGATTTTCAGAGCTACCGTTGTGCTGAAAGTATTTAAAGCGACAAAGGCGTTACCACTGCTGTTGCAGGTGGAGCTCTCATGGCCATCCAGTATTATATTCCTGCAGGCCAGGCCAAAGTCTCCGATCCTGACATGGCAGTCTTGCCCATGGAGGAAAATGTTCCTAGGCTGTGAAAAATGAGAGAAATTATAATTAGTTCCATATAATATTAAGTAGAAATAGTGCAGATTCAGATTCATATTACAGGACTTTCTGATACCTACTTTCCCCACCATAAAAGCTTTAACCAGGAAGATACTAATAACTTATAATGCCATACTGTATGAGAAAAAAAGAAAAAAGTTTCTGTGATGAGATGATAATGACTGGATGATGCTACAGTGCGATTGGGTGTCCAGCTGCTGAGACATCCAATCATCTGCAGGGGTGTCAACCTCATTTTGCTTAGACATCCAATCATCTGCAGGGGTGTCAACCTCATTTAGTTCACAGGCCACATGTGACCAATGTGGTCTCTCAAGTGGGCCAGACAAAGAAAAGCAATGCATAATAACCTATCAATAACAACACCTCCACATTTTCCAGTTTCTTTTAGTGTAAAGAATTACAGGTACATGTTAAGAACACTTTGTCACATAGGGTTATCTCAGTTACCATAGTTACTATCAAAAAACAAATGATCAAATCTAACTCTGTAACTGTGCATTCAAATTGACAGCAACTGTGCAATACTCTATATTCAAGGGTACTGAAAATAGTTTCTGCAACTTAATAGAGTTCATTTGCAAAAACAGGTATCTTCATTTGTATTTTTTATAGTTTTAAATTATTCATGTATTTATATTGTTATTTATTTATTTTTGGGCCATTTTTATTATCAATCATAACTAAAACATATTAATCTGATAATTCTCACATAAATCACCTCAATAATGTTTTGTATGTGCAGTCCAGGGAGTATCAAACAGGTGTTATTTAATCATTCATTTTAAGAATGGCGTTTACCTGTTTTTGCAAATGAACTCTTCTTCATATGTTAACTTGCTCCTAGCCTGCACAAGTGCATCACATTGGATTGAAGGACTTCTCAGTGCAATTTTCACACTTTGCAGTCATCCTGTGGGGCGGATTGGAACCTCTGGCCGTGTGTTTGACACCCCTGATCTATTATCTGATTCAAATTTGGAGGTACTCTGTACTTTATTTTCTGCACTTCCAAAGACTGGTTAGTACACATTTATTTTGAAGAATAGAATTGTTCCTCTTCCTTTCTCAAAACTAAATATTTAACTGCCACTGTCTGTAAGCTCAACCACTTCAAACAGCCTATAGGCCACTCCAGAGTGTGATAGATAGATAGATACATTTGTATTTCTGTGTCATGCACCATATTCATGGTGCCCAACCCGTCTGGGCTTACAAGACACAAATCATTCAAGTTCAACAATACAAACAAATCAACAAACAAGCTAGAAAAAGCTCAAACATAAACAAGACAAGACAGAGTTGTATATTCAGATGAACAAGTTCTCCATTCTGAGTGTGTTATATCAGTCCCCAGAATTGGCCCCAAACTTCATTATCAGTTGTGACAGAAAGGCCACACAACAAACTTTGCCACAACTCACAAACCTCAATGACAAAATCAGACGAACTCGGCTTGTAAAAGAGAAGCGGGAAGCAGGAAGCATGAAGCAGGAAATACACAAACCATGTTTGTGTATTTCCTTCCTCAAAGTGAGTATGTCTGACAACTGACATTCTCTTGAGTAATATACTCAGCTCACGTTTAAAAAACCAGAATGACCAGCTTTCAAAAGCCCTGCTCACCTTCTGCATGTCTAAACACAAGGTAGTGGAGCTGCGATGCCTAACCATGCTGGAGGAGAGCGAGGACCCAAACTGGAACAGTACTACGTTTCACGACAATGAATTCTACGTTGCAATTATGGATGAAGATTTGGGACGCATTGATGAAATGACAAGAAAGCATGGGAGCAATTTTCTGATAAAGATACAAGATGGAGGTCCCATAAAAGTCATGTACAAGGTAAGTGCAGTGTAACCTTCTTCTGGATGAATTCAGAATTATTCATGACAGTTCTACAGTATCTACAGTATTTTAAATACTGTAATATCACAAAATCATACACAGGTGACCATGTAGAGTAGACAGTGATATGATAACCATTGCAAGCTTAATGATTATTCATATATGTGAAGTGTTTCTGCTCTAAAGTGGTAATTCAGGTTAAGATATGACCTTTTTTCCAGTGTAAACCAGTGGTTCTCAAATGGGGGTCCGGGGACCCCCAGGGGTCCTTGAGGGGGTTCCAGGGGGTCCCCAGCCAAAAGGGGGGTAATTTATTTTAGCTATAATTCCATTCATAAGTAACACAATGACTATTTTGGTCATGGATTCTTTCTGTAATAAAACATATAAAGCCTCAATCTTATTATCATATGGGAGACCATGGGACAAAATCCTATAAAATGGGGGTCTGTGGTCTAATCTTTGTCTGTTTAGGGGTCCTTCATGTGAATTGTTTTTAGAATCACTGATGTAGACAGCACATATTTAGCATGTTTGACCAGCCTTCCAGTCTGTCTGGTCTTGTCTTGCCTCAGGGCCTTGCTATCCTCCCCCTTCATTTGGCGACATCTTACAGAAGAGTGAAGAGCATGCAGCGCCTCCTGCAGGCAGGGGCAGACCCTGAAATGAGGTTTGCGCAAATACGCGTGTGCATGCGCACACACACACACACACACACACACACACACGCACAAACACACACACAAATATCACCACCACCAACACTACAATGCAATATGAGGTTGATGTGGCGTAAGTACGCCTCTTGAGTTAAAAAAACGGTTACTCCAACGCTAACCGCACTTCATACCATCACAACTTCTTCTTGTAATAGATTGTTTTAATAGTTGAAAGAAAAGTGATTGTGACTTTCTCTTAAGCAATTAATTACAGCCTCTGCTCCTATATTTAGTTTATATTTAGTTAATATTGCGACCCCCACCTCCCCACCGCGCGCGTGCTAACTGATGCCTCTCCACACCTATCACAGGGACCAGCACGGCAGGAGCGCGCTGCACCTGGTGATGAGCACTTGGCCGTACATCCTGGCTCCCGGGCCCAGAACACGCTCCGAGCTCCAGACTGCTGTGAGCAGCAGTAAGCAGCAGCGGGCAGAGGCCTGTCTGCGCCTCCTCTGTGACCACGGGGCTGCGGTCAATGCTGAGGTGACCCATCCGTTTTGTATGACAAGTCTGTTTAGGATGCTCAAAAAAACAACACCTTTCGCTCTATTTGGAAGCCTGCATGTGTGACATTCAATAGGTAGAACAGGGCTAACAATGGCAGGGTTAGCGGCTCACTTCTGATGAGTTGAGTTCCCTCCCCTGATAGGTGAAGTGCTTTGAGTGTCTTGAAAGGCGCTATATAAATCCAATCCATTATTATTAGGATTATTTCTCTCTGGGCCCCCATGCTAGACAACTCTTGTACTGTACCTGCTCTAAACTGCGCTCAACCAAAAAGTTGCCTTCAAGCGCTCGCCTTTTGCTCCGATTTTTGACTTCCTCTTCAAGCACTTCTCTCACAAGAATGTAGTCAGGGCACGGCGGTTAATACCTGCGCACTTTTTACTAGTTGTTGTTATTAGCTGTTGCAGTAATTGAAGCATAGTGTTGCACTCATAGGTGACTCAGGTTAAGGCCGTTAGCTAAACGGCTCAAATGTAGGTGTAAAATGTCCGGTACTGAAAAGATTAGAGGTGAAAAGATGAAAAAAGTTAAAGATTCATACTAGTAATTCTCAAGAATGCCGGTATGAATGGCTCCATCATTCCTCTTGCAGTATTTATGCCTAAGGCTTGCGTTTCTTGTGGTTCTTGTCAAGGTGGAGGGCGGGAGCCGCCAGACGTCTCTCCACCTGTCAGTACGTTACGCAGCTCTGCCGGCAGTCCAGATCCTGGCCAGCTACAGCGCCGAGGTTAACGCTGTGGACGCCACCGGGATGACGGCCCTGCACATGGCCTCCGGGATCCTCCACAAGGACATTATAGCCAGCTTGATCAGTCAAGGGGCAGATGTCAACAAGGTTAGTGTCGCCCCCTCTATTTAATTGTTATTTTTCCCGCTGCTGAACTTCCTTGGAGATTATTCAATTTTCAAAAGCAAAACACCACATAGGTAAAAAGGCCCAACCAAGTAAACCAGAGAACACTCAAATCCTGACAGAGGACAGCAAAGAGAAGACTAGTGGGGGAAAAGAAAACCCCTCCATATGCATGTTTCAACTGTTAAGGGAATTCTAAACAGTTTAATGCTCAGTTGAATGCCTTGAGAACATATATTATTTTGGTCTTAGCATGCTTGTCACATAAAATGTTGGAAATCTAATTGATTTTGGCATTGATAAGTGGTGGAATTAGGCAGTTCATTCATTCTTGATGCCATGATAAGTTTCAGGTTTTGTTCAAATATATGCTTGAAACTCTGTATTTCATGAAATTCATGTACACTGGTGTCTGCTTTAAAAGGGGACGACATGGTCTGGGAACACTCCTCTGCACCTGGCTTGTTCGGCAGCAGCTATGAGCAACACTAAAACCCCGGAGGGACACATGAGCTGTGTGTCCGAGCTCCTGGCGCGGGGGGCGTCGCCCGACGCGCTGAACGCGGCCGGCAGGACGCCTCTACAGGAGGCGTGCAGCGCGGGCAGCGAGGCGCTGGCCGACCTGCTGCTGTGCTACGGAGCCGACCCCAACAAGCTGAGTGGAGCAGGGGAGAACTGTCTGTTCCTGTTCCTGAACCACCTGCCCAACGTGAGGCGCGGCCCTCTGCTGGTCAAGCTCCTCAGCCTCACCTCCCCGCTCACTGTCTACAACCAAGATGGCCTCCTGCCCGCCGCCTTGTTGCTCCCACGCTTCTCCGAGCAGAGACTCCAGCTGCTGAACCTGACTCAGCAGCCCAGGAGGCTTCAGGACATTTGCAAGATTCAAATCTATCTGAAGCGTGGCCGGGGCGAGAGAGAAGAGCTGAGAAAGATCCTGCCTGAGAGGTTATATGACTTTGTCTTCAACTGCTGGCAGAATGCAGACAGCATCTCCTTTGTGGCAGATAGTGAACCGGATTCCCCAAGCGATTTGTCTGCTGCTTGGCGTCTTTCCGTCATGCTGAACTGAAGCTGACTGCGAGAGCAGGCGGGAGGATTATTTAAATACAGAAACCTGAGCTCAGTCTGTGAACTCTAATGCCTCAAATCTGATCTACCTCATCAAAGACCAAATCTGTCAAAGACTTTGACGTTTGAGTTAAATGTGAATAAATTCCGTCAAGGTGTTACTGACATATGGCGAGCTTGAAAATGGCATTCGTGAGGTCACAGTGACCTTGACCTTTGACCACCAAAATGTAATCAGTTCATCCTTGAGTCCAAGTGAACGTTTGAGGCAAATTAGATGAAATTCCGTCAAGGCTTTCTTGAGATAACGCGTTAACAAGCTTGAAAATGGAGTTTGTGAGGTCACAGTGACCTTAACCTTTGACCATCAAAATCCAATTAGTTCATCCTTGAGTCCAAGTCGATGTTTGAGCCAGATTGGAAGAAATTCCGTCAAGCCGTTCCTGAGATATCGCGTTAGAGCTTGGAAATGGGGTTCGTGAGGTCACAATGACCCTGAACTTTGACCTTTAACCACCAAAATCTAATCAGTTCATCCTTGAGTCCAAGTGGACGTTTGAGGAAAATTGGATGAAACTCTGTCAAGCCGTTCTGGAAATATCGTGTTAACGAACTTGGGAATGGCGTTCGTGAGGTCACAGTGACCTTGAACTTTGACCACCAAAATCTAATCAGTTCATCCTTGAGTCCAAGTCGACGTTTGAGGCAAACTTTGATGAAATTCCATGAAGGCGTTCCTCAGATATCGCGTAAACGAATATCGGACTGACGTACGAATGTATGTACGTACGTACGGACAGCCCAAATCCATAATGCCTCCGGCCTGGCTATCGCCATGATAAAATGTGTTGCACTTGTAAAGCACATTACCTTCAAGTCTCTGTGCATGATTCCCCTGGAGTGAATGTATTCCACGCCTTCAAGTATTTTTCTCAGCAGGTTGAGTGTGCGCTCTGCATCCACGCTCCCATAAGGACCTGAAAATACAAATGCAGTATTTAAGTATTTATTATCCAAACTCTATGTAAACGAGGAGCAACTCAATGGTTTCTATTAGTAACCTGGAGTCATGCACTTTAAAAAAAATCTAACTGGACTGGACGTAAAAACGTAAGACTATAAAATATCGTAAGATTTAATTGTCGGAAAATAGCTTGATATTTTCGCCACATCACCAGACCCAATTTCATTTGTGTATGTTAATGTTTATGTTTGTCTGTCACACTGAGCCTGTGTTAATGAGCAAAAAAAGAATAATTACATCTGATGGCATGTTCGTCTTTGGGCATAGCGTTCCTCTCAGAGATCCAATCCTTCAGGGAGCGTTCACACAGCTGCATCTGGATGTACAGCATCAGGTGGAACTGAACCTACAGAAAAGTGCGGGGGGGGGGGGGGAGCAGAACAATAACTACTAGAATAATAACTAATATTCATCTTTTTTGAATGGAAGGAAAATTTACATTTCACTGCAACACTCATTTCGCGGTGGTCTAAATGCTATTTCAGAGGCTTTTCGACCGTGCAAGGTCTTGTAATTTATATTATGTTGGAATGAAAATTGTTACATTTAAAGAAATTGTAAGACATTGAAGATTTTGGCTAAAAATAGCCAGAGGTGGAAAGAGTACTGACAAATCTACATTTGCATTAGAGGTTAGATTCTCTGCCCGAACCCGAGACCGGCCCAACCTGGCCCGTGGGTAACAAATAATGCCCTTTCTTTTTATTTTTTATAATTTGGGTATTATTTGGTGTCTTCAGTATGTTATATGTATTCTAACATTGTCACCTTAGAACCTTATCATGTTTTATGTTCTCCAAAATGACAGAAAAGAGGAACCACTTGAAAAACAGAAACAAAGAGAAGGGTATTTATTTAAGACAACAGTCGCAAAGATGTAGGCTGTGAAACATGGAGAAACATGCACACTAACATGTTTCAAGTGGACCCACTCTCCATCAGGCAGCCTTACACTGAGTAACAGGTGGACCCACTCTCCATCAGGCAGCCTTACACTGAGTAACAGGTGGACCCACTCTCCATCAGGCAGCCTTACACTGAGTAACAGGTGGACCCACTCTCCATCAGGCAGCCTTACACTGAGTAACAGGTGGACCCACTCTCCATCAGGCAGCCTTACACTGAGTAACAGGTGGACCCACTCTCCATCAGGCAGCCTTACACTGAGTAACAGGTGGACCCACTCTCCATCAGGCAGCCTTACACTGAGTAACAGGTGGACCCACTCTCCATCAGGCAGCCTTACACTGAGTAACAGGTGGATCCACTCTCCATCAGGCAGCCTTACACTGAGTAACAGGTGGATCCACTCTCCATCAGGCAGCCTTACACTGAGTAACAGGCACACTCTCTTTACTTTTCTAAATGGTTTAAAAGGCCTGCACTTTTATACAAAGCGCGTTACAATGAGTAGGTACTGTACAATCAATCAATCAATCAATCAATCAATCAATCAATCAATTGTATATTAATATAGCACCAAATCATAACAAGAGATATCCCAAGGTGCTTTACCCTTTCACACAGACATTCATACATCGATGACGGCAAGCTACCACGCAGGGTGCTGGCACACATCAGGAGCAATTTAGTGTTCAGTATTATGCCCAAGGACACTTCGACATGCAGACTGGAGGAGGCGGGGGTCGAACCACCGACCTCTTTTATCCAAAGCGATTAGTGGACGAACCGCTCTACCTCCTGAGCGACAGCCGCCCCAGTATTTCTGGTATGTTACATCCGTTGGGATCCCTTTTCCATTCTCAAAGAAGCATCTTAGACCACCTACCTCTTTCGAAGGCTTGGCGGTGGGTTTGTCAGCCCACTGCTGACTCTCCAGGTCGATGCAGTTGTTGTTGTTCAGCTCCGCGCTCCTCCTGCTGGAGTCGTCCTCCAGGAGCACCGACTCGTCCCAACTCATAGCGGGACATTTGGAGTTCTTCATGAGGCTTCGCTGACCCAGGAACACACAGGGGACGTAGCTGTCCGGGATGCGGCGCGCGGTCTTGGGACAGAGCGCCTGGCCCTTCTCCTGGTGAGGGAGTAAGGCTTGGACAGGCTGGCTTTCCCCTGGAAGTTCTGCGTCTGCGTGGCTGCTGCTTTCAAAGATGATCGAGGAGCCGGTGCTGCTGTAGTCAGGGCTGTCGTCGGTACTGTGAAGAAAGGGCAGAGATACATGTAGCAAATGACTCGGGGCAAATATCTGACCCAGTGGCTGAAATTCACTTTTTGGTTCACCTGCCACTGTCTGGTAAACTAACAAGATGTCCGTGCAAAGATTTATTCCCCCCACCCAACCAAGTTTCAACTAAGGTCATGCTAGTTCATAGGTCATGCTAAGGTCATGCTAGTTCATAGGAAAAGTTTGCAGAAGTTTAGACACGACTGCTTTGTGTCGAGCAGTGAAACAGGCATCTAATCCAGTGGTTTTCAAATGGGGGTCCGTGGCACTTTGCCAGGGGGTCAGCGAAAAGTTTTCAGGAAAATAAAAATAAAAACTTTTTTTTTTTTTTGGCAAAAGCTTCAACGAAAATATTGCTTTGCTTTCAATCTAAAATGGTTCATGGATTACATTCTAATCTAACAAACCTATCAATTTAAAAGTCAAGCACGTTACCGTGGAAACAATTACCGTAAGCTTAGCCCCAAATCACAAATCAGAATGAGGGGGTCCCCGGTATATTTTCTATCTTGTCAGGGGTCCTTGGCTGAAAAACATTTGAGAACCTCTGGTCTAATCAACTGGCTGTTTGATGCAGAGCCATTGGTTTGCTCTAATTTGATTGGTTGGCGGTCACAGAGAGTGTACTGGCTAGCAAGAAATGGAAGAATAAGCAAAGATCAAAGACTGTAAATAACTTCTAACAGCATGTGATCTTATATTCAAACGACCCTTATTGTTATTGACACATCTGACCAGCATTAGCACTTGGCAGGTGTAAATGTTGAGGCTGATCTTACCTGTCGTGCTGTGCAGGTGAATCCAGTGCTGGCAGGGCAGATTGGGGGTCTGCAATAGAGAAGGCTCAACGTTAAAGCTTGATCCAGTGATGTGAGAGAACAAGAACTTCTTTCCCTTCAGCACAAACAAAAACAGCCCCGGGACAGCAGGCCAACACTCACACACTGTAGGCTGCACATGCTCCATCCAAGCAGTGTGATAGCCCACGATGTTGACATGCTGCAGGCCGGACAACACCTTGGCCTCCCGGAGCACCTGGAGAACAGCCAATGACACAAACAAACAGACAAGCAAACATGTATTAGACACTATCAATGTCGAAGGAGTCTCTTGCGCTTCAGCCCCTCCACAGAGGGAGGTCGGTGCTCTCAGAACAGGACAGTATGATAAAAAATATACAGATCCTTTCCAAAAAATTTGAATATCATGGAAAAGTTCGTTTTTTTCCATAATTCCTTTCAAAAAGTGAAACTTTTATAGATTATAGATTCATTACACACAAAGTGAAATATTTCTAGCCTTTCTTTCATTTTTCATAATTTTGGCCTACAGCTCCAGAAAACCCCCAAAACAGTATTTCAAGAAATTAGAATAGTGTGAAGAAAATCAGCAGTTACTTCTCAGTTATGACTGACTCCAGCCTCAGTCCACTCCCTCTGAATCTCCGCCAAATTTTTTAATCGTCTTTGCTTGACAATCCGCTGAAGCCCACCGTCATCCATGGTATTTCCATGATATTCAATTTTTTTGGAAAGGATCTGTATATATTTTTTCTTTCCTGGAGCACTCGATTCACTGGAAAGCTATTTTAATAAGGTGCAGTGACTAACGTTTTGACACACAGCGTCTTCATCAGAGTCAAACCAACCTTTGCTATGTATTAGACACTCTGTTACGTGTGTGTGTGTGTGTGTGTGTGTGTGTGTGTGTGTGTGTGTGTGTGTGTGTGTGTGTGTGTGTGTGTGTGTGTGTGTGCTATCTCAGGTCTATCAACAGGACGTCCCGATTAGCCCACCTTCATGCAGTCATCCCTTGAGACGTTTTTGATGAGAACTTTCTTCACAGCATAATCCTGGCCATCCAGCGTGTTCTTAACCTACACAATGAAGTCGAAGAAGATGACACGGTGTTGGTAAAGGCCCTTTTCACAGCAGCCACTCAAAGCAGTGTAAAAACAGGTGTAGCAAACCCCGGCCTTGATAAAAGCATGTTTTAAAGAATGGATGAGTGAAGTACCTTAAAGACGTTGCCATATGATCCTTTTCCAAGTCTGCAGATCTCTTCAAACTCACTGAGATATCGTGACGTCTGTGCTTGAAACAGTCCCTCTTTAGGTCTGTGGGAAGGTGGAAGCAACATCTCTTCACAGAATTCAGAGATATTCCTCGAAAGCAACTCATAATTCAAACATACTCCACATAAAACAATGAGTGTGCCTCTCTACCTTACAGCAAGGCTCTGTGTGCCTACCTTACAGCAAGGCTCTGTGCGTCTGTGTTAAGGTCTTGGCCCTGTGAAATGACATGGTGAACAAAAGCAGTTACCACAACAATAAACACTGGCAGTAGATTACATGATAGATAAAGATCATGTTGAATGACAGAGGCCAGTGGGTCCCACACTTTTTGGGCTTCAGTACCCCCCTTCCCTGATTTCTGAATCCAAGTACCCCCTTTTCCTGACTACAACATTGTGCTTAGAAAACTACAAGAGACAGACAACTATAGCATAGAGACACTGCGTAACGCGTCATCATTCAGAAACCACGCCCAAGACGGGGGAAAACACAAACTCCTGTCCAATCCTGGCGTTCTCCTATGTCACGTGCATGGTTGCGTGTTGCACCAAAAGATCGTATATACGGAAGATGAACACTCCAACTTACTTCTTGACAGCTAGATCCACATTTTTCTTCTCGCCAATTCTCAATGGCTTCCTTGTTTTGCTCAGGAGTACAAAAAAACTTTAACTGGCGATTTTTTACATTTGTTTTCTGCGCAGCCCCACCACACAACAGCTTTTAGCTATGTTTAATTCAAGGAAAATGACGCTAGTGATGGGCGTGGCCTATTACATGCAGTGTCTGCAGGGGTGGCCAAACTACGGCCCGCGGGCCAACTGCGGCCCACTGCCCGTTTTTAAGTGGCCCTCCATGAATTTAGGGGGGGGGGGGAATTGTAAAAAGAAAATTGTAAAAAAAAAATTTTTTTTTTAAATGGTAAAAACGTTTTTCCGTTTTTCTGTTTCAAAGTTTAAAACGGAAAACGAAAACGAAAACGGGGGAAAAAACTGAAAAACAAAAACATTAATGTACCCTCCTTATATTTTTTGCCTGTTACACTTCCTCGTCCAGCAGCTGGATATTGATAATCAATTATATTCATAATAATTATTATAATTATTATTATGATTTTTATATTGATTCTTATCCATTGGTAACTTCATCCCTCATACCTCATATCAACATTTCATGCTTACTCAGAATTTTAACCCCTCAAATGCCAGTTTACTGTACTTACTGTACAATCAAATTTACAGTAGAAAAGACAAAATATGATTTTTTTGCTTTCCCATCAATGCCACCTGGATATCCCCCTGTGGGATTATTTTAGCCTGTGATTTCTCACATTTTTCGCGGAGGAATTATTTTCTTACTTATTTGAATTGCAATCCTTATTATCCATCCATATTTTTTGCCTATCTGGCTGCTTGCCAGATATTGATCGATAAACGACGATACGCGCCGGTTCTGTGACACGGAAGTCCACAGGATGTATCTTGGAGACGACCCGGATGTTGTTCATGAGCGATCTTTGCCATCCGGGTGACTGGCCTGTGGTGACTCTGCTCTCAGAGCAGCAGGGGGACGCAGAGAGAGGCGTACATCCAGACAGACCTCCGCACCGAGGCGTCCAGCAACATACCCGAGAAAGAGCCTCGTTTCACGGCTTTGGATTTACTGTGCATCGGTGCTTTGAGCGCACCTCAAACCGGGAGCGATAGAAAGCTGCTACAACCACAAAACACGACGATGTTAGAGATCTATGGTCAATTTTCGACGGCGATTCCAGAAATGCTATCGGCGAGTCGCTACGACGAACGAGCGCGGAGATACGGACGTATTGTCAATGAAGGTGAGTTTCATAAAAAATCATGAAACTGCTCATTTTCGACTGCCAGCTAATTTTCACAAAAAACATAAGATAGCTTCATTGATCCATCAATCTTGGTCTAAAGGCTTCAAATCAGTAGTTTGCACTGGAAAATCCGGGTTCTCAGGTCATGTGACATGTTGCTAGGACGACCACTGTACTGTGTATTTAATGTTAAACTGCATGCAATTGGCTGCTATGCCAGCACTGATCAAATACAGGGGTGGGGCCAAACACAATAGAAGCTACAAATTTGATGTATTGACTCTAGCTGAGAGGTGTAAGATCAGAAAAATAATTATTTTTGGGGAAAGTACGTGGGAGTCAAAAAATTTTTTTTGTTTTTTTGCTAAATTAACATTGAAATCAATGGGAAAAATATGCAATGGATTTTGAATGGTTGTAACTCCACCAAATGTTCAACCAACTCCAAGGTTAGATATTAAGGTCAAATTTAAAGGTGTTTGGTCCAGGATGCCCGCTGAAAAAAATAAAATAGATTAATTTTGTAAAAATTTCCTGGAGGTCTCAAAAAAGTGGTTTTAATGGTTTTAATACGCCGGCTGCTGGATCCGAGGGGGGTTAACGTGATTATAGCACTTACTTTGTGCCAGGAACACTTTTTTAGCATGGCGGAAGGGTGAATTACCATGATAAATAAAAAAAACATGATTTGGAAAGTTTCAGCCCTGAACTCCCAAAACTTTTTTTTCCACAGAAAAAAACACACAAAAAAAACACCTTACGATCCAGCTGCTGGACGAGGGGGGTACAAGGGTTAAGAAAAAGAAACTGAAAAACAAAAACAAAAAAACGGATTCCCCCATTTCGTTTTTTCAATTTAAAACCATTGAAAATGGGTTATACTTGGGCACCCTGACCTGGTCTATTTATTAAAAAAAAAAAAAAAAAATGAATTAATGTTTAACACGTTGAGTGCCAAGGACGAGATATCTCGGCTTACATAATCCAACCGTTGAGTGCCAAGGACGAGATATCTCGGCTTACATAAACATTTTTTTTTTTTGACGGTGGGACATCGATCAACCCCTTTTACGTCTCCTACACCAGAATTGGAGGTATTGAATGTGTATAATCTATTTTACCGACCCACTGAGTGTCGACATGTCTCTCCACAGTAGAAAGAGGCAACCCAAAACTGGACGGAAAAGCGCGACGAAGCCGTTCTCATACTGTAAAATTGATGGCGAAAACGCTTTCACTTTCGCGCTGATGCACAGCGGTGGCAACGGTGGGGGGTTCCAAGAATAGATTGGATGCACACTTTGAAACACGCAGCATAAATATGACCAGAATCGCATCAAAGCTCTCAACCAAAACTCCACGAAACGAGCGAGTCCACCCAGACTTCCTCAAACAGCGGCCGCGCAAACAGGCAGCAGCCAGGCAGCAGCAACTTCGTTGTGACACGCCCGCTGGAGAGCCAGGGAGGCAGGAGGAGAACACACGGAGGGAGGAGTTGGAAGCAGAGGGGGGTTTCCTGCTGTTATGGAGGAAATTACTGTTCAAAACTATTGTTTAGATGTCTGACTCTTACTGATGCCAAAAATGAATGGTTAAAGTGACTGTTCTATCGAATTTCACAAAAAGCCGTTTATCTCTGAATAATTTTTCTGACGCTGAAACCATGCTGTATTCAACTGCTAATGCTTACATAACTACTAACTCTACAAACTAACTATTTTAGACAGAGAAAGCACACATTCTATTAGTTCTTTTTAGGTGATTGGTGTTCACGAAGTCTTAACAGAAAAGAATCCTCGGCTCTTGTAAAATGAGCCAGAATCCTCAAAAAAAAACCTGGCAGAACCTACCTACAGCATTGAAAAAAGGGCTGGCAGTCAATGTGTTAATACTAATGTTATGTTAAATTATCTCTGTCTTAACCTGTTGGCACAGGAAAAGAAAATTTGATAACATACAGAAATACCCATTGTAATAGGTGAGCGCATCAATAAACTATGTGTCATATATTTATTTAGGTAGAAATTAAATTTTTGATGGCACAGGGGTTTTCTGGTCCAATTTTTTTGCCGCGAAAACTGCCACGCTTAATATTGTTTGGCCCGCGAGTCCTTATATTTTTCTGTATGCGGCCCACAACCAAAAAAGTTTGGCCACCCCTGTTCTATAGCAACATTACAAAATAAGAAATGGAGTGAAAGAGTTGCAAGTAGTGCCTCCTGTGCAGATTTATTTTAATGTCTAATTTATTTTCATTATTTACGCATTTACGCACGCACACGCACGCACGCACGCACGCACGCACACACACACACACACACACACACACACACACACACACACACACACACACACACACACGCACGGAACAATTCTCTCACTTGCATGGCCTTATAGATTATCCCTCAAAACAAATAGATACAGTATAGGCCAATCAGACTCACCTGTCCAGTCACCTGTGGGAACAGAGAGGAGCTGGCAGCGTGCAGCAGCTCAGTGAAGGCCTGGTTGTGCTGCAGTCTGACGGTGCTGAACTCATCACTGATGGCCAATGGGGAGAGGAGGTTCATGGCAGCTAAACCTTGGCCAATCGCTGTGTGGCAGACAGAAAAGCATGAGGGGCCGGCGCAAAGAGTGATTATAAAACAGATAGTTCCGGTCCTTGATTATGAATGGCCAAGCCACGTTCAAAGCCGTCTTAAAATAGATACCGTTGTAAAATTGTTACAAATAAGTTCTTAAGTGTTGGATAACTGCAAAATGGAAAATACCATTTAGGGTTCCCACCAGGGTGGGGAATTACATGGAGGCCACGGCCTCTGTTGCCCCTCCTTCTGGCTGTGATGCCCCTCCCTCTGGCTGTGATGCCCTGAGATCCGCAAGGCCACCTTGGCAGTGCCCTGCTACAGTACCAGCCTGCTACTGTCAGTTGCTTTAAAGGCATCAGTGATCTGAGCTGAATGTCGCCTGCCCTCTAGATACAGTCGCTCTGTGTGGGAACGCCCACAAAATGTTACTACAGATGGCATGCGACTGACTAGAAAACCGCCCATATATCTCAATGGGCTGACTCACTAAAGGACGGTGCTGCGGCTCGACACTACAGGATTGGGGCTTCAACAGCAGGCACATAGACGTCTGTTCAGATGTGCGTTTACTGCGGAGGTTGAATCTAAGCTAACTGCTAACTATGCTGGCTGGGAAGATGACCCATTGACCACGCGTCTATGACGAGACACCGCCTGAATGTATGCAAAGGATACGGCTCATTTTAACACACATTTCAGAAAAACAATGTCAATAGAGCAATTGCCTTTGTGCCCTGGCACGTGGCCTTGTGCCCTAAGAAAAATTGCAACGCCAAAGGGCAGATGAAATGATGAAATTCCCACCCTGGTTCCTACACAGTTTCAAATGTCTATCTTTTTTCCTTATTTACTTGATTTGAACAGAACATTTTCAGACTACAATTACATAGATATTCTGATAGTCGGTGATGAAGAGTATTCTTCATAGTGAGTGACAAATACCAGAATATTTGAGATGACGGGGGTCTTAACAACTGAAAATGTGTATTTTCGTAAGTTTTGCATAATTTTCTAACATTTTTGTGCAATTTCCAAACTTTTCAACACCTGGAAATATATCAAATTCTTCTTCCAGACATTTCCAGACTTTCCCGGATGTGTGTAGGAAGGAACCCTGCTTTTAATGGTAATAAACACAGTAATCTGTCAATTCCACGTGAAAACGTCAACGGCTACCTTTGAACAGCATGCGCGAGCGTGCTGGGTTCCTCTCGTAGACGAAGCACAGGTGCTCCAGCAGGGAGCCCAGGAGGAGGTGGTTGGGGATGGCTGAGGCAAACTCTTGGAGGGACGGGTAACGCTTCCCGGCCATCAGCACTCCACGGTTATGATCTGAGTCAGTAGCTGAGAATGAAAAAAAGAGGCACAAATGAGGAAGAAGAAGAAGCAGTGGCGTGGAACGTTACTGAAACATGACAATAACATAATCAGCTTCGTTTTTTTTCTTGATTCCTTTTCTTGCAAAATTCTTAAAATGAAACTTAACACAACACTCATATTTCCACAATGTTTCTCTCTCTCTTTCTCTCTCTCTACACTATATAACCACAGCTGTCTTACCTTCAGCAATAAGTTGTGCTATCATTTCAACAATGTCTTTTTCCCCTGGGTCCATTTTTGTGTATAAAACACTCGCAGGGTAATATCAAGAATCCAGAGCTTCACCTCGAAGGACGCAAATGAGCCCATCTTGTTGATACATAAGGGGGCGTGTGCTTATCTGCCTGGAGCAGCACACAGCAGCCCCTCCCCTCCACCTACTGTATATTATGTAATAAACATATGACCGGGGCAGAGAGGGGTGGGGGGGGGGGTGTCCATGTTGTCTGGCAAAGTTCCACAACACTCCTCTCATGGCACCATAGGGCAAGATGTGTGGTGTGGAGGGGCTAAAGACCATTTGAAAGCAGAAATTCAGTAGAGCCTAACTGATCAGCTCAATAAGTGACACTTATACCTTTAATCGGCATTCTACATTTATCTTTTGTCATTCATTCTCTGCTCCACATTTTACACCCCGATTCCCTTATTCACAATCTAGATAGGCTACCATGGTGCTATTCCCGTGTAAGGACTTACATTGTATCCTTACACGGATAGTCAAATGTGGCCTGTGTACACTGGGGTGATGATGAGGTGTTTCTCAAGTGTATTATACATACTTAGCCATTTTCATACTGCTCTGGTTTTGAAAGAGGGTTAAATTGAAATCTTAGGCCTACTACACTTTCTCAAAAATGTGATATACCAACTGTGCCATCAGTGTGCAAAACCCAGGTTTTCAGTTGAAATATAGGCTGTTGTGATATATGAATGAATTATGTTGTCTAAATTGATTTAATGTTCATTTCTTTTTTGAAGATTTTAGACTTTACTCTGGCATTACCCAGTTCAATGACAGTCACACAACCATCACTGATGATTGATTAATGCTATATTATTATGATTAAAATAACGGTTTGTTTTTCTAGCAGGTGCATGGATGCATGCAACCTCATGGAGAAAAAGGTGACATGCAGTCCATGGCAGACACAAAACCACTCAAAACCATTCAGTTAAGTGCCATATTTTGGAATCCAAGGTGACAAGTTTGCATCCCTGCAGTTGTCATAACACCGCTGAAAGTTCACCACCTACAGTTCAAGCTGCTACACCGACAGAATGGGCACTGCAGGCGGCTTACTATCAAACGGGGCGTCTTCCTCGTCCTCTTCGCTGGTCAAACTGAACAGACTTGTCTCAGGTCTCCTGGTTGACAAGTTGACAGCTGACAGGCTGATCAAGGCGTTGCTGCTGGAACATTCCTCCGACCGGAGTCCGCTAAACATGTTTATGTGTGAATAATGACGCATTGACGACTATCAAAGTATTCTAATTAACCAATTAACCAATTGACAACGACGCCTGCCCCATATCTGGTGAACGGATTCTTAAAGTTGAGTTGTTCAGACGTTATATGAGCCTAGCATAAATAAGTCCCACACGGTCGATCAACTGGCGGCCATGTTTCAACCAACACATGTGAAGGGGACCGTCCGACAATTTGAGCGACAATAAAAAAACGAATAAACTCGTTAAAATACTTTACACAAAATAACATCTTTAAACCCTACTCGTAACTTTTGTCAATAAGTAGATGCGGTAGAAGCGCTATATTGAACCCCATCACGAACATAACAGGGTGTAACACCGTCAATGCAACAATATTTCTTCGTTTATATACAGTACCTGGAAGTTGTACACGCACCCTAACATCTCGCGAGATGATGAAAAGTTACAAAGGCAAATGTTGTAGTCATGTGACGTTTCTTGCCCCAGAAGTGAATTCCCCATTGATTTTCTCCATAGACATTTCAAAAAACCCTTATACAACGAGTTTTTAAGGCTTGACCAAGCCAACCAGTCTTCCAGAGAATCGTGAGTGACCATAAAACATTTCACTTTCAGCAAAAACAAAAAAAATAAATGCAGGGGGGGGAGATAGAAAATTTGATTCGCCCCAACCCTCCCGACATTACTTTCCATAACACGCCAAGATTTGAACTATCTATGCTTTAGGATTAAAAAAAAATCATAATTGCTTACACACATGCTTTGAAACTAGGGCTCATTTTCTCAAAACACAAAACCACCAAAACAAAATGCAAAACCCCCAAATCTATTGCAAAATTAAATGCAAAATTCAAAACCATTAATCTCTTTTCAAAATGTTATTTGGCAATAAAACAATCCACACAACCATCAAATGAATGGATCTTTCTAACAGACTACACGCTGATGTGCTTAACATTAGAGTAGACAAGTACAGAGTAGACAACAAGCAAAATGTTTTTAATGTTATTCCCCCTAATTTGTGTGTACAGTAAAATATATAAAAGTGTAATACTATAATCATACTGTATATATAAACAAAAAACAACAAAATAAAAGCATTGGAATTAAATCTTCAGTGTATGAAACCACCAGCAGAAACAAATATTAACAGTTTAACTCAGACACATACGTGCCCAAAGTCACAGTTCAATGATTGTGAGCTTAGTGCAGTATGAGCCTCTCAGTCAGGCATTGAATGGACTTCACTGCACGTGCAGACTCGTGGACTTTGCGGGCGATGTAAGAACCACCCAATTTTTTACTGATAGTCTCAACAGGTGTTGTGCCAAAAAGTGATTAGCTGCCAAGAAGTGATTGCTAAAATCACCTGTTTATATTATTTATCTATATAATAACGTAGGCCTTTATATGCCAATACTATAGTATTGTTTGTGATGTTTATGTGTTTGGTATGTCTACCATCCTTGTTTAGGCCTATATTTGAAAACTAGACTATAATAAACATGATTTACGTACGGGTTATATGACAGTAATCTCTTTTTGGCAATCAGTTTTTGATAGCTGATCACTTTTAGGCAGACAATCACTTTTTAGCTATGACCTTTTGGCAGCGAATCACTTTTTGGCAGAACACCGGCTCTTATTTACAAACATTTCTGTATTTGAATGTGTTTTGAGCCTATAGAGAAATAGAGGCCTGTCTACCAGCGGCTTATATAGCATCACAGTAAGTACGACTGAAGTCCACGAGGGCTCAGTCCACAGGTCCGGAGTGGACATTTGGATTCAGCAACTGTCTCCTCCCACATCCTGGAGAGTTTCAGTCAGTCTTGTGAGATGATGTCCAGGTTGGCCAGATGTCTTATGGTGGGCCGGCCATGAGGACAGTTCCACGGCTGTTCGATTTCCCCCATGTGAAGCACCAGCTTCCTCATCTCGCCGGCGCTCAGAGCGGTGCCGATCATCACCTGAGGAGGAAAATCACATGGCACTGTTGAACTTAAGGTTATCAATATACATGATCCCACAGACATTATCCTACCCCCCCATTATATGTCACTTTGAAGGACTTTTACTTTACACTTTATCATTTATAATTTGAGATTTCTTCTGTTTGCTTCATCTTCTGCTCTGGCTGTGATCGCTGCGCTGCCTACTGCACTAAGTCAATCCCTCGTTTGTAATATGATTACTCACTCTGGCTTTTAAAGCAAATCTTGAATATAACCCTGGTTTTATTATTAATTAATGTTCATTGTTCGTATTATCTAATTGTGTAGTGTGTTTATTTCTTTACTGTCATTTACATGTTGTATAAAAACTGGCAAATGTACTTATGTGCGTTGTCAATAAATACATCTGAGAAAAAAAAAGACTTGAGACTTGACTTGGACTTGAGGTGTGGGACTTGTGAACAATCTTTATTTATTTTTTGTGTGCATTAACATTAAGGAAATGTCTACTTATGTGACCTAATCAATGCTGATACTGTATGCTAATAGATGAAGGAGTGAGGATAATACAGTACCGGTACATGCTTTGAATTCCTTAGTTTTAGATGATAGAACACTCATCCATAAGAGACTTGAGACTTGACTTGGACTTGTGACCAAAGACTTGAGACTTGACTTGGACTTGCAAAAAATGACTTGAGCATCTCTGCCGTGAACCAATAAGGCTGAAGCCAGGCGGAGTGAATGTGAAGGCAGTAATTTAACTTTAATTTTACTCAAGTATGATTTTGCTGGAGTACTTGGCTTGGCTACATTTAAGTCGCATCCAGTGTACAAATGTTGTAATAGAATAGAATAGAATAGAATAGAATAGAGAACAGGAACTTGTAATGATTGGTAAGCGATATTGTCAGCAGTATGAACTCACAGATTTCCGACAAGCCCTGGAGGCGAACATGTGTCTGACGCGGGACGGCCGGCACATGACCCCCGGACTGTCGCTCAACATGAAGATGAGCTCCTCAATGTCCGCTGGGCCGAATGTCCAGTTCTTACTGGTGGGCAAAGACACCAGCTTCACCCTCTCCATCACCTGGCCTAAGATCACAACAAGGAGGTTTCACTTTTCATATATGATCGAAAACATTATATAGCTTCAGTACATTGGATCTGAGGACAAAACAACAATGCTGAAAAAACAAAATCAACAGTCAAGTTGACGTTTAACCATGCGAGTATAAACTGGCTCCAAAGTTGGCGACGTTTTGACAAAGGTAAATGGGCATGACTATTTTCAAACGGGTGCCTTGACCTCTCACATCAAAATATCTGAATGAAATTGGGCACATTAGAACTAGAACTAGGAAGTTATAGTCATATAACTATCACTATTATCATAGTTATACAGCCTTGTCTGACATAATGTCACCCCCAGGGTCCTAAAGGCAGTGTTCTCCACACAGTGAAAATATGTTATTCTCGACCCCCCCCCGTCCCCTCCTATTTCTGCACACTGTGGTACCTAAACATGAAAAACAAAACATACATTAACACGTTCACTGCCAATGACGTGTTAATACGTCAAAAAAAATCCAACGGTTGACTGCCAATGACGTGTTAATACGTAAAAAAAAAGATTTTTTTTTTTTTGACCGTGGGATGTGCATCTAACCCTTTTACATCTCTTATATAAATATTGGAGCCACCGAACGTGTACAACCCATTCCACCGACCCACTAAGTGGCGACAGTGCTCTCCCAGACTAGAAAAAGCAGAGCCAAAACTGCAGGGGAACGCACGATGAAACCATTCTCATACTGTAGAATGGATTGGCGAAAACGCTTTCGCTTTCGCGCTGATTGCTGGCGGTGAGGGATTGCAAATTTGCATAATAGATTACGGGTGGAACACACTTTGAAACACGCAGCATAAATAAGACCAGAATCGCAAAAGCTTCATCAAAGCTCTCAACCGAAACTCCAAGAAACGAGCGAGCCCATCCAGACTTGCCCAGCGGCCGCCAGCAGACAGCCACAGCAGCAAAGCAGTGAGCCTGGTGACGCGAGGTTACAGCAGCAACAGAAACGAGCTTGTGACACGCCCGCTGCAACCAAGAAGAACACACACGGAGGGAGAAGTTTGAAGGAGAGGGGTGTTTCCTGCTGTTATGGAGGAAATTACTGTTCAAAACTATTGTTTAGATGTCTGACGTCTTACTGATGCCAAAAATGAATGGTTAAAGTGACTGTTCTATCGAATTTCACAAAAAGCTATTTATCTCAGCTTAAATTTTCAGATGCTGAAACCATGCTGTATTCAAGTGCTAATGCCTACATAACTACTAACTCTACAAACTAACTCTTTTAGACAGAGAAAGCACACATTCTATTAGTTCTTTTTAGATATTTTGTGTTCACAAAATCTTAGCAGAAAAGAATCCTCAGGTCTTGAAAGATGAGCCAGAATCCTCAAAAAAAACCTCTGGCAGAAGCTACCTACAGTAAAAAAAAAAACAGCTGGCAGTGAATGTGTTAAGATTAAAATGCATACCGTAATTTCAATGACCAGTTATGTTTGCATATCACCACACAGCTGCCCTTGGCATATAACACAGATACAGCCCAGTTTATTTTGTTCTCCTTTGTGTTACGTTTTGTTTTCTCGTTTATTTGGGGTTTGGGAAGGTGGTCCTCGGATTTTTTTTTTTAACAATCGGAAGTGGGCGTACGTTACAAAAGGTTGAGAACCCCTGTCTTAGACCAAAGCACAGTTTCACATTAACGGGTCCTACCTTCCTCATCAATAAGGAAGTCAAAGCCGTTCCTTCTGAAAATCTCCATGTTCTCCATGAGCACGTTCTCACTGACGGCCGTGAGGTGAAGGTTCTGAGGGCTGGAAACACAACAGGTCAACACAAAAACATTAGCAATCAGCTAAAAGCAAAGCACTGAACAGTGAGAGAATTATGTCACATTTCTCTCCAGTTGTGGGTTCTTCTTACACTATGAGTCTCTGCCCTTGGAGCACAGTGTGCTGCTGCAGCATCTCAAAGTTGTACTTCTCGTCTGTGGCGTGCTGGTCAATCATGAAGATGTCGGAGTTGAGTTTGGTGAGAATGAATCCCAGGTTGAACTGACCGATGATCTCCATCTCTTTGAACATGTCTTTACTGTGGGGATGAAAGAAAGCTATTGTAGGGTGCTGTCAATTAGGACAATAAAGCAGAATTCACTATATGGCAATTCAAAAAAAAGTGTTCATATGTATCGTGGGGCAGAAAAATTTATTGTGATATCAGCTCCATTGTCCATCACAATTTCTCAAGCTCTCAGTCTCCAGAGAACTGACATAATTTCCACTTTGTAATGACATTTTAGTAATTCTAGCAAGTCAATGCCAGTGCTAGATTGATTTGTGGCTCAGAAATCAGCTTAATCCTACCTGATCTCCTTCCTCAGCTCATCCTCTGCACTTTGGTTTTCTCCTGGGTTGATATTGGCCCTGAAGCGTCTGTATTGCAGCTCGTCACTGGCCTTCTGCTTCCGCTGGTCCTGCAACCTCCTCACCCTGCCTGCCAGCTCTCCTAATGAGAACCGGAGAGGAACCGTCCTCCTCTGGACGTGGACTGGAGCATCCACCGTAGAGATGGAGGATCCCTCAGAACAGGGCGGATGAGACATGGATTTGTGATCTTCTTTCCTCGCTCTCTTGGTCGCTGGACTCAAAGCAAAGTTCTCATTTGATCCGCACGGTTCAGGCTGCGGCCCCAGGTGTTCAGGAACATTGTGACTCTCATCTGTAGGCTCTTCAAATGTCTCGTTTTTTATACTTGGTTTGTCAATCACCGGTTCAGAAGAGTTGAACTCTAACCCACAACACAGACTGTCAGGTGCTGCTGTAGTGGAGTCACAGTTGAACAAGGCGCTGTCTTTTCCAGAGTCTACATCGCAGCCTGGCGTCTTTCCATATCTGAAGCCATCCAGCACTGACCTTCCCACCGGGGAGCATTTACTTGCATCTCTTGTGGGTTTTAAAGGAGATTGTAAACTTGGTCTGTGGGTGGGAGTGTTTTCCGAACCCTTAAAGAAAGACTGCAGTGTTTTCTGTGCCGGGCCGCTGTTGGCAGCTTTTGAGGCACTCGACTTGGTCCCGTTAGCGGAGCTGTGGTGGTTTGAGAAAGCAGCTTTTAGCCCAGCCAGGTTTAGAGAAGACCTGGAGCTTGGAAGCACTGCTTTGGCCTCTGTAACATTCTCGTTAGACGGGACGACCTGACTCCGTTCCCATTCAGGTCTTGGGTCCACGGCTTTGCGGGCAGCTGCAGAGAGATGAACTGCACACTCAAAATCAAACCTTCAGAGTGAACTTTTATCAGTGCATTCACTTGAATTGAAGGGCAATATATTGTATATATGTAGGGCAATAATTCCATAATAGTATCTTTTTATATAGGATCATATCATGATGAAATATGATATTGTGTTATCTAATTATGTTGTCTAAATTAATTATTAAGTATTATTAAAATCTCTCACAAAGAAATCTAAAGCCAATTTTGCAGTAATATTTGAAAATTTAAGCGTTTTGCCATACTGTACTTTATATCACCATACAGTTCAAAATGCTGAACATTAATTTGATGATTTCATTTGATTTTATGTTATAAATTGGTATCAAAATGATTTCTTAACATCTCTGTGAGTCTAATTTTGTCCATATTGCCCACCCCTAGGTCGAGGGATTCCATTAGGAGTCTATAGATCACATGTAGTGAGTCGGCAGATTAAAATGTCAACGACCAAAGTGGCTGGTTGGAAATATGCCCAATAAATAAATTCATTAACAGCATATTAAATATCCTAATATTGTGTGACTTAAATAAAAGCATTAATAGAGTCAAGCTGATTACCGCTTCACCGCACACAAACAAGCACATGCAGTCAGGCACCAAGCGCAATCGATGGATTGATTCGCCCGACGTCGGCTAGCTGTCAATTTAGTGGAGGTAAAAAGCACTCGTATGATATGAGGAGGTGAATCAGAATGCATTGCTTACCACTAATAAAGCCGCATTTGCTATCAGAAAAAAAAGTCTAGCGGAATCCCTGCCTAGGTCGACACAAAATCATTCATCAACTAAAAAATCTCTCGGTGCTTTTCCTATGCTATTCATATTACCATGCTATGATATGACTTTACACATGAATATTTTGAACCAGCGATATGCAGGCTAAATGCAATGCTGTGTGCTTACTAGTGCTGGGTAAGGCAGAGTGGTTGAGGCTGATCTTATTGACGCCTGCCTCATACATGCTGATGAGTGACGTCTTCAGGATAGCCAGCAGCAGCTTCTCCTCCTGCAGGAAGATCTGACGTTTGTCGGGCGTTACGTTCACGTCCACACACTCTGAAATAACACCACACAAAATATAACATGGGAAGGTAACGGCTCGTTTCCAAATTAACCTCCGTTTTTGATATGTGCCTATTTTCTTACCTGAGGCAACGGCTATGTTCAAGGCAACAAACGGATACTGATGTCTGTTGTACATATGATAAACCTCATTTACAAGTTTGGTTACCTACAAAAAGAGAATGAGCAGAGGTTAGGCACAAAATACGACCCCGCCCCCAATTGACCCTTTAAATCCACTGAAGGGTAACGACCTTAATGGGATCACATGGCCGGTTGTTGATGAAAAAGAACTGTCTGTCTGTGGCGCTTCTCCCAACACCGTGGTCTCCTCGCGACACAAGTCCAGTGATGCTGCAACGCACAATTAGTGAAAATATACGAATACTAAGAGAGCTCAACAGTCACATGATCACCTTGGGTTCTGATAGAGTATTTCCCCTTTCATTTTTCTCATGATCACGTTTTGAAAAATCCTTATCTATAAAGAGTTTTAAGCCTGGGACCAACAAGCCAACTGCTCTTCCAGAGAATCCTTATCTATAAAGAGTTTTAAGCCTGGGACCAAGCCAACTGCTCTTCCAGAGAATCCTTATCTATAAAGAGTTTTAAGCCTGGGACCAAGCCAACTGGTCTTCCAGAGAATCGTGACCATAAAACATTTGATTCAGAGTTGAAAAAACCTCAGAAACAAAAAGAGTGCTGGGTACAAGACTGTGTACACATTATATCGCAAGAGTGAAGAAACGACTCATCCCATAATCCATTCCGGCCAATCAGATTAGCGGATGATTGAGTGACAGCGTGTTTCAGCCAATGGGAGAGCACTCTGAGCAGCAGTGGGTGCCATAGCCATAGCTGCCATTACAGCTATTAGCTCAATGGCTAACTTTATTGCCTAATAGCCGCATTTCCTTAGAGGTATGTAGACTTAACATGGGTCTTCTAGTGGCCTGCATTTATATAGAGCTTTTATCCAAAGTGCTTTACAATGAGTAGGTACATTCACCCATTCACACAGACATTCACACACCAAATCACTCCAAAGTGATTAGTGGACGACCCGCTCTATCTCCTGAGCTACAGCCGCCCCAGCTATATCTTCCTGTAGAAGCCACAAATCTGAATATGAACGGGGAAATACTCTTCCAGAGCCGAGGTGTCAGCTCTATACAGAGGATAATACAAAGGATTCCCATGCAATGGTGACAATGGGCCCCTGGCAATATAAAAATGGCATATAATGCTATGATTATGTTGGCCAAAATGATCTTGATATTATATACATTACAATATTATCTTGAAGATTATTAAAAAGTTCAATACTTTATAAGCAGTGTAATATGCTATGAATATATTAATTATTATTATAGCCCTCCATCTTTTGGGCAGAACAACTGTGATTGATTTTACTGCGATATATAGTAATACTGGTTATTGTCCCATAGTTAGGTGTCACTCACGTAAACAGATCATTGGGTAGTTCTGCCTCCTTGAGTCCATAGTCTTCCTTAACATTTTCTGTAGGAGACGTCTGCTGAAAAGGCAGCAGACTCTGTATCTGCAGAAACAAAACACAGCCTTGAGGTTATCATAAAGTTCTTCAGGAAACCAAGAAAATACAACCTGCAGGTCATATTAACAATATCTGTACCTTGCAGATTAACACAAGAAATAAGTCAAGCTGATGTTCCAACCTGTTTCGGTCCAAATATGGCTCCTATGTTGTCCCTCATACTCTGGCTGCCGCTGGTGTTGAGCACTGGGCTGCGTTTCCCCTGCCCAGTCTGGTTGGAGCAGGTGATGCGCACTCCAGTAGAGATGATACAGTAAGACTGCAGCACATGTATCATTTTGGTGTACTCCTGGAAGCACAACATGATGACGGATTGGCCATTGTAGTACTGTCTCAAAAATAACCGGTCATTGAGTGGGAAAAGGACTGATTAATGTTAATGTCAACAGAGTACTGTATAGATGTAACCCGCACTGCGTAGTCGCAGCTGGAGATTGAACCCGTAACCTCCGGCATGGGAGGCGGACGCTCTAGCAAGGAGGCTAAAACCCACAGGCTCTAGAGTCTGTCACTAGTGTCTCTTAAGGTGTCGGGGAGTGAGGTTTGCTCCCTGCACAGCACGGCCGCTGGCTACTGTTACACCTTGGTCGCACCAGGCCCGTCTGCGCAGCGTTCCGGCTGCGCCGCGGCTTTGCTCCGTCCTCTGCACGTCGGCATGCCTCACAGCACGCGTTTCAGAAGCGGAGCGCATCCGAGTGCTGCCTGGCAGCTGGATACAAGATTGCGCGGGATTTACAAGATCGCACGGGATTTACGAGATTGTGCAGGATTTACGAGATCGTGCGATACTGTGTGTACAATGGGGTGGATGTAAAGACCACAACACACAAACAACACAGTCTGTCGTTGACTTGCTTTTAATTTGGTCATTTTCCCTTGATTGTTGTGCTTCTACCATGGGTAAGTAGGCTGAAATTATTTATTTATTTGTCATACAGTGCCTGTTAGCAGGAGGAGAACTCTTGCATTTCTTTGTCTACTTGAAAGACTACAGGGGAAGGGGGGGAGAAGGAGAAAGAATCGGTATTGGGTCTGCAGTGCACACGGTGTTTTATTATGAAAATCGACCGGATTCTCGTGCAGTTGCTGTGTCTAACTTCCGGGCTGAACGATCTGCTCTGTGCAGCTTGACGCAGCTTCCAGGCGTCATCCGTGAAAAATAGAACTGCCGCGTATCTTTAGCGGAGCGGGGCGCCGAGCCGCTTCTGGGACGCTTCTGATACGCGCCGTTGTGCGCCTGGTGGGATCACACACGTTGACTAAAATGTCCGCAAGCAGCTCCGACGAGCGCGTCGGAGCCGGAACGCGTACGTGACGTTCCTGGTGAGACTTCCCCGTTACATCAATCGGGGAACCCGTCAGGGTTTTTCCTCCTTCCGTGTAAATCGAGAATCTGTCTTGAGAGTTTACCGTTACATTGACAAACAAAGATAATCACAGATAATTATTATATACATGTAGATAACCATACTGCATATATATAACTACAAATAACCAAATATAACTTTATTTAAAGTCTCATGATGACTGGAAACATCAGAGGAGTTTTAAAATTAAACGTGTTAAAAACACTGAGACTCGTCATTCTCATCATTTCAAATCTAATCTACAGTAGATGACCCCCCCCCCAAATAAATAAACATACATACATAAATACATACATACATACGGTATATACTGTATATAAGCCACCTTCTTTATGTTGCGTGTGAACTCCTTGTGTCGAACGGGCAGGGTGTAGAACAGCTGCTGCAGGCTCACTGTGGTGCCCTGCTGCCGGGGATGAGGCGAGCGCTGCACCAAGTGGCCGTTGTGGTCGAACAGCAGCTTGGTCCCCACCTGGGCCGACTCGTGGCACGTCACTACACTCACGTCACTGGGGCAAGGAGGGAAAGGGTAGGGGCAATAAGGGCTGATGATATGGTCACTGGGGCAATATGAGCTGATGATGTGGCAACACAATTGAAGGCTGTGTAGAACTGCGTCCTAATTTGAACTTTTCACTAAACCTAACCTCATAGGCCCTTTTCACAGCAAGTGTTTGAGGTGGCAAAGCAGGTATAACCAATAACATTAAAGGATGGCTTTACCGATAATCAACCCACTTTGTAGAATTAATCATCTCGGTAATACAGTAAAAGCACATGGGCAGTGTTTACCTTCTCTCTCTGTTTTGTTCATGGAGATCTCCCATTTCCTCCTCTGGCAAAGCGCTCCGTTGTTATAAAGTGCATTTCTCCTGACAGAATCATGTTGTTTTAGTTTGTTTTTGGGACATCTATTGCCTGATTGCCAATGATCAGTCAATTTTAATAAACAAGAATATCTTTCATTATCATGGGAGGTTTATTCTCAATTCAGGAATATAATGTTTGTGAAGGTTGATGATGGATGGAAAATGTTAACAAGCCCCACTAGAGGAAATGTAACAGTATATACCTGCACCAAAGAGTTTTCCTATTTAGCGGGGTCGTTTTTAATAACGTGTAAGTGTTCAAGCCCATTTGTATGTATGGTCAACAGTTTAATACTGCCACTATGAACTCTATCGAACTGCTTTACCTCAGAGCACATAAAGAGCTGAGGGCTTCACCTCTGAAGCCAAACGTCTCCACATGGATCAGATCAGAGAAATCCTTGAGCTTTGAAGTGTGATGCTTCAACGCTGTGGAACAGGGAAGAGGATTCTTTTGAGCAAGATGAATAGGCGAATCTAATGCACAAGAACAGCCCTGACAGGAGCAAAAACAGCCCTGACACGAGCAAACAAGGTGATGCTTACTCAGTCCTTCAAAGTTGGCTTCATCCACTCCTTTGCCATTGTCCGACACTTCCACCTGTTCAGCTCCACTATCCTTCAGCTTGACGTCTGGAACATGCAAGGATACAATACTGTTCGTAACACCACAATGACAAGCAGACTCGTAATTTTCCTCAGTAAAGTATATGTGTGGTGTAACCCTACATGTCGCTGCTACAGATAGTTGGTAATGAGCCAAAGAGGGTTGAAAATAAGTTGTGCAGGTATTTTGAGATTTGGAGTGATTTTGTATAGTACATCATGGTGAATAATCATTTTCATCAAACAAATTGGAAACGATTTATTTTTGTGGTTTTGGTGGAATGCCACTGTAGAAAATATTATGTTGTGGAATGTTTTAAACCCATTTTTCTCACATTTTACTTTTAGACACATAACCGATTCAAATACCCATAACTTGTGATCTGAGAGAGGGGAGAGTTTACGGAGATTTCAAATGAGAAAATGTCAAATGTTCACCATGTGAAGGGTTTTTGCATATATCAGTCATGTTAATTGACTAGTGCAATCTCAAACTCGTTGATTGTACATAATACGCATATTTGACACTATACACACAGCACAGTGAGAAGAACCCTGTTGAGACACATATTTGCTTACCAACACTGGTGGCCCCTGCATCGATGCTGTTCTCCACCAGCTCTTTGACAGCAGTGGCCAGAGTCAGCACCACCTGTCCAGAGCAGATCTGATGCACCGAGTGCCTGTCAATGGCCTTGATGGCTCCGGCTGGTTCAGAGCTGCTGAGAGGAAAGAAGGAAAGACTGCATTGGGTGGGTGCGACTGAGCGCAGTGTATAATGGCTTCTACTTGTGCTGAATAAATGTTACAGGGACACATTTACACATGAACAGCTCTCTAACAAATAACACAGGTGGATAAGCCATGGTGTTCCTGTTTGTGGAGAGAATGTCAAGCAAAACGCCAGAAAAATATCACACTTTTCTGTGACTTTGCTTGTTGTTGGCAAACACATACCTTATGAAACTTGACATAAGACCTTAACGTAAGCTAATCAGAATGCCCATGGCTCTATCCAGTATTATGGAGACCAAGCAGCACATTCATTTTTAATAGATTTCAGATTTAGAACTGGTTAACTGCTCGCTACCGCCCTCTGCAGTGTATTTTGGTGTAAAGTTAAGGTGATGTTATGGTGGTGAAATTGTATTAAAAGAATTGTATTAAGAACCCTTAAGATACATCCCATGAGCCGTGAGGTAACGCGATAAGCAAGGCCACATGAAAATGTATTTTTTTGTGTGTGAAATGTAACCATAGTTATAAACACGTGTTTATATCTATGGATGTAACTACCATTGCTATATCTGTAATACAAGACAACTATCGGTCCTAGACTAGTAAAAGATTTACTATTTTGGTAACTTACCAAGCATCAGTCATCTTTAATCTTGAGGAACCATGGACTGTAAATAGGAACGCTTCAGGCAGCTAGCATGCAGTGTTTTCAGCAGCGTGCAGCAGGTAACTAATTTGCGTCCCGCTTTTCAGTGTTGCGACTTCCTCTAAACGGAAACCGGGGCTGCTAGTGCTAGTCGTCTTTCGTAGAACGTAATGTATGCTACATTGTTTTCATTACTGATCAAAACGCAATACCGTTTGCATAACTTGTAAACACATACGCGTGAAGTGAAGCCGTTTCGCGCGCTACACCGGAGTTGCGCTTTGATTATTCGCGAGCGTCAACTGTGCACTGACCTGCGCATAGTGTACAAGCGTGACATGGGCGCTCAGAAAAAACTGAGAAACGAGATGAGTGCTTAACCTTTTTGAACTAGTACAGGTGCCGTAGTGGTAGCGCGTTCGTGACTCACCCTCACCGTTGCCTTGGAGACGAGACGCTCAGCACAGGGAATGGCAAAGGGAGCTAGTGAATAGACTGGCTGTAAATGAGGATCTGTAGCTGAAACAAGTATAGTTTATTAAGGAAAATGTCTGTTTTTGTGCCGTACGATATAACAGTTATACAGTCATAATTTATATAGCTAGTTACCTCAATTATTACATGTATTTATTCTACCTGCTTTAAGAAAAAGGCTATATTACAAGTGTCTGGGAAGACTAACAACTCTATAACCCAGCAAGTCCAAAACTGAATGAGTACATTGAATTAAACCAGACAGGAATTCAATTTCAAATAGAAAATCAAATGTCCATTGCTGATTTTATTTAAATGTGAACAACTAAGTAACGAAAAAGATACAAAACTTAAAGGTAGCCTACAGCAAACCTTTTCTGACAAATTTAATTAGCCATTTGATATGTTGAGTCAGAACTTTGCCTTTTTATCAGTGAATGTCTTGACTCATGTTAGATTTTGAAATACTCCGTTTCCTTCATGTAAACTGATGATCTCCATCTTCCAAGCATCCTGAACAGCCTCCACTTTTCCCAAATCTCAATGAACTTCATGAGGCCTCAATGCCTGATGCAACTTTTCAATAACAATATATCACAATATTGATGGTGATCTCAATTGAACAAATGCAGGATAATATAAGATTACAAACATAATGTTCAAATAATATTCCCTCATTTGTTTCATCTCCTTTTGAGACATTAGTGATTTGCATTTGATCATTCATTTAGAACATAATTATTATGAAAATCACTTGATCAATGCTCTGACAATATGTTTCCATTGATAGACAATGATAATATTGAAATATTGTCCAGCCAATCTCTCATGTCTCATGTCTCTCTTCAGGGTTGGTTTATGACCAAAACATTTACTACAGACTGAGCATTTAAATGGTTTATCTCCTGTGTGGACTCTCATGTGTACTTTCAAGTTTCCTTCACGACCAAAACTGCTACCACAGACTGAGCATTTAAATGGTTTATCTCCTGTGTGGACTATCATGTGTCTCTCCAGGGTTTGTTTATGACCAACACATTTACCACAGACTGAGCATTTAAATGGTTTATCTCCTTTGTGGACTATCATGTGTCTCTTCATGTTTGGTTTTTGACCAAAACATTTACCACAGACTGAGCATTTAAATGGTTTATCTCCTGTGTGGACTCTCATGTGGTCTTTCAAGGTTCCTTTAACACCAAAACTGTTGCCACAGACTGAGCGTTTAAATTGCTTCTCTCCTGTGTGGACTACCATGCGTTTTGTCAAGTGTGATTTCTGACCAAAACTGTTACCACAGACTGAGCACTTAAATGGTTTATCTCCTGTGTGGACTCTCATGTGGTCTTTCAAGGTTCCTTTAACACCAAAACTGTTGCCACAGACTGAGCATTTAAATTGCTTCTCTCCTGTGTGGTCTACCATGCGTTTTGTCAAGTGTGATTTCTGACCAAAACTGTTACCACAGACTGAGCACTTAAATGGCTTCTCTCCTGTGTGGGCTATAATGTATTTTGTCAAGTGTGGTTTCTGACCAAAACTTTTACCACAGATGGAGCATTTAAATGGATTCTTTGCTGTGTGGCCTATCGTGTGTTTCTTCAGGTCTTGTTTATAAGTGAAACATTTACCGCAGGCTGAACATTTAAATGGCAGCCCGTGAAGCTGCTCTCCCTCCTGACTGGTCCAGAGTTCCTCCTGTTCCTCTTTAATGTGTGGGGGGTCTGGATCCCCCTGCTCTCCTTCCTGACTGGTACAGAGTTCCACCTGTTCCTCTTTAATATGTGTGGGCTCTGTGTCCTCCTGCTGCTCTCCCTTCTGACTGGTCAAAAGTTCCTCCTGTTCCTCTTTAATGTGTGCAAGCTCTGGCCCCTCCTGGTCCAAACTGGGGCTCCACTCCTGCAGCTCAGGGGGAACTTCAACCAACAGCTGCTGGAAGTCTAGAGGTACGGCTGATCTGTGCAACTGCACTTCAGGATTTAAAACAGTGTCCAGCAGCTTTCGTTGTTGCTCGTTCTTTTTGGAAGGAGAAGATTCTAGCCTGATATCAGACTGAATGGTTAACTCGTTACACTCCATTTCCTTCTTCAGAAGTAGTCAACTCAGTGGAGTGGGACGATCTGGAGGTCGCAGTGCACCTGAACGCAACATACAAGATATCCGCTGAATAAGTGTCCAATAAATGTTCATGTCATTCTGGCCAATACTTCTGTTATAGCATTTCAGTCTGGAATATGGAATATCTTTCAATAATCTATGATTTAGCTGCTAAATTGTCAAATACTGCCATCTGCTCGCTACCCAGGCACTTATGTATGTACTTAACCTAACTAACTTAACCTAACTAACTATCCGGTGTGCACAACACTGTCAGCCTAAACTCCGGCTGACACCCCAAAAACCTACAATCCGCTACAGAAAAATGTATATTGTTTGTTTATTAACTGGCCCCTCGCCTTCTATCATTTCACGAAAGTGGCAAAGCAAGTTGAGTATCCCTGCCCTATAGGGAGAAATTTAGTTTGTCATTGTAAACCCACAGCACAGTAATGATGACATGTTCTTCATATATCTAGCCTTTTAATTTTGCTCTTAAGCTTTCTCAAAGTACACCAAATTCACGCATTTTACTTTAAAATGTTTTAAAACATCTCGCGGGGGGGCATGCCCCCGCACCCCCTAGGGGGTCTGCGGTCCCCCACCACAAATTCTCAAAATCCTGTGGGAAACACTGGACTACATCAAATACATTAAAAAAACAACTCTCTGAAGACATTTATTTGTTTCTGACTCTGGGAGTCACACATTTAGGCTATTCTATGTGATCTCCTATTGATAACTAATGTAATAACAAATGGAATATTTGTTCCACTTTCATTCACTGAGCCTCCCCTGAAACTGTTGTGGAGGCAGACATGCCAAATAACAGTGATAACATAAACATAATGCATTTGTTATTACATTAGTTATGCATGCATTTATCTGGAGCAACCCGGAAGTCGTTGTTCCGGGTTGCTTCCGTTGCTTCAGATCAGAGAAGAAGAAGAAGCGGCGCTCCAGATAAATGCTTTTCGGTTTTTTGAAAGACAGAAAAGTGGATTTTATGCAACAATTTGGATGCAACAACTAGGTGTCATTAAAAGAAGTGGATGTTTTGCATCGGATAGCGTCTTCACTTCACGTGAAGACTCAGGTAGGAGCCGGCTTTTAGACCTAGACGTGAAAATGGCACAGTGTAAAAATGGGAAATGCGTGACGTTCGCCGGGCGCTAATATGCTGCTCAGAAGCGCCCGGCTAGCGGGGTATAGCTTAGGCAAATGTAAAACATCGCTGAAAGGAGAGGGGGCGGGGGGGCGCTGCACAGCCACACTCAACTCTGTCTGGACCGTCTGGACCCAGGCTATTTCAGATCCGTTGGAAATTTTAAATTTGATGTGCGTCAATGATGCGATCTTGATGTGGCACACTGACTGACACGCACATTTTGAAAATGGCACAAAAAACTTCAAAATTCTGTCTCCAGAGAGATTCAAAACGGTTGCCGAAACCTCTGGTTTGGGAGATTTTTCACTTACCCAGACCATTTCTCTTGCGCTGTCTTTCGCCAACACGTCCAGGATTCTGGTCACTCATTGCGATCATCATATTTATTTCTCTCGGTGATCCACGGTATTTTCAGGCGAGCAACTACTACACTGTGTAAACTAACCAGGGGCGGATTGGGATCATAATTCAGGCCGGGCATTAGATACCAAGCAGGCCAGGCCGATACGGGCCGACGTGCGTGCCGGCGTCCGAAGGTCGGCGGCGAAAAATTTGGGGCGTTTGAAGCTCAATTTGGGCCGTTTGAAGCCCAATTTGGGCCGTTTGAAGCCAGATTTGGGCCGTTTGAAGCCCTATTTGGGTCGTTTAAAGCCAGATTTGGGCCATTTGAAGCCCTATTTGGGTCGTTTAAAGCCAGATTTGGGCCGTTTGAAGCCCGATTTGGGCCGTTTGAAGCCCAATTTGGGCCGTTTGAAGCCCAATTTGGGCCAAGTCCAATTTTACAATGGAATGCACCCACTTTAAACCTGAATAAAGTAATAAAACCACTAGTAAACCAGTAGGCGGCGCCTGGCCTGCTGTTCAGTGAGTGGCCTGGCCTGGCCTGCCAAAAAAAAAAAAAAAAATTTTTTTTTTTTTTTTTTTTTGGCAGGCCAGGCCAGGCCAGGCCACCGGGCATTTGCCCGACGTGCCCGATTATGCAGTCCGCCACTGAAACTAACTGACATGCCAGCCAGGCCAGTGCCAGCTTTTGTATGAGGCATTTGTGACGGTGACGTCACTAAGAACGTCACTAGTCTTATGACTCACGAGCCAATCATATGCGCTCTCTCTCCCTGGCTTGACTAACCTCGCGTCACCAGGCTCTTCTCGGCGAGAAAGAGCCTGGCTCCCGCCCACAATTGATTTTGTCACCCTACTGGTTCCGGCCTAAAGCCCGCCCTAGACCGGATAGCAGCGTTTCTAGCTCGTCAACTTTCACGTTAACTTGACAATTTGACCCAAGTATCAGAACGGCAAACAACAAAACAAAAGATGGACGTACCGAAGTTCTTTTAGAAACATTGCGGATTCACAATCTCACATCTTTTAAGCCAATACAGAAGCTTTGCATCAGACAATTAATCGAGGGAAGAGACATCAAGCTAACAGCAACACAAATGTTTTTTGGCGCACTGCCTTCCGGTGTTCATTCTGGTTCCGTGGTTTACGCCCCATGACAAAAAGCGGGGTGGAAGGTGCCCAGACTATGGCTTGACAGTGAGCCAATCACAGGCTCCGACCATGGGGCTCTGATCCCCCCCCTCGCCTCTCCTCCGTCCGTGGTGACGCGAGGTTATTCACCCTGTAGTCCATTCTGTATCCGTTCCGGTCCATCATGAAAGAAATCACGCTGAAAGCGTGCATGTGTGCGCCAGCGGCCTATCAAACTGGAAGCTGCTTTTAAAAGTTTTAATACCTGGGAAAAGACGCACCTCAAAGGTAAAACACACTGTTTTATTGTTATGGTATTAATTTACCACGACCTCACATTGTTGTAACCCTAGTCAGGCGAACCACAGAGAGAGCGTTACTGAGTAACAAAATGTCTTGTTTTTGTTTTGCTTTTCTTTGTTTGTTTGTTTGAGAGAGAGAGAGAGAGAGAGAGAGAGAGAGAGATGGGGGGTGACGTAACTAGTGAACGTTAACATTTTTGAACTAGTACAGTGGCCGTAGTGCTAGCGCGTTCGCTGCTCCGTTACCATGGAGACGACACTAACGAGTCTGAGTGAGAGAAACAACACAGAGAATGGCAAATGGAAATAACAGCAAGAATAATTCTAAGGAGAAAAATGGGAAAGACACAGAGCAAACAGAAAGTGAAATGCTAGCTAGCGACTGTGCTAGCTCCATGCTGAAGTCTCCAGATATCGACCAGGAGTGGGAACAACATACAGACTTCACCACCTCTTTCTCATCGCAAGCCGATCCTGTCTCTGACCAACAGCCGGAGACTGATGACCTCATATATGACCTCCCTGACCTTTCTAATATTATTGTTCAGAGGTGAATCAGAATCCATATCAAGTAGGCCTACACACTAGCCTATTTAAAGTTGGGCCTGCTTACACCCTATTATGGATCTTGGTAGATCCTGAATTTAGTGATACTAGTGATTTTTCAGAGCACCTGTATTAGTTTATGTGAGCTAAAACGTCCAGAATTGACAGTAACTGTTGAAATATTGATGTCACCTGGACAGATATGAAGGAGAAAGCTGTAACGGGCAGTTCCACGGAGAAGGTGTTGCTCATTTTCAAGGAGACCATGTCTACAAGGTATTGCAAAACCACAGCACATCTTCGTAGATACAATATGAATACATCACCATAGCAGCCAGGCCAAAATGTGCAGTGAAATATCTTGACTTTGCTGTGTTTCTCTGAAGGGCATGTTTTCAGAGGGACTGATGCATGGAAATGGTGTCTACACATGGGCAGATGGAGTGAAGTATGAGGTACAGTAGGCTATAGGCCTAAACATGGCTCCTGTCCCAAGTCAGTGTCAAGACAGAACAAATCAGGAGACCAGTATCAATTTAATATTTTAAAGGAAAACGAAATATCTGGGACATTTCAATGCAATATGGTTTTAACCGGGTAGAAAGAAACCTGGTAAGAACATCATGAGTTTGATATCTATAATCAGTTTCAACATCAATAAATTCAGTCATTCCATACAGAAAGCCAAAATCATCTACTCAGCAGATCTCATCATCGCTTTCAATTTAAGTCATTTATACAAACTCAAGATCTGCATCAAGTCTCAAACAGTTTAAATTGTGACATGAGTGCAAGTCCTGTGACTTACGTCCCTACCTATAATAATAATAATATTAATATTAATAGTAATAATAATAATAATAATAATACATTCATTTTATATAGTGCTTTTCACAGTGCTCAAAGATGCTTTACAATCACATGAAAGAAACAAGAACTTTTTTTGGAACTTAAATTTTTATGCGTTTTTTGAAAGGTTTGATACATGGCATACATACATTGTTGTTTCCAGAATATAGGAACATTTGGCAAAAGTTTTAGCTTATTTCATGGAGGTAGACGGAAGTATATACAGTAAGTCCAGTAAAATAAACAATACATACATACAGTATATACACACACACACACACACACACACACACACACACACACACACACACACACATGCCCGTTGAGTCCTACTACAGAATGATATAATCACAGAAGAGACTGTCTGGTACCTACTTAGACCTGTCTTCCATTTTGTTGAAAGCCCAAAACTCTTCCCAAGGAGACACTCCTACCATCTGATCTCCACTTATTTTTCCAAACATATACTTTTGTAAGATGCTTTCTCCGCCATTGTGTTAACCCATTCTTTCAGTTCTGGAGCTAAAAAAACAACAACAACTTTAATAAAAAGTAAGTAATAAAAATGAAATAGATGAGAGAGATAGAAAAAAGAAGAATGAAAAAAAGTGTCAGTGAACTGAAGTTTGTCCCTTGTTGTCAGGGAGAGTTTGTGTCCAATGTACCCATGGGCCATGGCAGGTACAGATGGCTGGATGGCAGCTGCTACGAGGGTGAGGTGTACAACGCTTTACGCCACGGGACTGGAAGCTACACGTGTGCCGATAAGTCTGTGGTATACAGAGGGCAGTGGCACCGGGGCAAAAGGCATGGAAAGGTATTATACGCACAATTTGTATTATTATTATAGTTACTCGCTCCCCCCCAAATAAGTATGTTGTTGCTGTTATTGTTGTTGTTTTATACTGTTGTCTGTTTACTAGGGTGCGATCTATTATAACCAGGATGAGACTTCATGGTATAAAGGAGATTGGGTCAGTAACAACAGAGAGGGATGTGGAGTGAGAAGGTATGTACTGTATAAGTGAGAAGAGAAATGTACAGACCTTTTCTCCTTCTTCTTCTTCTTACTTTTGAACTCTGTGTACATACAACCTATGTTGCATTTGAATTGCCGGTGAGGAAGATGAACTCAAAGACTGACGTCTGTCTCCTGCAGCTACCCCTCTGGTCATATTTACGAGGGTGAGTGGAGGAACAACATCAGGCATGGAGAGGGCACCATGAGGTGGCTGAAGCTGGGACAGCAGTACAGCGGGATGTGGCAGAACGGTGTCCAGGCATGACAACACATCATTAAATGAGGAGCACCATCAAAATGAAAATGCACTCTGCTGCTCACCTAGCCTGATATCAGACTGAATTTACATCTTCTAGTCTGAGACTGCCCTCTGTTTGAGCTATTTCTCCAGGATTCCATTTTCCCTAACCAATCACTACCCAGTAAACATTTCCCCTAACCAATCACTAGAGACCAACATCCACCTGACTCTAACTTTAGTTAATCCAGTCGGGAGAATGTAAAAAAGAAAAGAAAAAAAAAGGGGGGGGGAATCCTCCCTTTTGAATATGCCTTCAAGACAGAGTGCCGTTCAGATTCCAAAGTAATTGGTACTTTGAATTGATTTAAAACAGCCTCAATAGCAGCGTAACTCGTCTGGCGGCCGTTTCTGTTATTACTCCTCCTCCTACTAGTACTAATTACTACTACTTGACAACAGCTTTGTCCCGACCGTTGGGCTGTTTATTGTCGCTGATTGGCTAATCATTAGTCCCCGTCGGCGCTGATTGGTGAATCGCTGGTACTGAGGAAAATGCATATTTGCATATGACAATACCAGATCAGAAGCAGCCAAAAGTCAACTTAGAGGAGTGGGCGGAGTCAAAGGTCTGGAGCCAGGCAATTGCTCAGCCCATCTCTTAGTGGAAAGCTGGCACTTGGGCTATGCTGCATAAGGTGTTTGATATGCAGTCGTTTGGCTCCAAAACACTTGGGCTATGCTGCATGAGGTCTTTGGAGAAATCTGGAAATCTGAGGGACGGATTTTGTCCTTTTTGGGGGGGAGCTGTGAAAAATGCCCCTGGCTGTTAATGTCAATAGTTTGGGAGAAGCTTGAGATGGAACTACCGGGGCTAAATCGCTGTGTTTGGCGCTCCTACCAACTTAATGGAGTTTCAACCTGACATGGGGGTTGAGGAGATAATGGTTGAATTTTCATTTTGGCATGAACTATTCCTTTAGGTCCTCTCTCTTCCTATGTCTATTGTTAAGGGGGAAATAACTTGCTAAGACATCTAGTGCAACAGAGTTTGAAGCTATTGCAATAGTTACTGTGCCATACATATTGCACATCAAGTCTCAGTGTTTGTGGCACATTTTGCTCCCAAATCTGAAAGAAATTGGAATAATTCCAGGGATATTGCTTTCTCTGTTATGAGGTTCACAGATTTCCACCTATGACTGACTGTTGTCTTACAAGCAGCTTCCCCTCTCTTGTCTGGCAGCATGGGCGAGGCACACACACCTGGTTCCTCAGGCGGGTTGACGGCTCCCAGTATCCCCAGAGGAACCAATACCACGGCGACTTCGTCGATGGTCGGAGGCACGGACAGGGAACCTTCTCCTATGCGAGTGGGGCACGCTACGACGGAGAATGGAAGAACAATAAAAAGCATGGCCAGGTTAAGATCTATAATTGATGATACAACACATAAACCTTTATTGCTATCATGTTTTGTTTGATTTAAAAGACTAAAGGACAAAGATATGTCATTGAAATCAATTCTGAAAGTGACCCTACGTTATAGGGAAAATACACTTTGAAGAACGGGCATGTCTTTGAAGGACAGTTTGTGGACGATCAGGTGGCAACCCCCAACTTGACTGGAATTAGCCCTCAGACTCCAAATGGTAAACGCATCCATCTTATCAAGAGGGACAGTTCACTGGTATTGCAGGCTGACAGTGTCTCGGTGACGAGTGTGCTATTTGTATAAAACCTGTTATAGGTGGATTTCTCAAGAGACTGTCGGACCCAAGTAATGATTCATCTGTACTAGTACCAGACATGGCTCTGGACATCGACTCCCTGCTGGAGAAAATCCCCAAGAGACAGCGAGACATGGAGCGCAAAGAGGTCAGGTGGTCCTACTTTAGCAGGAAGTGTGTGTGTGATTTGCCATGCTGTGTTTTCCGGCCCTGACGCTGAGACAGGAAGTGTATGTGATTTGCCATGCTGTGTTTTGGGCCCTGACGCTCAGGCTGGTGTGTAACAGGTGGAGTTTGTGGTGCTGAGGCATAACGCCGAGCTGCGGTCCATCTACAGTTTCTACAGCAGACTTGGCCACGCCCACTCCCCGGACAACACCTTCCTGCTGTCCCACCTGCAGCTCTGGCGCTTGCTGAAAGACTGTCATGTCCACCATCACGGCATCACTCTGGCACAGATGGACCGCCTCATCAGAGGTGACACGGAATACCTCAATACTTACACAGTGAAACATGTTTAAATCCCTGGCCTGCACTACTGACTTTGTTTTTTGTTTGTTTGATTTTTCTCCCATTTTCTCCCCAAATGTACTTGGCCAATTCCCCCTCTGCCGATCTGGGGGGAGTTGTAGACTAGTACATGCTTCCTCCGATTAGGCTTGGGAATCAATCCCAGAATGCAATGCACATCAATCCCGCAATGCAATGCAAGATTGCGCATTGCATCTTGGGATTGCTTTCCACAATATTGCTTGATTTACAACCGCAACTCATTCATAATATTGGCCACACTATTGGGATGCTACCAGCTGGCATTTTGCCAGCTAGTAAAATGATTCCATGATTGGAATTTGGAAACCCTCATTAGTGTTTTGCTTGCACCTGTGTTTACCCTTCCTTTTCGACACAAAATGGCCCCCATGAAAAGGGTCTATTGTGTCTGTAGGAACGTCTGACCAAGCTGGAGGTCCCGCTACTGGGAATTGAACCTCGGTCTCGGCGAGTGCTTTTACCTCTACACTACACTACCCAGAAGCCCCAGTATTCTTGGATATGAGCAAGTCTCAGAAGGAGGTTTTTGGGATGTTGCCTTCAAATTGTCCACTGGTTAAGGCCTTGTGCAGGAATAAGAGAGGATGTTTGTTTTGAGTCTAGGATGAGGCTAGCTGATCAACCAGTGCAACATATTACCTCAAACTCACTCTGCTGTGTATATTTGCTTTTATGTTGTTGGCGCCTCAGAGGACCATCTCCCTCCAGAGGAAACCCACTCTCCCTTCACTGCCATGCTGCTCCGCAGGCTCCTCAGCTGTCTGGTGGTCGTGGCCTTCCACACGTACCATAAGGACATGGAGTAAGGAACAAAACCCTACTCTAACTGACATATCACTGTTCTGTGAAAACTTTTCATTGCAAACATGTAGACTTTTCAGGAGCTGAGAAAAACAGCGGGTTTTGTTCTAGTTTTCTCAAACCAATGTGGGAACACAGAACTACTACACCAATAAACCACTGCAACACACTGTGACACTGTTTACCTGCCGTGACAGTGGGGCTGGTATTGAAGCAGTTTAGAGTACTTTGCCAGGTGTCTGCCTGGCTGTCTGAGTGTCTGTGTGGACAGATTTTGCTAGATGCACTCACGTACCTTTACAGGTGTGTAGTTCACATACAAATGAAGGTTGAGTTCGAAAATGGACGTTTTCCGAGCCCCACCCCACATTGCCCCCCCAACACACAAACACACACACACACACACACACACACACACACACACACAGGCCCCCCACACACTTTATGTCCCTGGCCCACATTTGTTTTAAGTCGCGGCTGGTGTGGTCTTGTTGTTTTAATTTCCCTCTGGGATCAATAAAGTTTTCTATTCTATTCTCTAATTTGAATTGTGACACATCTTTGGTTAAAACCTGATCTTTAGAGCTTGTCTCTCCTTGTCACAGGTCACCAAAGAACATTCTGGCTGCATGCTTTTCCAAGCTGATGAAGGACAACATCCTTCCTCATGCAAAGAATGTAAAAGGTGTTCACACTATTAATACAGGAGCATGTTCTCCGCACACACACACACACACACACACACACACACACACACACACACACACTTAATATGTAATAGAACATCTAAAATCTTATCAGATGGGGGACCCTGTGACAACATCTTGCTGGGGTCCATGTTCTCCACACACACACACACACACACACTTAATATGTAATAAAACATCTAAAATCTTATCAGATGGGGGACCCTGTGACAACATCTTGCTGGGGTCCATGTTCTCCACACACACACACACACACACACACACACACACACACACACACTTAATATGTAATAAAACATCTAAAATCTTATCAGATGGGAGACCCTGTGACAACATCTTGCTGGGGTCCATGTTCTCCACACACACACACACACACACACACACACACTTAATATGTAATAAAACATCTAAAATCTTATCAGATGGGGGACCCTGGGACATCTTGCGGGGGTCCGTGGTCTAATTTGTGTCAGTTTATGGCTGTTGTCTAAAGTTGCATGATTGATCTGAACCTGTGTACCTGAAGAAACAAACGTTACTGTAAAAGTTACAGTATTAAACACTAATTGCTGTGCTCATTAACTCCAGGGTTCCTGTTCAGTCACCCGGTCCGTGCGGTGGTTGCTCTGAACTACACTGAGAGATGCTGGGAGGTGTACCAGGCTCACTGCAGGGTTAGCCCCGCCCCCTCAGCTGACCGCACCATGACCTGCCGACACCTGCTGTGGATGTTCAAGGTGCAGCAACAACAACTAACTACATGAAATAATCGAATTATTTATATATATATATATATATATATATATATATGTGTATATGTAACGGCGTTGTGTAGGTGGTACTTGCAGCAACCCATGTTAAGGGCTTGTCCAGGTGGATTCGAACTGCCGACCCTCGGCTTGGGAGTCCAGCATGTTAACCGCAACACCAAGAGAGCTAGCTCCCTTGGCGGAGCTGATTAACATGCCTTTATACCTGGGGAGTGAGTTTAACCAATCCACTCGCTACCACTCGGGACTCACGAGGAATCTGCGCTGATTCAACTCGGTTACATATATATATATATATTATTGTCACCCCTGCCAGGATCTCAGTCTGTTGGACACGAAGCTGACCACAGCGAGGCTACTAGAGATCATCACTGCTGAGAGCCTCGACCCCAGGAACCTGTTATACTGCAATCTGGATCTAGAGGTCAGCTGTGTGCCTAAACCACATCTAGATTCATCAACTTACCCATCCGTGGCCAATTAGCCCTTTTCACCTCATCCATTTTGTGTATAAAAGGCAGGAAGGTGGCTCAGTGAGCACTGTTGCCTCATAGCAAGGTCCTGGGTTCAAACCCCGGTCTGTCCCAGGTCCTTTCTGTGTGGAGTTTGCATGCTCTCCCCGTATTCGTGCGGGTTTTCTCCGGGTGCCCACCATCAAAGATATGTATGTTAGGGTTAATACTCCTGTCAGTGCCCCTGACCCTGACCAAGGCACTGGCAAAAAGAACTGGAGTTGGTCCCCGGGCGCTGCACTGCGGCTGCACACTGCTCCTAGTTCTAGGAAGGTTCCTAGCAGAGGATGGGTCAAATGCAGAGGATAAATTTCCTCATGGGGATAAATAAAGGATAACTTAAGTAACAGGTGCAAGCAAAACATTAATGAGGGCCCCAGCACCGGAACACCTAAATGGATTGGAAGTTGGAAACCCTCATTAATATTTGCTTGCACTTGTGTTACTTGTGGGGCACGGTGGCTCAGTGGTAGAGCTGTCGCCTCACAGTCAAAAGGTCCTGAGTTCGATTCTCGCCTGGGACACTGTGGGCGCTGTGGTTGTGTTCCCCCCCATATCTTCAGTGCCTACTGCCCAGGTGGGGTATCTCGTCGTAAGGGCCTTTCTCTCTGTGTGGAGTTTGCATGTTCTCCCCGTGCTCCCCCAGGGGGTTCCTCCGTATATAACCGCCCCACTAAAAACATGCAGATCAGATCGTCATCGTCATCCGACCAGTGACGACAACATCCGAAGTTGGTCCCCGGGCGCTGTACGAGAAAGCGACCATTGCTCCTGGCCTGCCCCCCAGAGGAAAGGACATGCCTGGATGGGTTAAATGCAGAGGACACTTTTCACCGGCCACCGTCAGCATGAGTGTGTTGTGGCCACATGCATGTGTTGTGGTGTTCGTGTGACAATAAAAGACGGGGCTTGTCCCGTTACGAGAGAGTACTTACTGCCTTTTAGACACAAAATGGCTGCTGGTGAAAAAGGCCCATAGATCAACGGCACAAGCTCTGCTGCAATCACAACCTGTTGGTTTTGAGTGTTCTTTCTATCCACCATCCAAATAACTGACTCTCTCCTGTATTCCACTCTTTGTCCTGGAGATGACCTTTCTGGAGTTCTTAGAGACCCTCCTGGGTTGTGCTGAGGTGAAGTGTCAGCAGGTTGAGCCGCCTCAGGAGGACCGCTCCCAGTCCAGTCCTGACGCAGAGGCCAGTGAGAGCAGCCTGCCAACTCCAAGCTGCCCCTCCCAGTCGGTCAGATCCTTTATCCAGACGATACTGCTGAAACATGCTGTAAACCTGCTATGACTTGAAGTTGTTCCTTGTTTATTTTTCAATAGATCAGGAAATCCACAGATCTGCTGCAGTTATCCACTTCTGAAGACATGGAGGCTGTAGGCAATATCAAATCTCAGATGGCAGGTTTGTTGTTTTTGCTTGATAATTTATTCAAATACTGCATCTCCTATAACAGAATGTGACTTGGATTGTCTTGCAATTTATATGGACTGTGAGTCTCCCCCCAAGCTTACCCTTTGTTCACACCATACACCAAAGCCATGCTTAAATAAATATGATTTAATGTTACATATATTTAATATGAAAGTAGACTTCCTACACACCTGCTCATGTTAGTCTAACAGCCTCGATATTTCATCCAGAGACCACAGAACAGGGGACAGATGGAAATGGGGGCAAAGCGAGTGAGTTGGACCTGTGGATTCAGAGGGTCCATCAGTTCTTCAGCCACTGTTTCTTCCCTGCTTACGTCCACAAGCAGTCAGTGAGCCAGGAGCTGGAGGAAGGGCGGCTCTGCCAGGAGGCCCGGAGACGCATCGCTCTGGCCAAGGCCCAGGAGCCAGCGAGGTAGCCCACTTCAAGCCTCCAGATGATTAAATAACTAGACAACTTACTGACTGTACATTTAGGTCCTGATAACTAACTACAGACAACTTACTGACTGTACGTTTAGGTAACTACAGTTATACAACAGGTAGTTCCGGCTGAGCAATTTGATTGGACAAGAGGGATCCTACCAGTGCCGATATTTCACGATAACGCACTGGCGCTTCACTGTGTGTAGATCACTCCGCTTCACAGCTGCTCTAATCAACAAAACGCTTCACAGCTGTAGAGTAGACAGTAGTAAAGTAGACAGCCTGCAGTTAATTAGGCTGATTAGGCTACATTTTCAGCAAAGCAGAAAGCTGAGGGGACTATTTTTGTTGGCGGAGGAATAAATAGAGAAATCATATATTTTCTCAGCTTTTTGTCATTTTTTTAATCAGCTTTGTTTAATAGAACTGTTGTATAAAAGCAATATCACATTCGAGGTCGTGCTGTTGTCTAATATCGTCAATGCTGTGATCATCTTCGGCACCTGCGGCCGAATCACAGCAGTGCCGATATTAGCCAACAGCACTCCCTCTCGTGTGATATTGCTTAAACTTACTGACTGTACATTTAGGTACCTGATGATTAGACAACTTACTGACTGTACGTTTAGGTACCTGATGATTAACTACAGACAACTTACTGACTGTACATTTAGGTCCTGATTAACTACAACTTACTGCACGTTTAAGCACCTGACATACTGTAACTATAAACTCGATATCTCACTTGAAACAATTCTAAAACAATGAAATAAATATTCCTGACATCACAATACTGAATAGGGTTGCCACCTTCAATGTGGAAAAATAATGGACACCTTGCCCACGGAACACATCATGCAGGGGGGGGGGGGGGGGTCCCCCCCCCCATGAGATTTCCTGCATTCTGCTGAAATTGTATGCACAAGTTTGTGCTTTTTTAAATGCATACATTTCCTACTCTCAACACGAATGTCAAGGAAATAGAGTGTACAGTTGCATCAATTAAGTGAAGGGGTAAAACCCCACGAATGTCAAGGAAATAGAGTGTACAGTTGCATCAATTAAGTGAAGGGGTAAAACCCGACTGAAATCAGTCTGTAGACTGAGCTCTGCTACCCATGGATATAGGCATCTTTTCCCCTTTGAAATGTCACAAGTTGTGTGCGGGCCGGCCGGCCGTTTCTATTTGTGTTGTGTTGCAGGCTGAGAGAGCACTGGGAGGCTGAGGAGGAAAGACGGGAGGAGGAAGTGGAGGCAGCAGCAGAGAAATGGGACGGACAGGACGATGAAGTCAGCTGTTCTTCCCCGGCACCTCGGACAGCTGTGGCCTCCAACACTTCTCTCTCGGTCACTGATGCGGCTAAATGGTCCACAGGCACAGGGTCCAAAAAGAACAATATCCAGAGCAGTCCTAACCTTGAGCCAACAATGACTCAACCTTGAGCCTTTCATTGAACATTTGATGTGCTTACATTGAGTTGCATCTTAGCATTTATTTATCACTGCTTTGTATGCTTGTGAACATGAAGACATTTGCCATTTAATTTTTTGAATTAGTATTTTATTAACAAAAGCATTTAAAAAGGGGGAGTATTTTTTTTATCAGCCAGATTATGGAGTGAAGACCATCAGGTCACTGGGGCAGACGGACTGCCGTATCCTGTTCAGGTCAGAGGTGAAAAGGAAGACGTCAGACTCCGCCTCCGCCGTCTGGACCTGACAAACACCAAGAAGAAAAGGGTGTGTCAGGACATTCAGCAGCAATCAGGCCCAAATTAAAACAGTACACCAAGTGACATTGAGGAGGCGTCATTCCAAGTCAATTAAGGTTTATATTTGGAGAGGCAAGAAAGAGGAAAAGACTTCAACCTGTTGTGACTGAGGAGTGAAGCTGGGAACACCTGGGAGTGCTGTGGTGAGGGTGAGAAAGGAGTGAGCATAACAGTGATCACAGACAGCAAAAGATACTGTGTAGATAGGGTACAATAGGAGTGCAAATTGTTAAGCAAAAGGTGTAATACCGTCAGTTTGTAATAAACCCATCCTGTAAAAGACTGAATGTTTTTTTTGGTTCTTTTGCAATAGAAAGGTGTCACCCCAATATGAGGATTACTATTGCTCAATACCAAATTACAATTTAGAAAGCTGCCTAGTGCAGCTTTAATATCTACAATAGTGCTGTTGATGTGCAAAACCCTGGTGAAACGTGCATCTCTGTATGTTAGTATATGTTACCTGTGGGCATCACAACTGCCTCTTCCTGATCTAGCAGATCCACAGGCTGAGCTCTGGGACTTTCCATTTCTACATCTGGCTCCCTGGGTGACATAGGTTGGAGGTAGCGCTCGTCCAACCCAGGAAGTTCCTAAACACACAACAGGTTCATGTGTTAACTGAAGAGCTCAAATTGAATGGTTTTGCAGACCAGGGGTTTGATTCCTGCTGGGATCACATGAAGTGTATTCAATTATGGTACCGTACAGTAATGGCATAGTGGTATCAACTCGTCTCTACTAGAAGTAGTACCCGCTCAATCTGCCTATTGCCCAGAACTGATCGTCATAGCAACACCACAACGCTGCATGAAACTGCTGAGCTGCCAGTAAAAGTTTATTTTAGTATATCAAAACAAAACAAAAAATCAAACTGATAAAAAATAAATGTCCGAGTGAAGTGTTATATTGTCTCTCCTGATTCTAAATATAGTTCAATCGCTTGGTTTGACGAAGTAGAACTATTTTTTTTTTACAATTTACGAAATGTAGATGGAAAAATGAATTAGCGGATGAAATCCCTTGGTTTGTATGCTGAATGCGGAAGAGGATGTGACTTTGGCACTGCATTGTCACAGCGACTATACATTCATTGCATCAATTCATATACAGCACAGCTCAAACCATTTAGTTTCACCAAATACATGAATAAAAAAATAATCATAACAAAGTTTACCTCAACAACTGGGCTGTCCGGAGTGACACTCATGGACTCGTCAGCATCCACAGGTTCCTGGACTGCAGGAGGAGAGGGAACCAGCTCAGGGGAGGAGGGGGGAGGCTGGCTGGGTGCCGAACAGGGAGACATGGTGACACTCAGCATAGAGGATGGTTCAGGAACGTGGCTGGATGGAGGAGGTGGTTTGCATGGAGAGTGGCACAGAGGGGCATCCGTTCTGCTCCGGGGGGGCTGAGGGGTGCCAGCCTGAGAGGTGGGTGGTGCGCGGCGAGGGCTTTGCCTGAGAGGGAGCGTGAGGTGGGCCGGCGTGTGTGCGAGGGGAGCAGGGGAGGCGTGGGACAGAGCAGCAGATCGACGCGTGACTCTTCCAGGAGTCAGGTACTTGGTGAGGGAGGAGCAGGGAGAGGCCGGAGGCAGCATGGCACCACTCAGACGGCCGGATGTCCTCACTGAACCGGCAGAGATAAACACAAGAGAGAAATTAGGTCAAATCCTGCAGACTATAAAAAAGGTGACCGTCACCTAAAAGTGACTAGTTTGCATCCCTGGACTATTGGTGGTTTTCTCACCTGATGGTTTGGCTGGGCTCTCCACCTGGAAGAAACCTCCATCGAACGTGATGACAGGCTGGGCCACTGCCAGGGGCTGGGAGCCCTGAGGCATGGGGCCCTGAGGCGTGGAACCAGGTCCATCCTCAGCATGACCTGCAGCCTTTGCAGCTTTCTCTGCCTCTGCAGCCTGCTGTCTGGCTTTCATGGCAGCCTTCACTGCAGCCAGGCGAGACTTGGCTGCCCCGTTGGTCCCTGCTGGCTTTGGAGCTGGAGCGGAGGAAGGTTGTTTCTGTGACAAGAGACAAAAAGTCTTACTTTAGCTTGTGTTCACATCGTACCTTAAGGGACATGGCCATGTTGGAAAGGTACTGCACCTGGCATCTTCAGCGATGCAAAGTCATGGATAGTGACAACGGTGACAGATACTAGGGCAGTCAGACACACAAAACCATCCACTTAAGTGCCCTATTTTGAGGTGAAAAGGGGGACTGTCACCTAAAGTTGGACTAGTTTGCATCCCTGACTTTTTAGGCAGAGTGGGGTGCTCTCTAAAGTTGAGAATGCTGGAAAGGAGGAGTGCTCATGAATGATTTGTGAGCAGACTTCTCACCAAGAAGAGGCAGGGTCTCACATGACATTGGCAGCTCTCAGCTTTTCTAACTGTATTTTCTCTGTTTTCATTCTGGTTGTTGGTCTACCTTTAAAACCCAAGAAAGACGCACAAGTGAAGTGGAACTAAATTCCAAACAGCAATAGCTCCAATATCATTTTAAATTGCATTTACAAATTACACAACAAACTCTTTGCTGTGGAGAAAGAAAATGCAAGTAGAGAGCGGTCTTCTGTTCACCTTGACGGCCTTCCTCTGTCGGGGTCGGGGCTTGTGTTCCTCCACCCAGCCTCGGGACTCCAACCCTTTGAGGGCATCAAATTTATTGTCGACATCCTCCACCTGAAAGACGACAACAGGATGAAAGAGACAAGATTCAGTCAAAATCCTTATATTCCTCCATTTCCCTCATGACATGAACGTTGGCATGTTTTCAATTTGAAACAATGCATTACTGCTGCTGTCCTGAGGCTCTCACCTGGTAGTAAACCATGTCCCAGAAGCCCTGCAGGTCAGAGCAGGTGGTGATCTTCTCCCCTCTGACCAGCTCGCAGTCGTCCACCAGACCAGCAAACTGTTTAAAGCGCTCCTTCATCAGCAGCCGGGCTTGGCCAACCACTGTGCGCATCCGGTCTCTCACTGCACAGGTGAGGAGCACAAGAGAGACATGTACTCACACCGTCGCTTAGTTAGGAAGAATGTCATTTTCCCACACAGTCACAGTCACATATTCAACACGTCACAAATCTTGTTTCTGCTCTGTAAATAGTTTACTCTTGTGATCAAAAAGACTGATCCAAAGCTCAGTTCTGAAGCTATAATGTAAATTTGGGGAGGAACAACAACAAAAATGGGTCGAATCTCTGTCCACTTCCGGCCGAAACCACGCCCACTTCCGGGTTAAGCGGGGGGACTACACCACTGGTCACACCACACAGTGACATATTCAACGCGCCACACCACAGTCACATTGAACACGTCACACCGGCCTCTGGTAAAAGAGAAAACACTCACTTTCTTCTGGGATGGACTCATCTTCTACTTTATACTCCCAGTTGCCACAGTGAGCGATCAGTTTCTCCGTCTCATTGGCGATTTCTGACCTGAACATACAGAGACATAGATACAATACAAAGTGAATAATGCACATTAGAAGTACGGCCTTGCAATCTTTTTGATGAGATTCTAGTTTCTTTACCTGAAGTATGGTACATCGTGCTTTGGCTCTTGGGGGCTGACTGGAGTCGGTAGAGCCGATGTGGGAGAGGGGCGGGGCGGGGAGCAGTGGGGGGATTTGGGGGGAGAGGGGCGAGGCGGGGAGCAGTGGGGGGATTTGGGGGGAGAGGGGCGAGGCGGGGAGCAGTGGGGGGATTTGGGGGGAGAGGGGCGAGGCGGGGAGCAGTGGGGGGATTTGGGGGGAGAGGGGCGAGGCGGGGAGCAGTGGGGGGATTTGGCGGGAGGGGGTCCGTTCTGCTCAGCTTGAGACTCGAGGTCGAACGCAGGAACAGGAGCAGAGGGAAGATTGAAGCTGGAACAGAGGAAATCAGAATGGGATTTAGTTTTTTTCACTGGGCTTGAGTCTAATGTAACTTTAGAAAAAGTGTGGTTTGACTTAACAAGCAATGAGATCAGTCATGTGGTTTGACTTAACCAATGAGATCAGATATTTGTTCATTTCTACCTCCAAGAAATGTTTGCATCGAACAGACAGACCTTGGTGTGGGGAAAGCATCTTCTGAGCGAGGAGTGAGAGGCTGAAGTTTGAAGGAGGCCACGCCCACAGGAGCCTGGAACACAAAGCCCTGAGGGGCGAAGGAGGCTGCAGATTCAGATGAGTCCACAGGAGGGAGGCAGTCCGGCGGAGCCGGGTCCACCACCATCTCCTCCTCCTCCGTGCACAGTGCTGGGCTGGAGGGACAAGCTTTCTGCTCCGGTTCCCTCAATGCAGGCTCCTACACAAGACATAAACTATAAACTAAACAGCCTAAAGGTACGTTTGCTCCTGTGTTACCAGATGTAAACTATAAACTAAACAGCCTAAAGGGACATTTGCTCCTGTGTGTTACCACTACCAGACATAAACTATAAATTAAACAGCCTAAAGGTACGTTTGCTCCTGTTACCAGACATAAACTATAAACTAAACAGCCTAAAGTTACGTTTTCTCCTGTGTCACCTACAGACATAAACTATAAACTAAACAGCCTAAAGGTACCTTTGCTCCTGTGTTACCAGACAAACTATAAACTAAACAGCCTAAAGGTACGTTTGCTCCTGTGTTACCAGGCATAAACTATAAACTAAACAGCCTAAAGGTATGTTTGCTCCTGTGTTACCAGAAATAAACTATAAACTAAACAGCCTAAAGGTGCATTTGCTCCTGTGTTACCAGACATAAGGCTAAACCCACTGCATCTGAAATACACTGAAATGCTTACCGTTGGCACAGCTGATTGGACCTTGTCGTCAGCAGTCACTGTAGAAAAGAGGGACACAGACAGAAAAAGGTATAATAATAGACAAATAAAAGTGTACAGGGTTCACAGAGAAAAAATAAAGAAAAATAAGACTCATCAATAGAGAGCCCAAGTGAACGTCACTTCCTGCCATTCTATCTGTACCAGTGTCTGAAAAAATATGAATGGTGGTGAACGGTGATAGACGTTGCTTTTTTGATCCCGTTTGAATTGTGCCACGGGGTACACATGTCATGTTTGCCAATGTAAAAGATAACTTTGCAAGTCAAGGAAGTGGCAGTTTGTGGTAAAACTGTTGCACTATAAGTTATAAATCAGAAAGACTACGCACAACCAGTCGCATAAGTGACGTCTCTCCCGCCAGTCCATGTTGTTGATGGTGTGACATATTGTGTGACACGAGAGTGTAGTCGATTGACAAAACTAAACCTTATGTTTCAGGACAAACTGTGACTTTCTTGACATGCATAGTTATCTTTTAAATTGCCCCCGGCACAAACTGATTTCCCCACTAACAGTTGTTCCTGGACGAACATTTCTTCCTAGTATGGGCCGGGAAAACCCCGCCCCGAACTGATTGGTCGCCACAATGGCTTCTTCCTGAAAACATGCAGCAAGTAAAAAATATGTGGTTAAGATTAGGGTTACGGTTTTCTCATCTAACCACGACCATACCAAATTGTTGTACTTGCCCAAAACCTAATGTCTAAACCTAATGTTTTATAAAAATGTGTGTGGTTTGACTGGGTATCGAACCCCACTCCTCAGATTGGAAGGCATAGGACCGAGCACAACTGCATTTTCTTTCAGACCATAACCCTAATCTTTTACTTGCTGTTCAGATGGTGCGTGTACCCCGTGGCACAATTCAAATGGGATCAAAAAACTAACGTCTATCTACGTTCACCAGACCATTCATATTTTTTTCAGACGCCGACGCTGGTACACTGAGAAAGGCAGGAAGTGACGTTCACTTTGACTCTCTATATGGGTTGTGGTAAGGATGTTGTGGATGCAGTCATGGTGACAACAGTAGATACCTTTGTTGTTCCTTCCTCTGCCAGGAGGGCGGGCTGCAATCTTGATATTTGCTCTGGTCCTTGTCACTCTTGCATCTGTCATGTTTTAGTATTACAGATGGTTAAGTGTAACTGTACTGTGTTGCTTTGTACTTCCAACAGAAATGCTCCTCAAAGTCCCCATGAAATGAACTTCATTACTTTTTTAAAAAGGAAGGAAGGAAGTAAAGAAGAAGTAAGGAAATACAAATTCTATTTCCTGGAAATCCACCTTTATGGCGACTTCATGCTGCACCATAACATAAATTATAACCAATGAAACCACCACAGATTGCAGAACAATCAAACATCAAATACAACTGCCTTCCATTGGTTTTTAGGCTTTTGAAAAATCCCTCGCTGTGTTAAGTCTCACCCCAACATCCTGGTTCAACAGAAAATGCATCAAACCAAGGCAGTAAAGATGCCATTTCATGGGCAAGTGAAGGTTTGGTTCAGTCTGTACCTGCCGCAGAGTTGTCTTTAGTCTTGTTGTTAGCCAGAGAAACAGCCTCGACAGCAGGCCTGTTGGTCGATCTGGTTGACAGAGCCCGCACGACCGGCTCTACTAGAGAAGGACATGGGACAGACACAAAGATTAAGAGGAAAAAGTCCTGTTACGCATGATGAGCTTTGTTTTGTAGCATTAGTTACCTGTAGAGGCTTTGGTCCTGCTGGTCACATTAGGTGCTGGCAATGGGTGGACAAGAGCAACCTGCCTTGTCCACCTCTCCACAGCAGGCTGGACCCGCCTACCAGTTGACCTCTCCACAGCAGGCTGGACTGTAAGAAAATGGGAGGTCAGAACTAAACCTAGCCCCATATGTTCCCCTGTTGTCCGTTCCTCTGAGATCCACTCTGAATCAGCATCACACAGCGTTCCATAAGGAAATTGGGGGGAAGGTGGGGGGTCATGTGTTCAAAACGCTCTACTACCTGTCTCCAACGTCCGAGCGCAGATCCAAAGATATCATAATCTCCCTATGGAAGCCATCATCACTGATGATGTCATCAGTGGGACAGACAAACAGAGTCCTAGGCTAGCTCCCTTTTATATAGGCATCTCGCACGCTCGATTCCTAGGCTCGCCCGCTGCGCGGCCTCGCCTGTCCTGCAGCTCACCAAGCTGGCCGTGCAGCTCGCATTCGCAGCTCGCCTGCTGTGTGGCCTTGCTTGCCCTATTGGCGTGTACACAATGTCTCCCTCTCTCTCCCTCAGTCTCTCTCTGACTGTGTGTGTGACTGAATTGATGACATCACTGATGATGTCATCAGTGGGATTTATAAGCAGAAGAAAGAATTCCTGCACACTATCCAGTTACTGGCAAACTTTATTGTAACGTTTCCGTCACTCAGACCTTCATCAGGTAAAAAATGATTACGTTGTAATAAAGTTTGCCAGTAACTGGATAGTGTGCGGGAATTCTTTCTTCTGCTTATGGACTCGATCCTCCGATGCACATCCATAAGATTGTGAGGGTGTGCATCGGCTCTTTTAGTTATCAGTGGGATTTATGACATCACTGATGATGTCATCAGTGGGACAGACCGAGAAATAAACAGAGCCCTAGCTCCCATTTATATACTGATGATATAGATAGACAGATAGATCGATAAGTAATTCAACGTACCTGTTTTCACAGCAGTGCTTCGGACCTGTTCCTTCTGAAGCTGTGGAGAAAGCAGCAACAAAGCACAGGTAAGGTTTGAAATGAAAACAGTGAGAGGGGTTTGAGAAGAACAGAAGCCACTTTTACACAGAGATCCATGAAGTCCCGCAATGAGTGCAGCGTTGCCTTTTACAGTCACAGACATGCTTTTACACACAGACATTCTCTGGCATGATGTTCTATCGTTGCCATGGAGATGTGAACTTGCGCCGATCAGAGGGAATATCCTCACCTACGACGTACAGAGGAATTTATCAGACGCACACAAAAAAGCCTAGCTGCTGGATTGTGGATTGTTATGAGAGAGAGAGACTGACAGAGAGGGAATCCTCAGAGAGAGACTGACAGAGAGGGAGTCCTCAGAGAGAGAGACTGACAGAGAGGGAATCCTCAGAGAGAGAGACTGACAGAGAGACTGTGACAGAGAGGGAATCCTCAGAGAGACTGACAGAGAGGGAATCCTCAGAGAGAGAGAGACTGACAGAGAGGGAGTCCTCAGAGAGAGAGAGACTGACAGAGAGAGAGACTGACAGAGAGGGAATCCTCAGAGAGAGACTGACAGAGAGAGAGACTGACAGAAAGAGAGCCTGTGACAGAGAGGGAATCCTCAGACCACGACTCACCACAGATGCAGACGCATGCTAAGATAAACACGTGTTGGCACGGAGCATTCCTTCTGGTGCTGTTGCAGTCATGCATCGTAGAGGTTACCTTTTTACTTTGACTTATGCCCTTTCCCCTCTTTATTGCTGTGACGGCCGGAACGTCAAATGTATTATAGAATTCCTATGGAGTTATGGATTTGTTGGGATATAGGCTATTTAGTCGGCTATAAATGCACAGGAATACTATAGTTGTTTTTGGGAAGGGAATTAACACGCACAGACGAGACTACAGTAAACAGCACAATCCCCTCCCTTCCCGCAGGTTACCCTTTTAAACAGATGTTGATTCGGGCGGGGCTTATACTACCTCCCCTCCCGGAACTAAAGACGCAACAAAATGACTCGCCGTTCTGTCCTTGTGACTTTTAAACAGGAGGCGAGGCCTAATGATGCAGCAACGATCATAGCTTCCACAGGCTGTGTAAAAGGGGCTAGTGAGAGGGGTTTGATAAGTAGTCTGGTAAACCACCCGGTTACGTGAACTCACATTTCATTTCGTTCTACCAGACCGTCTGGCCTCTCAAGCCCTGGGAGGGCTTCTGCAGAAACGGCAAAGCGTACGAGCCAATCAGCGACCCGCCTCGTAGTTGACATTGTAACCGGCCAATCAGGAACGCCGCTAGCAAAACAATAACGGCTGCCTCCTTGCCTGTCCGCCTCGAGGACTGACGTCAACGTTCGTCGAGTTTAAACAGCCATAAAGTGCAGTTATAGCAGAAATAGACTCAATAACAACAATTACACAAGTGCAGGAGTATGCAACAGCGGAGTTTCTCAGCGGAAAATATGTTCGATTGGATCCAACGCTGATTGGCTGAAGGAGTTGTCTGTCAAGGCAATTACACCCGCCCAACTTCCGCCCACTGCAAAACATTAGATGAAAGCTTAAGGCCAGATGGCAGTAGAACAAAATGAAATATGAGTTCACATGAGCAGCTGGTTTACCAGGGGTTTGAGAAGGTGTCAAGGATTTGGGAAAATTTGATACCTTCTGCACTTGCTGCTGTTTCATAGAGCGGGTTACCCGGGTATTCTGAGGTTGGGCTGCCTTTTCCTGATGGGAAGACACATGCAAATCAATGGGACCATTTATGAGGAGTACTATAGCATACTAACACAGTAGGGTACCAGTGAGATGTCAGAGCTCCGTGGAAGCCTTACAATATGAAAGCAAATCTCTTTAGATATACAGGTTTCTCTAAATCTAAAAATCATAGTACTTTAAAAGGTATGAGCTGGTCTGATGAGGGGTCCTCTCTCACCTGAGCGCTGGCACGTGGGACCAGAGGCAGATCGGCAAAGGACATGGTATCCGTTGGATGGTACCGCCCCGTCTTAAACACTCCTTTACGTTCCTTCTCTCTCTTGTCCTTCTCCTTCTCCAGTGCCTTGCGTTCTTTCCAGCGCTCGAGCTGTTTAATCCTCTCGTTTAGGGCCACCTCTGTGGAGAAGGGGAAGAGGTGTGGGATAATGGTCACTAGATGGCAGGGTATGCTAATTAATTGTTTGTCTCTCTGAATCAGTCCATATGAATTGGAGAGCAAATCCTTTGGGTGGACCATGGTAAATATGCAACGTTCACCTTCCCACACCTTCTTCAACATCAAATTCAAGGACTTTCCAGGCCCAATTCCCTCAAATTCAAGGAGCCAACATGGCATCGTTTGAGACACGGATCAAGGTTAATTACTATTTACAACACTTGAGAATTTTTATAATGAGATCTAGCAGGCTTTACAGAAGCAATTAAAAAGAGTGTCTTGAATGTGTGAACACTTCTTAACTGCGCGGCTGTGTTACAATGATGGCAGACTATGTTGTGTTTCAATTTCTATTCTTGCACAAAATCTATAAATTCAAACACTTTCAATGACCCATGTCAATTTTCCAAAACGTTCAAGGCCTTGATTTTTTTTAAATCAGATTCACAAACTTTCAAGGATTTCAACTTCAAGGACCACTGGGAACCCTGAATATATGGTATACCGGTAATAATATTTGAAAGCAAAGTTACCATGGTTTGTTGTACATGCTCATTTGTAACCAAACCACCACGACACTACTGAAGCTCTTCTTTTTGGAATTAACTCCTGATGTGATGTGAAACAATAGGCTATTGATGCCCCAGGTAACGTTAATCAACCCTTACGTTTAGTTGTTGCCTTGTCCTGAACGGCCTTGGTGTTGGCGGTCATGGAGGCATCCAGAGTGGAGCTCTCAAGCTCAGGCAGCTTGTCCAGCTGCCTGCGGGTTTCCAACAGGCGGTCCCTGTTCTCCTTCTGGGACTGAGACCGTCTGCGGGACATCTTCACCCGCAGCATAGACACGCTGCTGTCCCGCTGGCGCAGGCTGGCAAAGCGAGACTCCATGGTCACACAGTGGTCTGGTCAGGTGAGCAGAAGATGGCGTAAGAGGCGTATTGCAACATAAGTTCAAAGAAATATCACTGTTGTTACAGATGTTGATGTACAATGTGGAGAATGTAACATGAGCTGTGTCACTAACTTAGATATGGCAAGTTCAACTGTTAATTAAGCAGAGAAATGGTCTAAACTTGCTTGTTATTCCCAGGGTTTCTACACATTTTCAAGTAAACAATTCCATAGATTTACCCTGACCCTGATTTGTTGAAGATTTTGTCTGGTGTTAAATATGGTTTATGCAGATAGACGACACCTTGCCCCTGCTAACCAGGTCATATATCACTGTCAGATAAAGACTGTTCTTCACAGCCACGAATATCACATTCTGATATTAGCGTCTGACAGATCAGAAGTGAGGTGAGATATATGTGAGATGATTGGTTTCTACATACTTTCCATTTTAAAACTCTAATATAACTAATATTTTTCCCGGCATGTTCTTGACTGGATGTGATAAATTGTGCATTCCTTTATAACTGGGGACTGGTAATCGACCCACTTCAAAGGTCATGAGCTGGGACGGTGACGTCACCGAGCTGGTATTTCCCATTGCAAACTCGTATGAGCTTCAACAGCCCTGACCTCAAAAATCCAACAGTAGTTATAATCGTAGTAATATTGTTTAGCACTTCTGTCTTGTTTGTGTCTCATTAAATCAGCTGTACACACAGCACTGCCTAACTTCTATCTGTGTGGACATGATGATGCAGTGTTTGTATGCGCAAAATGTCGCGAAATGCCATGTTGTCAATTGTTATTGCTAACAATGGCTAGCCTGGCTAGCGACTGGATCTGACCAATTAACAGTGAACTTCCCCTCAAGTTTTCTGCAAATGGAACGCTAACAAAACGGATGCGATGTCATTTATAGCCTCCACATCCCAGTTATTTTGCGAGAAAGGAACGCACGATTAGGTGCAGGGTATTTTGACATAATGCATGCTGAAAGTGGCTGGCTCGTAAGAGCATCCCTCTGAACATTATTCTGATCAACACAAACAACTGCGGACTCAAAGTGACTCTACTACAAAAAAAACATTGACGCTATTATTATATTAGCCGCATCGCGGCTATGATTATGTGTATCAGACCTTTCCTGTACCACAACATGTTCCATATTTTCCGACATTTTTTCAAATTCCCAAACTATTCAAGACCCGGAAATGATCGATTGTTTTTATACTCTTCTAGACCTGGGTAGGAATACGTTAACGTTAAGCCCAGATTTCATCCCAACCACTGATCCTTCTCAACTAAAGTTACTGTTTTGTGAAACAAGGACCCACAATCGAAATGCAATGCAAATGATTCAACGTGTTTGTAACGTTAGCTAACGCTAACTAAGCTAACATTAGCTACTCGAGGTTTGTTTGGTAACTTAATTTGTTGTCGTTAACTGGTCGTCGAGAGATTTACCAAAAGTTGAACGATACATGAATAAGGTTAAATCAGTCACAGCGTTCGATAACACCGTATCTTACCGTTTAAAGTTCCAGAAACTAAATTAACGTTGAATCAAAGTGTTCCTGACTTCCTGTTGGCTGAGCTAACACACACAGCGGACCGAGACGAGACATACAAAACAAGCAGCAGAGCGGGTCAGTTTAAATTTGTCCAACGTTACGGAACTCAGGTTACTGATTGGCTACCAGAGAGTCGTTTCCTGGCAGGAACGGTAGGCGCTGATTGGCTGATTTTGATCTAGCCCCTTCCTTCTTCTTCTTTGCTCAATTTAATGGCGGATCGCAAACAACTTTTAGGTGCATACCGCCACCTACTGTACGAGAGTGTGTAACATGTTATTTTACCCCACTAGGCATCTCGATTCCTAGGCGAGCTGGCCCTGCAGCTCGCATTCGCAGCTCAGGCGCTGCGCGGCCTTGCCTGCAGCTCGGCTGCTGTGTGGCCTTGCCTGCCCTATTGGCGCATGCACAATGTCTCCCTCTCTCTTCCTCAGTCTCTCCCCACTCTCTCTCCCTCAGTCTCTCTCGTGAGCCTCTTTTATTTTTATTTTTATTGATTCATTCCAAAGCATAGAGTCAACAAGCATACATTAAACATCAGTAGGCCTACAGAGTATGCTTCGATAGAAATAAAAATAAATAAAAAAACAAAAGAAATAATCAAACAAACAAACAAACAAACAGGGGTATCATGTTAGAATAAACTCAGGCATTAATAAAAATATTTAACTCTTTACAAATATTCAAAGTTTTTAAGGCTTTGCTGTTCTTGAGACCACATAAAGTTTTAATGTAATGTCCGAATTCAACTTTGAACTGTTGTATGTGTGGTTTCTTGATAGTCCACTTGCACTTATATTTCCCATATAAAATAAAAAGGTTCAAAATAAATAATCTTTTACAATCAATATCACTCTTTTCATAAAAAAATATGTCTCTTTTTTCTAAGTGAACAGTTGGACCAGTCAGTTCCTTGAAGAGATACTCTATCTCTATCCAAAATAATTTTGCACATAAACAATCAAAAAATAAATGACATATGGTCTCAGTTTCAAGATTAAAAACACACATATTCCATCAATATCAATCCTGAACCTGCCTCCTCAGTCTCTCTCGTGAGCCTCAGACTGACATCAGTGATGTCACTGATGACATCATGATGTCAGTGTGTGTCTCTCTTTTGTGTGTTTGCGTGTGCCTGCCTCGTGTGTACTGTATGTGTGCGTGCGCGCGTGCACGTGTGTGTGCATCACTGATGTCACGATGCCTCTGACATCACAATTTATGACATCACAACATCACTGATGACATCATTACTGGGACTTTGTGTGAGTGAATTTATGACATCACTGATGATGTCATCAAAACAGAGCCCCAGCTCCCTTCTGGTATTTAAATCCTACCCACCAACCTTCCGGTTGTGTCCCTTAAGAAAGTAAACGGTGACTTCCTGGTGATTCCTACCCCCCTTTTGATCTAGCCCCGCCTTGCCTGACTGAAGTCATTTGTCACATCATAGAAAATAATGTGCTGTGCTAGCAATAGCAAGGACAAACGTGTGTGAGAAAAAAATCCATTACACTTTACTTGCACTTACACATAGGAAAACGTGATTGAGGAATTTGGGAGTCGATTATAGATCACCTGCCTGAAATAATAAACTTATGGGATATTCTTATCTGGTTTGTTTTGGAGGCAGAGACTCTGAAAGGGCCCCCCTGATGGCTCAGTTGCCTACCATGTAAAATGCAAAGTCTTGGGTCGAAATCGGCCTGGAAAACTGGTTGGTTTGTTACATCCCGTTTCTCCCATCTTTACGGTCCCTTTTCACTGTGTGAACTGTGCAAGATGGCAGAAATGTCATATAAGTCGTCCTGAAAGGTCAAGGATACTGTACTTCACCAACAATGCTAGGGGACTCTGGGTGCATGATGCTGCCCTGGGGAGAGATTTTTGAAAATGTGCTTTGAAAAACTCATTTCTGTTGAGTTCTGTTGACTGACTATTTTGATCGACGAGTTCCCTCCTGCTTCAAAGCAGCGACAATCATCCCCATTCCCAAGCAGCAGAAAGTGACCAGCCTCAACGACTGGCGCCCAATAGCCCTCACACCAATAGCCAGCAAGTGCTTTGAAAAGCTGGTCATATCAAAGATCCGCCCCACACTCCCCCCGGACCACGACCCGCTACAATTCGCATACCGGCCCAACAGGAGCACAGCGGATGCAGTAGCACACGTGCTCCACACCGCCCTGTCCCACCTGGAGGGGAAGGACACCTACGTAAGAATGCTGTTCGTGGACTACAGCTCAGCATTCAACACCATAGTACCCTCCAGGCTGGTATGCAAGCTCAAGGACCTGGGACTTAACACAGCAATGTGCGACTGGATCCTGGATTTCCTGACAGACCGCCGCCAGGTGGTGAGGGTGGGCAACCTCACCTCCTCCCCACTGACCATCAGCATAGGAGCGCCCCAGGGGTGCGTCTCCAGCCCCTTCTGGTATGACCTCTACACCCACGACTGCGTGGCGACTCAAACCTCTAACACCATCGTGAAGTTTGCAGACGACACAGCAGTCGTGGGGCTGATCTCGGGGAGCGACGAGACGGCCTACAGAGAGGAGGTGGGGGCCCTGGAACAATGGTGCCAGGACAACCACCTCTCTCTGAACGTCTCCAAGACCAAGGAGATCATTGTAGACTACAGGAGGGGGGGGGGCGCACACCCCCCAATCACCATCAACGGCACAGTGGTGGAAAGGGTGGACAGCTTCAAGTACCTGGGAGTCAATATCCACCAGGACCTGACATGGGCCGGCCACACCGCCACTGTCGTCAAAAAGGCCCAACAGCGAATACACGGACTCAAGCGCCTGAAGAAATTTGGGCTAAGGTAAGAAATCCTCAGGGACTTCTACAGAGGCACCATTGAAAGCCTGCTGACTGGCGGCTTCACCACCTGGTACGGGAACTGTACCACCATGGACCGCAGGGCGCTACGGAGTGAGACGCGCGGCACAGCACGTAACAGAATGTGAGTTGCCAGATCTGCATGAACTGTATAAACAGCGGTGCCTCAGGAGGTCCCTGAAGATCATCAAAGACACAAACCATCCCCACAACAGCCTGTTCTCCCTGCTACCCTCAGGGAGAAGATACAGGGTTCCGAAAGCACGCACAAATCGCTTGAGGAACAGTTTCTTCCCGCAGGCCACGAGACTCCTTAACATACACAAATAGTGTAGTAGCCGCACTGTACCGTACTGTAGCTGCTACCATTACGTATGTCTAACGTTTAATTGTATGTTTAATAAGGAATATGCTATTTGCACCTGTATGTCAAATACGCAGAATTTAAAATGCCGAGTTTAATTGTATGTTTAATAAGGAATATGTTATTTGCACCTGTATGTCAAATACGCAGAATTTAAAATGTTTAAGCACGTCTAAAGTATGCACCCGACACGTGCACCTATGTGCAGTGAATATGCCACTGTCTCTGACTTGTCTTATCACTATACTGCCTTATGCTTGTTGTGTCTCTTGTTGTTTTTGCACCCATATGCCCTGTTATATTTGTTATATTTGTACTATTTGCAATATGTTGTAAACGGAGTCCACAGCACAAGAATTTCACACGTGATACTTGTACCATGGAGTGACAATAAAAATCTTGAATCTTGAATCATAGTTTCAGTGTTATTTCTCTACAGATAGTCCCTAAGAATAAAAAATATTCTCAGATTGTCAGACAAAATTTCAACAAATTAGATAAATTAGTCTTCTATACTTCTAGATGAGAACACTCCATACAATATAAGATCAGACATCTCACTGATATGCAACCCAATCTAAAAATTACAGGTTTAAAATTATATGCAATATGAAATTGAACAACTTCAAAATATTGAAATATCACACTATCCTGTTTGATATTTTACCCAAACTCTTATGTGCATAAAAAAAGAGGAAAAATTGAATGCGGAATGTGGAGTAAAATTAGAATTTCTTAATTTATTTAAAGTTAGGGCAACTGTTTACAAACCACAATACTTTTGACATGAGGACATCTTGTTTTGAAACTATGCTGATCATCAATCGAACCTAAAGAACATACTGTGTGCAGGTCTGTTTTTAAATTAATTTTGAGACAATGTCAGGATGTATTCATAAAAAACCCCAGCATGAACAAACAAATTACATCATTTGTAAGAAATCAAAATAAACAGTTGACAAAAATTATACAAGACAATGTATGTACAAAGAAACCGAAAGAAAATTAAGTACATGTACAGTAAAAATCTGGATTTTTACACTTAATTACAAGAGAAAAAAAATTACAATTTGTATCGGTTAAATAAAAATCTTGGGGGGGGGGACAGTGTGAAAGCCTATTGTTTGTTTTTACAATGCAATTATTGCATTACACTGATGCTGTCACAATACCCTGCAACACTGACAGTCTTTAGTGTGGTGAAACAGTCTGGTTCTTTGTCACACTCTTCCTCCATCAGTCCAGGAAGAATATATTGTTGAACTGCGTTGCACAAAGCCTCTTCACTTCCTCTGCAGTGGAGAAAAGACAAGACGACATGAAGGTTAAAGGGGAGATGAAGTATAAAAGCAGTTTGTCTTCCTGGTGGTAATGACACAGATTTGCGTCAGACCTCGTCTCACATGGTCAAACCCAAGGTCTTACGTCAGCACGCTTCCAGCAATGGAGGGTCTGAATCACAAGTCAGCATTTCCGGGTTTTGCCGTAGGAATTCCTACGCTAAAATCTGATTGGCTGGGTTGTAAGGAAGTCCGGCTCTCTGCATGCATTGGTGCAGAATGTACCGCCCCACGAGTTGCGTCATGCCTTACGTGATTTGTCAATTCATATGTCTGTCACATATTTTGTTTTAGCCTTAGGGGGTGGTCTTTAACTATTTTTCAAAAGTTGTGCACCAGACGTAGATACAGCTACGGCTGGCTACTGCGAGACTATGTCAGACCTACCGTTTACTTCGATCAGATTGGCGTTCTTCTGGTTCAAGATGACGTACAATTCTCTCTGGTCTGACTTCTTGCCGACTACCCAGTAGTCTGTCATAGCTTTAACGATGATTTCTTCATCTTCGTCAACCCTATAAGAAACACACAAATAGCAAAGCACCTTAACATAAGAGCCACACTTTGTATTCATGTGCTGCTATCGTGTGGCGGATAGCAGCTGCATCTGTTATTTTTCTTGTGTTATGTAATTAACCAATCAGCCCTGAAATGTTCTATTACAAAATGTATAATTTTATATATAAAATAAAACTGCATTTGTCTCAGGGATGACTGTAGACTTGTTTGTTCAAATGATGAAAAACACATCAGTTGAAAAACACAACTGAACCCACATGCAACTGCCCCAAATCTAATATGTCAGAAAGAAAGTGAGATGACCATCAAACCCTACAGTATTTCAAATTCATGACTTTTAGCTTCTCTGATGTTAATGCCATTCTTTTGGAGATATTTACACTTACCTAAACTAACAACAAATACAAGACCAACAGAAAATCACTGGCATACAGGAAAAGAGGAACTGATATTAATCATGAAAAAAGCTGTGAATGCTCTTGCCAAGCACGATAGACAGAGAATGGGATCTTTTATCATTTACCACTTATCTTCACATGACTACTACAATCCCATGACTGCTTTAAAGGAGATTGTGTTTCCAAAGTTCCCAAGAACATTCATAATGTATGAGGCTGGTAAGCCAATGATGACCATAGCAAGATAAACGGGTTCAGAGTTCCTGCCTCTAATCTAACTAATGTCTTGCCTGAAAATCAGCTTTTGTGGAATTTAAAACAATCCCACAAATTTTTCTCTATATAAATAAATAAATATTTATTTATATATACCTGTGACAGACAGAACATTAAAAAAAAATCTGAAAGGAATACTGTGACATTCAAATGTTTGTTTGAGCACTGGTACTTAAAAACAAGTCCTTGATTTTCATGATGTAAGCAAATGTAAGAAAAACTGACGAGCTTTATCCTAATTTTTGGTTTCTTGGTAAACTAAAGAGACGCCTGGAGCCACATGGTGATGTTAAATTCCACACACCAACCCTTTACTGTACAGCACTGTACCTGGCAAAATCACAGTTTATGTCTCCCAGGATCTTCATGAGGTCGGGATGGACAGAAGTGAGAGAGACGCTGGCTGTTTTCCTCATGTGGATGGTGCTCTTCTCTGCCAGGTTCATGTGGTTGAAGTAGATGAATTTAAACTGGGGCTCCTTGTCCGGCCTGACTGACACAAAACAATAGAAAAGATAGATACAAAAAATAACTTTGATTAAACAAGGACACAGTAAACACGCCATCCTCCATACACCATGCAGTGATTGCTTACGCCGGGGGTTCCCAACCTTTTTTGGCTTGTGACCCTATTTTGATGTCACAAAAATCTAAGGACCCGAGACATTTCAAATTCCCCTACACCATCGATAATATCATCAGTGACATCGTCAGTGATGTCTGGCTTTTATCTCAAAATTCTGACTGATACTTTGAATTCTGACTTTAATCTCAGAATCCTGATTTAAAGTTATAATCTAAAAGATTTTCATCTAAAAAAAAGAGTCACTCACAATGTTGATTGAGGCTATGTCCATTTGGATGAAGCCTTTGCAGTAGTGACATTATGTGACAGTTTGGATCTCACCTGCAATTACCACCCACCGCCATAGGTGTCACCCAAGAGAACAAAACTGAAATCTTATTATCACTTTAAACTCAAAACTAAAAAAAAAAAAAAAACGCAAGTGACCCTAATCGTCTTCGGTAGTATTAAATTATGTGTGGTGTAAAAAACAACAACATTTCAGGCGACCCTATTTGAATTTGAGGCGACCCCACTTAGGGTCGCGACCCTAAGGTTGCGAACCACTGGTTTACGGCGTCCTCCACACAGCAGGCAGTGATTGCTTGGACTAATCCTTTAAAATGATGTGACCAAACCCTTGCATTCTCTGTGTATTTGTCGTGGGAATGATGCAACTCGCCGCTGTGTTTGCACATTTTTTCAATTACAGTGATTGGTTTCATGGTTTGTCTGTTTTATCATCTCTGTCATGTGTCACATTATAACACCGCTGGTTTGATTTAGAATGATTTGAACTTTTCAGTGGGATAGCCTTGCTGCATTCTCAGTATTGGCAACAAATGAATGGCACAAAAGTTACTGATGTTCTTAAACGCCAGAACACAGTGCCAAACTATATCATCCCTCCAGGTTTCGTCAAAATCACACCAATGGTGTCTAAGATAGACTGTATGAGTTTAAAACTGTGAACCTTACCTATAGCGCCCCCATTAAACCACCATTATTAGGGTTTTCCCTGCCTATCTAATTCAAAGGTGTGCCACCTTTGAATTATTGTCGCCACAAAAAAAAAAAAATTGGTCACCACCTTTGTTGAAAATTGAAATAGTTGAAAACTCTAAAGGTGCGCACACAAACTGTCTACGCAGCACATGCCCGCCCGTTCTTCAGCCTGCACACAAAACAATTGTGCCTGTGTGGACGCCCGACCAAGCCGGAGGTAACGCGGGGGCTCAAACCTGCGACCCTCGTGTTGGCAGGCAGGGAATCTAAAACCAGCATTATTTCTGTGGTCACAGGCAGACAATCTGTCATGTCCAAATCCTGAGGTAGTTCACTGGACTTGTTCTTGTAAAAAAACGCCACAGCCACGGTCCTGTATAACCCAATGGGTCACAGCCAGAGCCATGGTCCTGTATAACCCAATGGGTCACAGCCAGAACCACGGTCCTGTATAATCCAATGACACCGATGCTGTCAGGGTTAGGTGATCAACTCTCACTGGGCCCAGCCATGCTGAAAATGTACAGTAGATAATAATGGCACTGAGTGACTCTGGATCAAAACCAAATCCACCAAATAGGATACATGTTCATTACGACACGCATATTTTAAAGGTAAGATGAGTCGAGGAGATAGTCGCCGCGGCCTAACTGACAGGAGCATTGTAACCGACTCTCTGGAGGTGTGTGTAGACGTATTCAACTCAGCCTCACCTCAGATTTGTATCTGCGGTGCGCCTAATTATTCACAGTTCCGGCCGGCTTAGCTGGGACTCGGGCCTGGTGTCAGCGGGCGGGCTTAGCTGGGACACCGGCCGGCTTAGCTGGGACACGGGCCTGGTGTCAGCGGAGGAATTTTGGGCAGCATGATTTATTTAGTCCATTCTTCACTAGGATGATTAAAAAGGGAGCCATCAAATTGTCTCGGGGCCGGCGAGTCCAGGCTCGGCTTTCAGACGAGGGCATATCTTCAAGCTATCCGCTGGGGTTAGAGGAGAGCGGGCCAGGATGCCAGTCTCCAACGCAACACGGTAGCGCTGCTTGAGTTACCTCTAAGTAGTGCCGTGACGATATCCCACGGTAATGGAGTCTCATCTGTCGTCGTCAGCCAGCTTGAGTTAATTTCAAAGGGATTGAGTGCATACCGATGACAAGCGACACTGCTGGAGTAATCACTAAGGAGAAAATTGCTTACCTTCCTCCTGGGAAAGAATTGTTTTGTTCATCTGGTACATGAACGGATGACACAGACGGCTTCATTCATTGAAGTAATGCATTTAAAGACATTGTCTCCCAGCCTGAGGATACTTTCTACGTGGGTTAAAAACAATTATTGAGGAACTTACGCACATCCGCTTACATTTGGTGCTGAGATGAACTGTATTAACAGAAAATCAATGAGAAAAGAAGTTTCTTCTGCTCCCGTGGACCACATTGAATAGGCAGACTCTGTGGCCCAATTCCAATCCGCCCCCTTACTGCCTCAAGCCCTTAGAGGCGCGTTCACGTGAAGGGAGTGAGGGTTTAGGGATGTCCCACAGTGAAATCGCAAAGTGAATGAGGGCTCGGAGTGAGCCCTTTCTGCCCCCTTACCGTAAGGGAGCAGCTATGGCCACTTACGGAAAGGGAATTGCCCACAATGCATAGCGTTGTGACTAGGGATGCACCGATATGAAAATTTTGGCCGATGCCGATAACCGATACTAACATTGCTGTTATGGCCGATAACCGATATTTACCGATGTCGATATGATCTGTATAAAACCACATTTTTATGATCATCACATTTTGTACATACTGAAAAACACATGTTAACACTGAATTTGAAAAAGTTATGCATTTCTTTATTTGCAAAGCCTTTGGAAAAGCCCATAAATCATAGATTTACTGCATTATTTCATATCAATGTGAATAATTTGGCTGATAATGATAACCGATATTAACATTGCAACATCTGACCGATACCGATATGACCGATATGTTAAAAAATGACTAACATCGGCCGATACCGATATGATTGCCGATATATCGTGCATCCCTAGTTGTGACGTATAAAACGGGGAAGGCTGCAAATATCTGTCAAAAAAATAAAAGAACACACGCGCGAAACAAACGCGGTAGGGGTGTCACGGTACACAAAAGTCACGGTTCGGTACGTACCTCGGTTTTGGGGTCACGGTTCGGTACGAATACGGCACGGTACGAAAACGGGGGAAAAAAAGCAACAAATCCCAAATTCTGTTTTTTTCCCTTTGAATATGTCTGAATTCTGCTTTTTACGCTATTTTTACCATCAGAAATAGTGTCTAATATGTGGGAATGAATAAATGTCCACTATTTAATAAGATCTAGGCAATCCACACAAAAAGGTTTTACTCTAGAGCAGTGATTTTCAAAGTGTGGGGTGCGCCTCCCTCTCAGATGTCTGTATTCCAGCTGTTTGACAGGGCAAAGGCATTTCCCCCCACTTTAAATCTTTATTGTACGCAAGTTTGTAAACAGAGCGCATGTGTGGAGTAGCCTAATACTCCCACCAACCCCTCCCCCTGTTGTATTTGTTTTATGTAGCATTTGCGTTTGATGTAAGCACTAATTTGGAATCCTATCTAAAAGCGGCCACTAGGCGGCAGTATTTCTTTAGTCAACGTCAAAATACCTACATGTTAAGTAGAAGAAGAATAAAACGGCAGAAGAAGAAAAACTTCTAAACCCTGTTGAAAGATACCCCCACTGACAGACAACGGGGTGGTTTCACTTTCCCAGTAAGTACGGGAAAGAACCCTGTCAGCGATGTGAGTTTTGTTTAGCATAATATGATTACGTTCGGTCATCTAATGGATTATTGGAACATGACAAGGAGTCATCCCCTCTTCCTTGCTTGTCTGCATCCGCAGATGTCTTGTTGAGTCTGCTTGACCGCATCACTCATCCCACGCGATGTAAGTTGCTTGTTTACAAGTTAACAGCTTTGTCAGTGTTATGTAACGTTTAGCCGCAACGCGCAACTATAAAGGACTTTGTCGCAGCTACGTAACGTTACATTGGCAAGCTTACCTCGTTGGCTTGATGTTGACAGAATTTGCAAAACAGCTTATCGCCACAAAACGTCCCATTCTGTGAACGTGGATTTCTATGGCCCTTGTGTTGTTTTGGTGTGTCTTCTTCTGTGGCGTTTAATTCAATTCAATTAAATGCCGTTCAAACAGCATTTAGGTGCTTCTGGATTTGACGTATTCGTCGTGTCGTTTCACGTACCGTGAAACGATGTACCGTGAGGCCCGTACCGTAAACTCACGGGACGAATACATGTACCGTGACACCCCTAGAACGCGGTGTTTGCGAGTGCGCTGGAATGCCTTAATTGACAATGAAACATTACATTAATAGGGATTTCAGATTAGACAAAAATATTATATCAGAGGAATGCAAGTAGTTATTTTACACAATCCTAGAATAATCATCGATCATTTCTATTACAATTGCAATCCACAACTTTTTTGATGAATGAGAAATAGTTTTACCGAATCTGTATTGTACAGTATTGACATTGTGTATAATGTTGGGTGACATGTCATTATTATGCTTATTTTAATTATAATTACACATGTTGCAGATTGCAGATTTTGCAGTAGGCTACCGGTACATTTATTTTTAAATGACCTGTTGTCCACTCTGAGCCAGAGCCTGGATGAGAACAGACTCATCAGGGAGTCTATTCCTCAAAGCGTCTTGACAATAAACAATATATAGCGAACCCCAAACGTGCCAGAGTCTACATCATCTTGTCAAGTGCAAAGGGCTCTGCTGTCCCAATCCTCTTATTTATCCAATGTGGATCCCTTCCACACTTGATGACTCAACCACTTTCAGATGGCGGCCATTAGAGGGACTGAGGGTTCAGGGCTTGAGTGTTTAGGGGGCGGATTGGAATTGGGCCTGTCTCTGTTTATACAGAGGCAAAGTGACCGCCTACTTCCTGCTTCAGCACTGTACCAGAGATTTTCATCCGCCATTTATTTTCCCACAGACATTTCGTAAAATGCTTATAAAAAATACTTTTACTTGGTCAAACCAAACGGTTTCGGCTATATTTAGAATAGGGAGAGACCAGAGAACATTTCACTCAGACCAAAACTTAAAAAACAACATAGAAAAAATATTTTCTTTAAATGTCTGTTTATTAAATGTTGTCCACGTGGACAACATTTCTAATAAACAGACTCTGTCTCTGTTTATTAAATGTTGTCTACGGGAGCAGAAGAAACTTGTGTCGCGAGCCCTATTTTCTCATTAAAAACACATGGGGTACATGGAAAGATTGGGCATTACAATTTATTTCCAAAATTATTATATTATATTTATTATTATTATATATACCCCAAGTCATTTTCACGCATACCAAAGCTGTGCGCAAACCAGCTACTATAACTACTGTACAGTTACAGACATGGAGAAATGGCTCAAACGTCCAGTTGCTGTCACTCCACATTCCAGTTTAGGGGAGCCCGGTGACAAAAGGAGAAGAGAGAAGAGAGGCCCAAACATCGGCAGCTCACTGACAAATATGTTATCTGTGGATTTAAGCCCAATTTATGCTTCGTCTGCCGACACTTTTGAAACGGTCGCCGACAGAAATGAGGACTTGAGTCGACACTTTCAAGTGTCGGCGAGCAGTGTCTGCTACCTGGTGAAATGTCTAGTGTCGCTGACTACGTCATAGTATCGCGCAAATCGGATTGGCTATATAAACGGCACGAGCTTGACTTCCTTGTTTTGGTTTTCACTCGATTGAAATGAATGAACGTGTCTCCGCTATTTTTATCAGCCTGTCCTTGATGTATGACTTCGTGAAAATCACAAAGAACATTGTGCATTTCCCAGAGCGAGAGGAGGCGAGTTGTGTGTCTATATGTATATAGTATAGTATATAGTATATGCGTCGGCAGTCAAGTACGTTACATCTTGCCTCCGAGGTGGTTTCACTGTGCATTCCATTCCCTCTCTTGCCGTGGCTGTCTGCAGCACTAGCGTTCAGGTGTCACGTGACCGTTGAACGAGGCGAACATTCACTGAATATAAATACAACACCATGAGCGACACTTTCTTTTTCATCTGCGACCATGTGCTGAGCGACACTTTCTAATAAGTATAAGCTTTACTTGTACGTCCACAGAGCTACCGCAGCCACAGTGTTTTCTCTGTGGTGCAAAAAGGCGGGCCATAAGTGAGGGGGTACCGACCCTGATATCCTGCGGTTAATGTTGAACTGTTCACATATATCAGATGCCAGCAAGGTCAGCTGGGGCCCCACCAAGCTGTCCAGCTGCTCACAGAAGTCCCTCGTCAGCTCCACCGAGGCTGGACAGAGGAAAGCACGGCGGGACAGGACACAAGAGAAAACACGTACAACTTTGTTCTTATATGAGCCGTGAAACAGACAAAATAGAAGTTGTAATTACAATGAATTGACAAAAAGAAAGGAAATGAGTGGAGAGCAAATAACAGTGAATGACATCATATGAGTGTAGTTGTGTGGATACATACCACTGATCATAAAACAAGCCACGGCACTCATCGCCTGGACAAAAAGAGCACATGGATGCGGGTTGAAGAAGGCGGGCTCAGGAATGCACAGGTTGCAGATGACAATAGGAAGTTCGGAATCGCGTTCCGCGTTCGGAATCGTTCACTCATTCACTATTCCCATATAGTGTTTACCATAGTGAACTATATGGGGAATGATCAAAATGAGATTCGGACACTACACAGATCTTTTTTCCTGGAGATCATTGCGTCACCAGATGCGTCGGGTATTCATATGGCACAAGCAATCCGCGCCCACTATCACATAAACAACTGAGCTCACGAGCAGATTGAGATGTCCTCAGGTAGTATTGATGTTGCATGTTTTGACTGCTAAATCCTAAAGAAACCGTTGAAATTCTAATTACGTGCATGTGTGGTTTTGTCAACTGTGGTGCTGTCTCCTAATAGCAAGCTTTGCTAGTCAAGTAGCTCACAAGCTTGTTAGCTCGCGAGCGAACGACTTTCTTCTTCTCCTTCGGTAAAGACCAACGCATTGCATTGTGGTATACCGGCGAAAATGTAGGGTACATTCGCTGTTCACTAGAAATCGCTGTGCATTGTGGGTATTTTATAGTGGACTAAATAGTGATTCAAATTAACAGTTGAGAATTCGGACACTATAAAAATAGCGACACACTAAATAGTCTATTATTTCTGTCATAGGGACCGATTCCGAACAGGGCTAATGTGTCGTGCATAATTTTTTAATCCTGCCATTTAATCCCAAAAATCTGTATCATTTGATAGAGCAGTGGAACTTTTCATCCTAAATCTACTGCTCATAACAAAAGGTCAAATCCTCCAGTCAGATTATCAAGAAATGAATAGCAACTTTTGCCACCACAAAAAGCTGGGATTCAAGTTCCTCATTATTCAGTCTCACCTTATAAACAATCAGATGCAGCTCCTCGTAGCTCTGCTCCTCTGTGTTCACAAAGATTTTGGGGAATCGAAATTTGGCTTCTGGGTCTTTGAGATTGGCAGGTCCTGTCAAGAACCTGGAGACGACAAGATAATATGTTTCGGTAAAAACTCCCGGTGAGTAACAGTCAAAATGGATATCCAGATTTTATGGATAGATGGATAGATACATACATACATGCATACAGTACATACATATACCGTAGATATATTTGTGTGCTGCCATGACAATTTGGACTGAGTTGGTGGGAATGATGCATCTCATGGCTGCGTTTACGCATTTTCAACATTTCATTGGTTCATTTGTTTCATCATCTTTGTCACATGATATTGCAGATGGTGCAAGTTTGATTTTGACCAAACCTGGAAAAAAAGCTACATCTCGCAACTGTCCTGCAACATTTGTTCATATCATATCACTCGAGTCATGAGACGCACTTAGGATCAACTGTTATCCCTCCATTTTATGACTGGTCCGACAGACAACCACAAACCAACAACAATGAAATCACTGTTGCAATATTAGCACGCTGGATTCCAAGGATGCCAATAAATATCAAGGCGGAACAGTCTCTCTCTGTGTGTTTACATGTGTGTGTGCCTTCTCCTGTATGTGTGTGTGTGCTTGCGTTCACTGATCTCAAAGTGTGTCAGTCACCTCCATAACTTGTTGTATAGAGAGGCAAAGTGAACGTCACTTCCTGCTTCAGCACTGCACCATTTCACTTGGACCAAAACGTAAAAAATTGTGGATTTAAAGATTTTTTTTTCAATGTTCTTTTATAAAGTTTTGATCCGAGTGAAATGTTCTATGGTCTCTCCCGATTATAGCATTATCTGAACTGTTTGGTTTGACGAAGTAAAACTTTTTTTATAAGCATTTTACGAAATGTCTATGGGAAAATAAATAGCGGATGAAAATCTCTGGCAGGAAGTGACGTTCACTTTGCCTCTCTATTACAGCAAATCTTTAGGGGCCTCTGGAAAATAATCTCCGTGTTCTACTGCATTATCCCATTACAGCTGTAACGCGGCGGTGCCAGTCCAGCACAGGACACCAGGAGGCAGTGTGGGATGTCACCTCAGGCATCCATGCAGACACGATTTATGTGCCAGATAGCAAATACCAATTGCAAGCATAGCCTTGCTACATAATTACACTGAAAGTGAATTAACCCCAAGCCCCCCAAGCCTGCAGCGATACCCTGTCCTTATCTCATCTGTACGTGATGACTGCTACTCAACCACATTACTGCCAGCAAGCTGAAACCACCCCATTCTGGCAAACGGGGTGTGCAGTCGTACCTACACACGCACTATGCTGCTTGGTGCGTAATCCCTATGTAGTTCAATCAAACTTTCCAGCGCGCAGCGCTACTCAACATTAGGGCTGGGTTAAAATCTTTTTTGGGGTTAAAATGCATTTTACAAATTTCTTTTTTTTTTTAATAAACATAGGCTATAATATTATAGGCTGTGTGTGGTAGTTAAAACGTAGTTTCAAGTTGACGTTTATTTATGTTTGTAGTTGAAACAAAAACATGAATACTGTAGGCTACATGTGCATTGTGCATGCACCATGAGCCAGATGTACAGACCTCAAATCTGTTTGCACTATAATGTTTGTGAACTGGAAATGTTCATGAGCTGTATTTTATTTTATTTTATTTACAAAGCATTTATACTTTATGAAACACCGTTTACAACATGCTGCTGTTCAATGATTCTGTTGTATAGTGGAAATCTAAATTTGTTTGGCTTCTCACAGAAGACTGTAAAGAAAGAGACAGAAGACTGTAAAGAAAGATAAGGGCCCCTATTCTCCCACAGGCCTTCGGCGCTAAAACGGGCCTTCGGCGCTAAAAAACGTGCCTTGCGCCTGCCTCGGGAAGATATCAATATGGCTTTACGCTGCCAAATGCGCTTTAGGCCGAATGGGCGTGGCGCACTCCCTGAATGGGCGAGAATGGGCGTTTCGGCGTTAAATATCGGCCTAATGATATCTTCCCACCTGGCGTAAATTTAGCGCTTTGCGCTTTTGAAAACCAGGCCTATTCAGTGCGCTGGTTGCGTGGAGCGCTCCCCTCTGGCTCCCCTCTGTCACCCTTCTCTGTGTCACTCTCTCCCTCTCTCCTCAGTCTGACAGGCACAATACGACTCTCTCTCTGACTCCCTCGCTCAGACAGACACAACACACTTCCCATAGGAAAAATAAGTTGTAAGTTCACTGCCTGGCATGTCCCAGCATGCATTGTGGTACTCCATTTCGCTACTAAATAGCAACCAAATGAGCCGAAAACCTATATAAAGGTAGATCTAAATAATGTGTAATGGTAACACAACCTGCAATTGTAGAACATTTCAATATTGGACCAAATAAAACATCGAAATGAAAACACCACCCTATGTGAAACATATATGTCCTCCTGGGCCTATATATATCCTTTGTCGATTTAACGTGATTTAGATAAGTGACAGCGGAACGCGCTTCTACTGTCATCTGCTATACTGTGATGTCCGCTCCAATAACTTGGCCCTACTTCACATTTAGTTTTACAATAAAAACACATTTAGGCTATGCAATGACTTTACATAATGTAGTGTATATTTATGTGCATAGTTGATTTCTCTATTGCTGACAAAAATGTGTTATTTTAAGTCGCTTTGGATAAAAGTGTCTGCCAAATGATGTAATGTAATATATACATACACACATATATATATATATATACTGTATATATATACTGTATAAACTTACCTTCCGTAGTGCAACAGATTCCCTGCGACCTCTGGCCTGAGGGGAGAGTCCCTGCCTGCCAACTGGGGAAGAGAGAGTAAGGGGAGGGAAGGAGGAAGAGAGGATCATACAATTTGACTCCGCATCCTTCTCATATTAGCTCCTCACTCACTTTCCTTATTACGTTTTGAAAGTAGTGTTGACTGCAGTGCCATCATTCTAAACACTAATTGTACATGCCATGTCCAGATCATAAAAAGGAAAAAAATCCACCCTTTCTCGCACTGTTGTTAAATCATTACTCTGGAATGTTAAGTGCGTTAAATGATTGGCTGTTTCCATGTCACTCGTAGCACGCACTATTAACAAAAGACATAATAGGCTGTTTTTATTGCATTGATGACGTTTTATCGCCCAGCCCTACTCCAGAGTCCAGTGTCTCTTCGTCAGTTCATCCTTGCGTGCAAGTCGACGTTTGAGCCAAATTGGAAGAAATTCCGTCAGAAATTCCTGAGATCTCGCGTTAACGAACTTGGGAATGGCGTACGTGAGGTCACAGTGACCTTGAACTTTGACCACCAAAATGTAATCAGTTTGTCCTCGAGTCCAAGTTGATGTTTGAGGCAAATCTGATGAAATTCCGTCAAGGCGTTCCTCAGATAACACGTTAACGAGGACTGACGGACAGACAACCCAAATCCATAATGCCTCCGGCCTGGCTATCGCTGGCGGAGGCATAAAGAACATTATATGCCCTCCACTCCTATCTCAAAATAAATTACCTTGCTCTCCCCAGTACTCAAAATAAAATCAAAATGCCCCCCCCCCCCACCACACCTAAATATCGGACAGTCCCTTAGTGCTCTGATTCTGAGGGACTGACTGCAAAACCTGACACTTACGGTTGAACATTTTTCTGCAATGAAACTCAATTATAGCTGCACTGTAAATATCTCAACGGGATGACATGCATACAACTGGCTAGTTATCCAAGGGAATAAGAAGAGATTAAAAAACACCACCAAACAAGACAATAGACGCAGAAATGGAAGGTAGTCCACCAGGGTGTATTTCTCAATTAAATTGCATAATAGTGAGTCTCTTCTCTGTCCTGTATTCATTCCTCCTTCCTTCACAACATTTTTCACAGGAGCCATTTTGTCTAAAAGGCAGGGTTAACACAGGTGCAACCAAACCACATCCATCATTACACATTTCTTTGACCATGCCCTCAAGCTCTCTCCTCATCTTGCCTGCGCCCCCCTCTCACCTCTGGTTCAGAGTGCCTGGGGAACAGCGAGGTGGTCAGGTACTTGTACAAGATCCTCATGTCATCCTGTTCCAGTCCGCTCCTGCAAACACAAACACACATAATGACATCTCTCTGTGTCACGTCTTTCACCCTTACAACAAGGCAGCGTTCAGGCTAACGTGCAAAGCCATGCATGAGTATTTTTCAGTGGGCTCTAAAAATATCTAAAATATTAAATATTAAATATTAAATTAAAAATATAGTATAAAAGGCGATGGGTTAGCCCCCGTTCACACTATACACCGAAGCAACGCTCAAACTAAGCTCAACCTACACTGAACCCACAAGTTTCATTTAACATTTGTTAACAGGCGAAGCCGTTCACACCACCCGCACGCGTGTCACGCTGAAGCTCACGCCTTGGTCAAGCGATCGTTTAGGATTCATGCCTATTTTCCAAGCGTGACGCGTGAAGCTGCCAGGCATGAAGTCAAATGGGAGTTGTGGGCGGGTTCGAGGCACTGAGAGGAAAAGAGAAGGCTTCTTGTGTGAATGGTTAGGCGTCAGTTCAGCTTGTGCCTGCCTCAAGCTTCAGCTCTCCTTACGTTCAGCGTCCTGTGTGAACAAGGGCTTAGAATGGATGATAAAATGAGTTCTAGTGCTAATTATCATTGTGTGTGCCAAGATGACCATCCCAAACCATCCCACAAGATCTCACAATGGTGAGCTCTGTTGGTATTTTAAAGAAAAAGTGACCTGTTTTAACCTATCTTTTTTTACTCTTATTCTGCATCAAATAGTTTACCGTACTGCTTGTTAGGTATTTGTTTAATTTTAAGTTCATGTTTTTATTAATTCTGTATGAAAGATGCTATACAAATAGTTAATTATCATTATCATCATCATCGTCATTGTTACTATTATTATTATTATTGGATGATTTATTAGTCTGATATAGACAGGCTGCAAAGTAACTAGGGCTGGGTATCACCACTGACTTCCCGATACGATACGATTCCGATACACAAGGTCCCAAGTCGATACGATTTCCGATACGATATCGATATTTTAGTTACAATACCAGTTTTGCTTTGATAATGGAAGAGATTCTCAAATAACTAATGCTGTAAATTGTACAAGGAACCCTCTAACCTGGTGCATTATTAAAAAATATTAATATTTACATTAAGAATTGACCATAAAGCAAGCAGTTACATCATGTAATTCTGTTTGATTTAAACATGACCAACATAGTCATCTTATCTTTCTTTACAGTCTTCTGTGAGAAGCCAAACAAATTTAGATTTCCACTATACAACAGAATCATTGAACATTGAGCATGTTGTAAACAGTGTTTCATAAAGTATAAATGCTTTGTAAATAAAATAAAATAAAATAAAATACAGCTCATGAACATTTCCAGTTCACAAACATTATAGTGCAAACAGATTTGAGGTCTGTACATCTGGCTCATGGCCTACAGTATATATGTTTTTGTTTCAACTACAAACATAAATAAACGTCAACTTGAAACTATGTTTTAACTACCACACACAGCCTATAGTATTATAGCTTATGTTTATAAAAAAAATTATTGTTTTGTTTTTGTAAAATGCATTTTAAAAGATCGATACTGGGATTTATGTATGGATACTTGTTCCTTCACATGAATATCGATTCAATAACGATATATCAATTTTTTTTAACCCAGCCCTAAAAGTAACACTTGAGGAAATCACCACACTATTCAGAATTGTCTTTATAAAGTACCTACAGTAGTACACAGGGCTTCATATAGGAAATCCAGTACCTTGTGGATTCCCTGTTATGTCAGTTAACTTTGACGGAGAAGCACACACACTTTCAACAGCGCTTTCAACAAGTACCAGATGAGCTGGTCGTTGTATAGGAAGGCTGTGTATTTGATCAGGCTCAGGCTCTCCTCCACTCGGTTGACGAAGGACTGGATCTTCAGGTAGGTCATCTTATCCAGCGGGAAGAAGCTGATGCCCCCGAACACATCAAGCAGGTCACACGACTGCAGGTGGAGGGTCTGCAGATACTGAAGCCCCCCACAGACAGACACAGACACACGCACAACAAAAGATGGCCCACAGTCACAGGAGAAGGAAAGGAGAAAGGGGTTAGTTTACCTGGCCTACTAGTGCCTGCTTACCATGCAATAAAGACAGCGGAGAGAGGAGCAGACGCTCTTTAGAGAGACGCCCACGTCAGCCCAGGGCCGAGGAGAGGAGCTGACATTACACACCGTCGGCTCTCTCTTTCTCTACGTCTTTGGGTTACATTCTGGAGAGGGAAGCCCGGGCGAGCTAAAGACGCCCTGAAGGATATTCCCTAATGAGAAATGAATGTTTTATACTTAATCTTATCATCTCAGTGTTTGTGGGCGAAGCTGGATGCTTCCAGCGGGGCGAGGGCGGAACGAGGCGGGCGGCTAATGCCGGCGGTTACCGAGAATTATTTGGCAATTAGGCGTGACTGCATGTGTTTAAGTGTCATCCAACTGGAAATCATCCAGTTGCAAGTTGACATTGGTGGAGCCAAACCCGTGTGAAAACACTGGCTGTCAGGCGTGACCGCCGGCGCCTTCTCACTCTGTGTGCACTGCACTATGTCATCATGATGGACACTGTCAACGCTGCACTATGTCATCACAGTGAACACTGTCAACCCTGCACTATGTCATCATGATGGACACTGTCAACGCTGCACTATGTCATCATGATGGACACTGTCAACGCTGCACTATGTCATCATGATGGACACTGTCAACGCTGCACTATGTCATCACGATGGACACTCAATGCTGCACTATGTCATCACAATAGACACTGTCAAAGCTGCACTATGTCATCACGATGGACACTCAATGCTGCACTATGTCATCACAATAGACACTGTCAAAGCTGCACTATGTCATCATGATGGACACTGTCAACGCTGCACTATGTCATCATGATGGACACTGTCAACGCTGCACTATGTCATCATGATGGACACTGTCAACCCTGCACTATGTCATCATGATGGACACTGTCAACCCTGCACTATGTCATCATGATGGACACTGTCAACGCTGCACTATGTCATCATGATGGACACTGTCAACGCTGCACTATGTCATCACGATGGACACTCAATGCTGCACTATGTCATCACAATAGACACTGTCAAAGCTGCACTATGTCATCACGATGGACACTCAATGCTGCACTATGTCATCATGATGGACACTGTCAACGCTGCACTATGTCATCATGATGGACACTGTCAACGCTGCACTATGTCATCATGATGGACACTGTCAACCCTGCACTATGTCATCATGATGGACACTGTCAAAGCTGCACTATGTCATCATGATGGACACTGTCAACGCTGCACTATGTCATCATGATGGACACTGTCAACCCTGCACTATGTCATCACGATGGACACTCAATGCTGCACTATGTCATCATGATGGACACTGTCAAAGCTGCACTATGTCATCACAATGAACACTGTCAAAGCTGCATTATGTCATCACGATGAACACTCAATGAACACTGTCAATGCTGCACTATGTCATCACAATGAACACTGTCAACAATGCACTATGTCATCACAGTGAACACTGTCAACCCTGCACTATGTCTTGACTCTTTACAATGAACACTGTCAAAGCTGCACTATGTCATCACAGTGAACTCTGTCAAAGCTGCACTATGTCATCACAGTGACCACTGTCAACGCTGCACTATGTCATCACAGTGAACACTGTCAACGCTGCACTATGTCATCACAGTGAACACTGTCAACGCTGCACTATGTCATCACAGTGAACACTGTCAAAGTAAGCCTGGATGCTCTGTGTTGGAAAAAACAAACCATCTCCACCCAGCAAGAAGCAGTCATGTGGACAGAGTGATTTTGTCTATTTACCCTGTAGAAGAACTTTTCAAGCTTCTGGATGAGCAGCTCCACTCCACCTGCCTCCATTGCTCTGCCAAATGTGCCGTTGAAGAGCTAGAGGAGTAAAAAGACAATCGCTGTTACAATGTGACTCTTTCTGCAAGTTTAAAGCCTCAACATGGGCTTTGGGGTCTATTTATTATTAATATCTGTGTATTGACTTTTGGAGGGTTGGTCTCTATGGGGTAGCTTCCTTTTGTTGTACGTTTTCTTTAATGGCTATGTTTGGTCATTTATATAAAATTAGTCTCCATACAGTACCTGCAGTATTTGGTCCGGCAGAGAAAATTAACTCCAGGCTCAGCTGTCGGTTGAAGTGGTCAGCTGAGCTCCGATGTCTCTTGCTGCTTCCAAATGGAGGTTGTCAAAATATGTCCAGAAAAGCCAGTGTATGATGGTATGACGACCAACTGACTATTTCTATCCCGGCAGCACCGCACCATTCTCACTCAGTGGATCCTGGGATGGCTCCATGTGCAATTATTTACAATCTCACTTGACAACTCTAGATCACAGTAACCACTTTCACCCCACAGCCGTCTGTGTTGCAGCAGAGAAAAATAGTTTCATGATTTCTTGATTAGTGAAAGTGTGCGTATTGAGGGAACTGTTTCCGGCATTATCCTCCATTAGATTCTCCTCAACTCCCATGTGGAGACGAGAAATGTGTTGTTGGAGATATTTTGACAAACCCCATTTGGACTCATAATAGCAGCAAGAGGCTAGCAAAGCGAGTTTGATGTTTCAACCAACAGCTGTCTCTGGAGTCAGTATTCTCTGCGGTTTCTAAAGGGTTGTAAGAGAGAAATTATACATAGGTCCAAAATCACTGAACTCATCTTTTAAGATGAAGCCTCTACTACAGTATCCTTATATAAAATGGAGTAACTGGGTTACTGCAGCTGCAGGGACAGCTCAGCGAGCTGCAGGGCGTGCGAGGCCACACAGCGGCAGAGCTAGCGAGCCCGCGCAGCGGCCGAGCCTAGGAATCGAGCATGCGTTACGCGCGAGATGCCTAGTCTTCTTTGTCTATAAAAGGGTGTAAGTGGGTTCCAACTTCCAACTTCCATGATTGGAAGTTGGAAATCCTCATTAGTGTTTTGTTTGCACCTGTGTTTACCGTCTTTTTGACACAAAATGGCCCCCGTGAAAAGGGTATATTGTGTGCTGCGCATGCCAATAGAGCAGGCGAGGCCACGCAGCAGCTGAGCTTCGGGCAAGCCCACGCAGCAGGAGAGCTGCAGGGCGGGTAAGGCCACGCAGCGGCTGAGCTAGTGAGCCCACATAGTGGGAGAGCCTAGCGCGTGAGAGTTCTAGTAATATGTATATGCAAATGTAAGACTGTACTTTAACTCACAAAAAAGCACAACTCCTATGTTGTAAAAGCATCATTCTGAAATGTCAAAGTGTACTGGTGCTCACCTTGTACATACTGTAGCATTGCCTCAACACTGCTCCATAAACAGTGTCCTACAGAAGGAAGATGGAAAAGACAATAATACTCAATAAGACAATATTCCATGGAAGAAAGAAATTAAGTTGAAGAGAAAGTACTCTCAACACTCACAAGTATCTCCTCTTCCTGATACTCTATGGTGGGAGGTTTACCATCTTTGTTAGGTTTCTCTACCATTGGGTTTCGCACCACCTGAAGAACCAATTAAAAACACAAAAATCAGTGAATATAAGCGATTGGTTGAGCACATGTAAATTACACTCCAAAGACAGTCTACAATGTGTTGACGAACACAGCATGTACTGTACTATTATTAATTAATACACAGGACAAGATGTTACTATCCCTTGTGCCAAAATCCGAGGAAAAACACATTTAGAAGCCCAATCCAGAATAAAACAAGCTAACAGGCTAACAAACTAATAAACAAGACACAAATCACCAGTTACCTACCCTAGCCAACAAGAAGCATGTCATTGGGGTTTTCAAGTGGGCACCTTCCTTCACCGACGTTTCGTTAAGTTAGGCCCACGACACCTCAAGAAGGCTTAACGGTGTAATCCAGCGTCCTGGAAACACCCCCCTCCATGCTACCACCGCACAACTGCATATTACCTCACTATCTAAGCCTAGCTATCCAGGTCGGTTCGGTATGACATTCCTGACTACACCACCACTGTCAATGATTCAGCCCTGTTGATGCGGACCGTTAATCATGACCAACAACAAACAATCCCTAACTACACCACCACTGTCAATGATTCAGCCCTGTTGATGCGGACCGTTAATCATGACCAACAACAAACAATCCCTAACTACACCACCACCGTCAATGATTCAGCCCTGTTGATGCGGACCGTTAATCATGACCAACAACAATCAATCTGACCTTAGCGAGCTCCCCAGCTAGCATGTTTCCTCCTTATCCACAGCCATTCACTTGCTCGTTCTGCTGCCTGAGACATGTTGCTAACCGCAAGTTTCAGGCTCCGTCCCCGAATGCCCAACTCAGTTAGTAAGGCAATAACGGACTTTGCCACAAAACCACGGCAGCCCACCTCTACAGGCCGCACTCGAGCCCTCCAACCTCGCTGCTCTGCCTCTGCTGCCATTTCAGCATACCTAGCTTTCTTGCGCTCATAAGCCTCCTCAACTCGATCTTCCCACGGGACTGTGAGTTCGATAAAATAAACTCTCTTCTCTACCTCAGACCACAGTAACAAGTCCGGACGTAGCCGGGTGCTAACTATATATGCTGGGATGACTAGCTGTTCATTCAAGTCAACCCTCATTTCCCAGGCTCCACCTACACTTAGCTGCCCTAACTTGTGCCTGACCTTAATTGGTCTAATCTTTTCTCCCTCACGTACAAATTTGATCTGTCTAGTCTCTTTGCTAGCAACTAGAGAATTTACTTCTAGCCGCTTTTCCTCAACTGCAGCTGCCAAACATTTCAACACCTGGTTGTGACGCCAGGTGTATCGCCCCTGGGAGAGACTGACCTTACACCCTGACAGTATATGCCTCAATGTACATACACTAGAACACAACGGGCAGGCACCATCCTCGCCCAACCACTGATTTAAGTTCTGGGGAGATGGCAGCACATCATAAGTAGCCCCTAGAATAAATCTAATTCTGCTGGCCTCCATGCTCCACAACTCTCTCCACTTCAACTTTCTCTTCTCTACACTCTCCCAGTTCACCCACTGTCCTTGCTTTGCCTGCGACACTGCCTTAGTACATCTTACTGCCTCCTCTTGCCTATGTACTTCTTCAACTACCATCTTCCTCTTTTCTATTACTGATGCCTTGTTCCACACAGGTTTCCCTATGCACAACCCTAAGCCTCCACGCCCATGCTGCACCTGACCTATGATATCCCTGTGTCTAAGAGCTGACTGTGCTTGCTGTACTGCCTCCTTTGGGTTCCACTTCCTCCCTGTTTTAACTGTGGGCGCTACACTCCTAACCACTGGATCCTTTGACTGAGTCAGAGTAATTTCCAGTCTAACCTTAGCACACTTGAACTCCTCTGTCAGGCTAGATAATGGCAATTCCAATATGCCTTTCCCATATAAGGCTACACTGCTTAGGCAGCGTGGGACTCCGAGCCATTTTCTAATGAATGAGTTAATCATCCTTTCTAGCTTTTCTACCTTTGAAAGGGGAACCTCATACACTGTCAGTGGCCACATCAACCGAGGCAACAATCCAAACTGCAAACACCACAACTTTAACTTTCCTGGGAGTCCTGACTTGTCTATACTTGAAATACCTTGAATCATTTCCTGCCTCACCTCCTCAAACTGTCCCTTATCACTGAGACTTGCATCATACCATCTTCCCAAACTCTTGACTGGTTTCTCTAACACTGTAGGCACCACCTCATCATTTATAACAAACTTCTTACCTACTACCCTCCCTTTAATGATTGAAATACTCCTGGACTTACTTGGCTTCACTTTCATTCTAGCCCACTGCAGATTACTATTTAACTTATCCAACAATCTGCTAGTACATGGAGCGGTTGACGTCATAGTCGTCATGTCATCCATGTATGCCCTAATTGGAGGGAGCCGCAGCCCTCCCTGCAGCCTTTCTCCACCCACTACCCATTTTGAAGCCCTAATAATGATCTCCATTGCCATGGTAAAAGCTAATGGGGAAATTGTACACCCTGCCATAATGCCTATCTCCAGCTGCTGCCAAGCTGTAGTGTACTCTGCTGTGGTAAAGCAGAGTTGAATATCTAAGAAGTAGGCTTTAACTAAGCTCTTTATACTACCTGGCACTCTAAAGAAATCAAAGGCCTCCCATAACAGACTATGCGGCACTGACCCGAAAGCATTAGCCAGGTCCAAGAATACTACATGCAGGTCTCTCTTCTCACGCCTAGCTGACTGGATTTGGTGCCAGATCATGCTGGTGTGCTCTAAGCACCCGGAGAAGCCGGGAATTCCAGCCTTTTGCACCGAAGTATCTATTAGCCTATTATTTTCTAGATAACTAGACAGCCTCTGTGCCACAACACTAAAGAAAACCTTCCCTTCAACATTAAGTAGACTGATAGGTCTAAACTGACTTATCTCTAACGAGTCCCTTTCTTTAGGAATGAAGATTCCCCCTGCTCTACGCCACGCCTTAGGAATAACCTGCTTCTTCCAGACTACCTTCATCAGCTTCCATAGAAACTGCAACACATCTGGAGCACTCTTATACAGCCGGTAGGGGACTCCATTAGGACCCGGGGCTGAAGAGGCCCTTGCACGTCTCACTACTTCTTGAACTTCTTTCCACCTTGGTGGGCTATCATCACACTGGCTCTCTATTTCACCAATAGGTGGAATATCAGCTGGGACTGTCATCTCTCTAAACCTTTCCCTATCTTTGTGAACCTCCTCCAAATATTCCTCAAGCTTCTGCTTAGGTACCATAAGGCTACCATTCTTTTCCTTACTAAACAATGACTTCACAAATCTAAATGGATCCTTATAGAATGCTATTCTAGCTCTCTCTTTCTTTTTCCTATTTTTCCTAATGCTCTCTGCTCTTCTTAAAACTGCCAACCGATCCCTCACATCTGACTGCAAGCAATCAATGCCTTCCTTCTCAACCTCTGTAGCTTTTCTCCACTGCCTCTTAAGCTGTCTTCTCTCCTGGATAAGTCTATCTATCTCTTGTTGGCGCCTAGATTTAACTACCTCACCCTCTAGTTTCTTCCTTTTCTCAAAGACGCCAAACCTTTCCTTACCATAATCATAAATACAATCTCCCATTTTCTCCAACTTACTCTCAGCAGTTCCTTTAAGCTTCTCTAACATCCTAACCAAATCACTATTGATATCTTCCCACTTCCTACTTTCCGCTGCACCTGGCCACTTAACTCTAGGCTTCTGACCGCTAATCTTCTCCCTTTTTGGCTGGCTGGCCTCTCTGCTTTCCTCGGTGCTAGGACCTGCCTCAACATCAGGGGTGCTGATGTCCTGCGAGCTGTGGGTTACTTCCTGTCGCTGGACTTCACCCGACTGACTTGATAAACTTCTTAAGAAATAATTATCAATGCGGGGTCCCTGTGTTCCCTCTACCAAGCACCTCTTCCTGCCTTGATGGATTCTAAGGCCCCTCAAAGTTGTTACCTTCTGCCAGCCACACAAGCAAACCTGACGCTTCTTTCCATCTACATCTGAACTAGTGGCTTCCACTGACATGTTTTCCCTACTCATAGTCAAGTCCGTTCCAGAGTCAATAACCGTGTCAACCATAGGTGAGTCATCTTCCGCCCCCGCTCTCGCAGACTCTAGGGGTGTTTTTTCATAATTCTGTTTCGTAGCAAGTTTGGGTGTAACCAATGGCCTATTGGCCTTGGCTACTGCCACAATGAGCAGCTAACCCATTGCAGCCCCGATGGGGTCTAATCCCTCCTGTCAGCTGTCTTTCCATGCTGTCACTAGGTCTTTCCCTAGTTGTCAGCTGCACTATTCACAACAGTCACTAGCCTAAGCTAGCTTTAGTATTAATTAATACACAGGACAAGATGTTACTATCCCTTGTGCCAAAATCCGAGGAAAAACACATTTAGAAGCCCAATCCAGAATAAAACAAGCTAACAGGCTAACAAACTAATAAACAAGACACAAATCACCAGTTACCTACCCTAGCCAACAAGAAGCATGTCATTGTACGAGTAAAGTGAATGGAAAGTAAAGTACATGCAAGCTTTAAGATACCATAACTATCCAGAAACTGTCCTCCGGTTCAAAGAAAAACTGCCTGTTCTTCTGTGTGTGCAGGGATTTAGCTGGTTTTGTCGGACAAAATGTTCTGAAACACAGAAAACATGGAAGTTAAGAAAGACGAGGTACAAAATCAATACTCAGGATGGAAGTACAGATACAATTTTATTTAACCTTTATTTATACAGGTGAATCACCTTGAGACCTAGATCTCATTTTCAAGTGCGACCAATTTAGATTTGGGGAACAGATGTACTCAGAAATGAATGAATGGGAAATGAAATTAATTTGAGCTGTGACACGTTAATTTGTCTACACCAACCACTTCAACAAATTAAGCCTGCAGCTCCTATCCCTGTCTAAAAAAAATAGGGCTGTACCAGACTCAGAATTCTGTCAGTCCAATCGGATTTGGCCGCTCAATACGAATATTCCACTATTCTTTTTTTATAAGACTATCTGGCAATCAGAAAATCCATTGGCATGAGCTTGTTTGATTTGTTTGTTTAATTGAGACTTGGATTTACGGTATTAATAGGCTGATACTTGCACCAAAATAGTCTATATCACAATCTATTGGGAGAAACCAAACAATTATATTTAAAATCAGACAGTCAGCAACCCCCATATAGCCACATTTTGCGACTATTTGATTGTGAGATTGGCAGTCGAATCAAGCTCCTTCGAGCGAATCGTCGACTATTTGGCCTCACCCCTACTAAAAAACCCACTTGGCTGATAAAATAGAGTGGTGAATTTAGGGATGTACCAGACAGCGCAGCCTTCAGTTTCCTGGCCTGGATGTAATTTTAGTCCTTGGCTCAGGTTTTCCCCCCCAAGGAGTGATTGATTCTATTTTGACAGATTGGAAACATAAAACATTTGATCGCTGTTCAAATTTCACAAGCTGGTGCCATGCCAAAGAAAGAACGGCAGGTAGGGGGGCGGGGCCCAGCTGCAGATTGACAGCCGTATCATAGAATACAGGATTAGGCCCGACCATTATACAACACTAACATCTGTAAGAAGATTTGAAAAGATGACTGTATAACTCCATTTAACACAGAGGCACACAAGAGACTCTGTTGTTCATTTCCTACAGCATGACCTAAAGCTTGCAGCCATTCTACAATTCTACTGTTCTTGACACATCAGTGGCATTTGGGGGATCTAATTCAAGAGTCTGTAGTCAGCTCGGCCAATCAGAAGTCATGTTAACATGAGTCAATCTCACTTCAGCTGGTTTGGTTATTAAATTTAGGACAGTTAGGTTTAACTGAGACAGAAACATAAACCCCTTCATAATTTATTTTATTTTACCTTTATTTAACCAGGTAAGTCATTAAGAACAAATTCTTATTTACAATGGCGACCTGGCATCAAATCTTCATCAAAGCAATTTTATTTGGTTCTAATGATAAGCTCTCCTGATTTTAATATCACAGCACAGGGATCTGTTATAATGCCTAAATCCACAGTAAAATACCTGGGCTGCAGACTTGATAGTGTCATGTCGGGGGAGGATATGGCAGTTAAAGTTTTAGAAAATGTGCATAAAAAAAATCTAGTTTGTACGTATTGTATGGGCACACGCGGTTCATACATGTATGTATTGTATGGGCACACACGATTCTCGAGAAAGCTGCACTAAGGGCACGAGCGGTACGGGCTCAAGGAAGCTCTCAAGTTCTTAAGGAAGCTGCAAGCAGCAATCGCCCCCTTCGGATAGGCACGTTTTAAACGGGCACTGCACTAGTTTGAAAAATTAGAACCAATATGATTAGCTCTCCATTTTGTGTTTAATTTAGTTTATTTAATTTATAAAAGGACATTGTGCACAGCCATTAATCATTTGCAATAAACAATAAGATGGGTGCACCAGATTTAGCAAAAAGATAATTTCCATCTGTAGTGTTTTTACCAAGACTACATTTAAATTAGCAACACTACTGCCAACATTTCTCTGTTCTGTTGAAACTCAGCTTCAAAGACAAGCCACTTGCTTGGACGCCTGCATAGAAGTAACTTGTCAAGGCAAACCCTGTTAGTAATGTTAGCTACCTTTTCCCCATATCTAAGCCAGATGCACAGGTGACCGACCTGCTCTGTAACATGCTGGGCAAATGCTACTGTAGCTGCATTCTGCTTCTGTTCAAAGTACAATCGTATGATATCTACCTGGTGAACTGTACAATGGCTTCACAAAGGCCCACATTACGTATCTTCTCATTCTTCTCCACCTCACAGGGATGGTAAAACAAGATCTTCTTCTCCTCCTAAACAAGACATGTCAATTAGCAATTGATAGGCTAATTGAAGATTTTATCAAAATACCCCCAGCAAAAAATGACTGTTTCCTTTAATCAAGATCAGGCTGGAGATACATGAAGTACACTGCTGCAGGACAGAGAGGTATGAAAGGTGCAATTATTATTATGCATAATTAGCGGGGGGGGGGTCCTGTGGAAGTATAGCTCACCTCTCCTTCACGTGGCCCAAATGATGGGTTGTAAATGAAAAAATTGAGCAGAGATGGCGTGTACTGTTTCTCTTGCATTCCTGTGGCCATTCTTGGACTGCAACAGACACAAAACAAAAAGGCTGATGAACACACACACACACACACACACACACACACACACACACACACACACACACACACACACACACAGCAAGCTTGAAGCCTTCTCGATTTCGTTTAGGTTAAACGTCGATCTTGATCAAAACCACAACTGCCTTACCTGATCATCAGCATTAGAGTAACTTGTGTCGAGATTTCCTTTGTTCCAAAGAAAGTTTGGTTAGCATACCGTGTGCCTGCAGAATAGGGAGAAGTATGACATATGGCATGACCAATCTAGAGAGAGAAACAATCACTCCTAATGAGTGGGTCCACACGTTGAAAGTGAAAAGTTGACGAGCCAAATTTGACACAACTGAAGACACGTTAGCAACTTAATGACTTTATTCTGTAATTCGCATTGTTTATTGATGCTACCATTTAGCATCCAGTAAACTCTGTAAGCAGAGCAGCATGCATGCTAGCTAAACCTGCACAACAACCCGGCCCGGGGAGAAACTAAAGCTAAATTGTTGATACAGTACAGTAGAGGACATATTTCTTAAGACTCAACGAACTTAAGAGCAATGTCTTTGGTTCCGTCAATAAACCAACACAGCTGCTAGTAGATGTCTATGTATGTCTAGGCCGACGTTATGTGGTCAATTTGAGTAGCTAGCTAGCTAGTTGGCTATGCTAACAGTAATGATAACAGTCGTGCAGTTTGAGTTGTGTTTGCAGATGTAGCTGCGGGGGGGGAGCTCGTTGAAGCGCGACAGTGACAGTACAACACAGCTGTGACACTTACCTTATCACGCTGACACGTTCAGAGGCTTGTGGTCATAGTTGGCGTAAATAAAAATCAAAGTTGAAGAGATGCCGCTTCACATTCTAAACTTCCTGCTTTTAACAGCGGAGCGTCACAGTCCAAGAGCTCGGGTAGATTTGATTTCACACGAGGTAAGGTTCCTGAATTGCAGTTCCTCCTGTATGTAGGGATATGGTATTAAATGAACAAGCGATCTTTATAAGAGAGAACAGGATTGTGCAAATTCTATCCTATTGATTTTATAATGAAGACTGTTTCAGACTATTTTTGGTATTGGTTGGTTTCCAATATGCTTACTCTAGACTAGTCTTTTGTATTTGTCTTGATTCCAATTAGTCAGCCCAGCTTTCTTTCCCCCTGGACTTGTATTTATTTATTTATTTATTTATTTATTTATTTATTTATTTATTTATTTATTTATTTATTTATTTATTTATTTATTTATTTATTTATTTATTTATTTATTTATTTATTTATTTATTTATTTATTTATTTATTTGTTTTACATCCTCAGGCGTCTCTGCACTGTAGGCTACACTGCATGGGGATGATGGCACTCTCCTGTTTGGTAGGGTTTGTGTAAGAATCTTTGGCATGGCCTGTGAACCACTTGATGGTGGTGGTAATATACACTGGGTACTTAAAGAAACTGATGCAATCCCCTCCTATCAATCCATTATTGACCTATTAGGCATTTTTAGTGCAAACGGTGAACCGATTCCCTGAAGTCTACAAGGAAACCTACAAGGAAAACTGCTTTTAGATCTGAGTCTGACAGCAATGAATGATGAGGAATCTTCTGATCTTGTCCTCTGCCTTGTGTGCTGGGCAAATTCAGTCAGCAGAAACTCTAGAAGGGAGACCTTTGACAGAGAGAGACATCGAGAGGCTGTGGTCATTTGTAACTTTATTCTGCACATTCAGTCCCTTGCTAAAGTTTCACCACAAATGTTCTTGCCCCTACTTTATAGATCTGTGGTTCTCAAAGTGGGGTCCGGGACCCCCAGTGGTCCTTTGAGGGGGTTCCGGGGGGCAGGGGGGGGGGGGGGGGGGGGGGGAGGGGGGGGTGTTCCCCAGCAAAAAGCGGTTTACTTTGGTCATGGGTTTCATACACTAATGAAATAACTAAAAGCAAAAATCTTATCAGATGTGGGACTTTGGGACAAAATCTATCAAATGGGCGTTTGTGGTCTAATTTATTTCAGTTCAAGGGTCCTTTACATGAAAAGGGCGAGGACCACTGTTATAGTACATTTAGCTAGACGTATTCTCTGTGAAGCCCTCTGAGACATGCTTGTTGTGAATTAGGGCTATACAAATAAATGTGACTTGACTTGACTTATAGATCATGCAAAGACATCCTTATTGAGCTATGAGGGGGAAATACAGTATTGACTGAAACTAATGGTTATTCTTTGGTAAATGATTTATTGAATGATAGACCATTATCGTCATCATTTGAAATTATTTGCGAGATACTGTAATCCGTAATCAATAGCAAGATTGTCATCAACATGAAACCACATTTGTCTCTAAAAGTTACGTGAACCTCTAACATCACTCAAGTAAACGCAATGGGTTCATTGATATCCATAAATACACAATACCAGTCTACACTTTTTGCATTTATCACCTGGTTTTATATGTAATCTAGGTTCAATTTAATTTAACCTCAAACATGTAAGTAGTAGGATTATATATACTATGTACCCCGACTGTTTTCTTTGTTCATTACAAAAATCCCCCTCCACTGCTGCAATGGCAGTGCAGTAAAGTGGCCAAATGAAATGAGTAACATCTCAAGGAATTGAACACAGTCCTTCACGCATTTCTGCTGCTCTACAGCTGCAATATACTACTGATCTAATAGGCTATAGAATGAGCATAAAGAGGCAGTGTGTATGTTTCCACATGTTTATTTATTTGTCTCATTCATTGTCAGTGGTGAGGTGGGGGGTTGAGCACAGAACAGAAAAACATGGACAAAGATACTCAGATACAGGCCGATTAAAAAGGGGATTGTCTTCTAAATTAGCAAAAAGGTCATTTAAAAACAATTCAAGCACGCAGAATTGTAGGGCAGAAAATCAAAGAAAGCTGGCCAGGGGATCTGGAGACATCCAGAGGGAAGAAGACCTGAAGACTTGAGCACTCTCTTCTCCTCCTGCAGAACTCAGGACAGGACCAAAGTCTGGAATTCTAGAGGGAGAAACATATTCGGGTTAGCTCTGAAAACATAATTGCAAAATAAAACACTGCTTTTGATGTTTTTTTATTTTTTATTTCACAGAATCGGTGAAATTTCGACCTTATGTATAATCTTTTACCCCCCCCCCCCCCGATTTTTTATCCCATTTTGTATCCCCCATTAGTGCTAATTTATTTATTTATCCTGGTTGCTACTCCACCCTCTGTCGATCTGGGGAGAGCCGAAACTGGCTCCATGCTTCCTCCGAGACATGGGCAGTTAGCCAGCCGCTTCTTTTCACCTGACAGGGCAGGGGAAGCTTCACCGGTAGGACATAGCACGTGGGAGGTTCACGCTATTCCAACCAGTTCCCGTCCCTCTGAACAGGCGCCCTTAACGACCAGAGGAGGAATCACATTAGCAACCGGGATATTGCATGTTTTGGTGAAGGGGGTTCCTATATGAAGGAAAGCCCCGGGAGGCACGGGGAGAACATACAAACTCCACACAGAAAGGCCCTTTTGACGACCCCACCCGGGCGGTGGGCACTCGAGGACATGCGGAAGGGCACGCATTCCTTCAGCGTTCACAGCATCCCAGGTGGGAATCAAACCCAGGACCTTCGAGCTGTGAGGCGACAGCGCTTACCACTGCACCACCGTACCCCCCGACCTTATGTATAATCTTGACATGGGATCTTGACCAAATCGTGGGCCATTAGGAGCTCAAGTAATGCGGTCGTCTTCATTGTAGTATAACTGCCTAATTCAGCCTTTCCCTGCACGCTTGACATGGAGAAGGCTATATCCGTAGTTTGAAAAAATAAAAATAAAAATAAAAATAAAAAGAGGACTGAAATCATACTCTTTGGATCGACCAAATCCTTGATCCTGTTATGCAAGGAAGGCAGCTCAGCCCAGATATTGCTAATGTATGGACAATGGGAACATTTAGGCCTAAAGCGCCATCTTGAGGTCATGTTATGTTATGTAATTTTTATTCATTTTCTGCTATCTATTCTATTCTATTCTATTCTATTCTTTCTACACCGGTTTTAAAACAAGCGCCAATTCACAATAGCTGTGACCACATATGCAAATTTCCGAAATGTAGGATGGCAGGGGCAGCCCACCCTACTCTGCCTCTTCCACCCTGCATTTCAACCCCCCCCCCCCCACACACACACAGCGCCCTATTTCACACACACACACACACACACACACACACACACACACACACACACACACACACACACACACACACACACACACACACAGACACAAACACACACACACACAAACAGACTTGGCCTCCATGGCAAGTTTCAGCCTCCTAGGGCAAAAACTGTGCCCGCTAAAGGAGTGAACCTTTTGTGGACCGACCGACCAACCAACCAACCAGTGACTTATAGAGCTGCTGGTCCACGTGGCACCCTATGGCTCAACCTGACGTCAATATGAGCCTATGGCATATGGCTATTAAAACATCATTCAAGTGAAAGTTGCTTCTTCTACAAACGATACAAAGTTGCTTGTGCTAATATACGTGTACATGATTAATCAGCACAATGCCATGAATGCACTCAAACATAATAACATTAAAGAGAAAAATGAATGCAGAACTGAACCGCTGACTCACTTTGTCAACATTTTTCTTAAGGATTTGACACAAAATTGAGGTTTTGAACGTGTGTGTGTGTGTGTGTGTGTGTGTGTGTGTGTGTGTGTGTGTGTGTGAGGATTTGAGACTAAAATGAGGTTAAGCCTGAGGCAGCGTGATGTGATGACACTGATTAGTGTTTTCCAGCAAATATATGGGATAAGAGCTCTTGCTACTGAGAGAATTGTGATATTTTTTGACTGCTGCTGTGGGTTTGAAGCGATAAGAGATCATCTTCTGTCTTGCTAGTAGGGCTCCATAATGCACCTAGCCTGCATATCTCTATTCTATCTGTCCTAATTTGGTCTGATTGTAGTTTTAGTTATACAAACGTTTCTCTGGAGGCAGAAATAATCTCATTGGTTGCTTAAACCTCAATTCGTGGAGCCCAAAAACCACAGCATTTCGGAGTAAAAGTTAGCTAATTGGGCCTGGCAAACTACAACACCATTCTTCTTTTTGATTGGAGTTTTTGTTATGCGAAAACATTTTCAGAGGCAGAGTTGATGGAGACAGACATAATCTCATTAATTGAGTTACACTTCAATGGTGGAGCCATAAACTGATGTTTACAACAATGTTCAGCAGATGATTGCTGACAAAATGACAATAAAGCTTAGGTAGATAATTGAAGGTTTCATGAGATTTTATGTTAGAGAAATTGAAGTAGGCCGATGCAAAAGTGCCTGAAAAATAAAAGAATCCATAGCCTCTATGAAAACAATAGGCCCAAGAAGAAGAAGAAAGAAGAAAGAAGAAAGAAGAAGAAGAAGAAGAAGAAGAAGAAGAAGAAGAAGAAGAAGAAGAAGAAGAAGAAGAAGAAGAAGAAGAAGAAGGGGGAACACATTACCATCTAACAATTTCAGAGCCAGTATTGCGAAATCAGTGTTCTTGGCCCCGCCCACGCCCACTGAGGTTGAACCCAACCAATGAGATTATCTCTGTGTGTCTCCAATAGACGTTTGTATAAGCAAAAGTCCAGTGTGAGAAATGCAGACACTGACCCTCTGCTCCGATCTGCCCGTCGCCGTCATCGTCACACGCCTGGATGAAGGCCTTGGCTTCTGCGTCAGTCAGTAGCCGCGCCCCGGGGACAAACCGCTGCAGGAAGGTCCTGGACACACACACACACACACACACACACACACACACACACACACACACACACACACACACACACACACACACACACACAGAGAAATGCACATGCTTGTTAATTTCCTAGGAATGCACATGCAAAGCAAACATGCAGCAATTCTGATTCTGAACAATTAGCCTTTTTCACAGCAGCCATTTAGTGTCTCAAAGGCATGAAGTAACAGAGGTGCAACCAAAACATTAACGAGGGCCCCGGCACTGGAACACCTCCTAAATGGATTGGAAGTTGCAAACTCTAATGTTTTGCCTGCACCTGTGTTACTTCCTGCCTTTGAGACAGAAAATGGCTGCTGTGAAAAAGGTGAATTTCTAAATTTCCCAGCTTATTACATAAAGGTGAATTATATAACACAATGACACTGTGCACGTATATTAGGAGACGGCGTAATGACGCATCCCAGGAGTGGTGTGATTCTGCTAAATCTCATAACTCTCTCTCTCTGTCACACATATACACACGCGCACACACACGCACACACACATACACACACACGCGCGCGCTCACGCACACACACACCGACACAAGCTCACGCACACACACATACACACACACACACACACACAGACACACACATGTGCACACGTGTGTGCGCAGACACACACACACATACACACATGCACGCACACGCACACACACACACACGCTCACACACACACACACACACACACACACACACACACACACACACACTAGGCTCTATAACACATTACAAATAATGTTTTATGTAAATTACATTGATTGCAGTAAAAATGAAAAATAGCATGTGGGTATATTGCAAAAAGGAAGCTATTGGGTGTCATATCTATATATTTTAGTTTAGTTTATTCAACAATATAAGCAAGATAGGCATAGTCAAACATGCATGTCTGCTTAAATTGACAAGTATAACACAATAAACAATAGACTTATTTCCATTGTGGTCTGGAAGACCTGGATGTTAGCACTTACGTGAAAAAGTCAATGGGATTTTTTGTGTGTGGGAATTTTGGTGAAATGCTTAAAATAACGTCTGTGGTTAACAAACGTTTATGAAACAGCCAACTTTGTGTTCAGCAAGATCATCTTCACAAATGAGGACCACTTTTCTGATTTCCGAAGGGTAAATGCATAAACAGGATTTTCAGAAAATGTTTCAAAAGTCACAAAAGATGATGATTATCTTGCTCATTGAGCTGATCTTGCTGAACACAAAGTTCGCTGTTTCATAAACCTTCGTGAACCACCGCAGATCTTATTTCAAGCATTTAACGGAAATTCCCATTCAAAAATCCTATTGAACTTTACACGTAGGTAGGAACCAGGAAGTGCAGGAACTTCTGGGTGAGCCTACAAAAATGCATCATCCTTGCGGTACTCTAATAGGCCTATCCCAGTGAGGTCTTTAGGTTTATCACGTCTCAGTATCGTTGTTTCACATACTTGAGCTCTCCCTCATCGATGGAGCCGTTGTGGTCGTCATCCAGGAGCGCGAAGACATCTTTGATCTCCTTGGGAGACTTTGTGGACAGGCCACACACCTGGAAGAACTTCTTGTGGTTGAATGAGTCTGGAGCTGGAAGATCATGAGGAGATGCCAGGATTAAAAGAGCGTGTGACTGTTTGTTTGTGAACATGATTATGGAATACTGCACCAATTTTCATGCAACTTGGTAGAAGGGTAGCATCGGGCCAAGGAAGGACCCTTTCAAATTTGGCATGGCTCTGAATTGACCTCATCGTGCGCTATTATAGCCCTCTTTGGTTTTGGTCCACAACTTCTGAACTGCAAGTCATAGAATGGAAATAATTGTTTTGCCTCTGTCATCCTTGGGTTATTACGCATCTACAGATTGGCCGCTCTACTGTTTAAAAGAAGATATAAAAGAAGGATAAAGACGTTTTAAAATCTTAAAGAATATAGGATAAAGATGTTTACAACATTTTGGGAACTCGTTGTTATGAGCTGTTATGAGGAGCATACAACAATAATAGTAGTAATGGCAATAATAATTGGGGTCTATATTTATGTTCTCTGAGGGGAACACAGTTTGAAAACCCCTGTACTACCAGCAACATTTTACATTTTAAATGGTGGGTGTAAATCATCAAAACACAATTCCTTTACTGTTGTCTTCCTTGGGTCAAGCTGTATCTGGAGGCCAAGCCCATTTCCGCCACATGTTTTTCCACCATTTTCAACTTATTATTATGATTATTATGATTATTATGATTATTATGATTATTATCATTTTTTTTTTCATTTTTTTCATTATTATTTATTTATTTAGCTATTTCTCAAAAAAAATTCACTCTACCAATTTGGGCTCACTGCATGTCTGGACTGTCCTGCACAAAGGTTATCAAGCAGTTTAAAAAAAATATACCGGTATATATAACTGGCTTTCAAACTTTGTTATAGGCAGGGCCTAATGTACACAAATTGTTATAACTCAAGAACGCTTTGGTCCACCTTGACCAAATGTGGTAGCCTACACCTGTGTATGGTTCAACTCTAAGGTAGCATGAGAAATGTGGTGTAATTTCACCCATACGTGGCGCTATAGCAGTCTGTTAGCAGGATTACGGGGAAACTACTGGCCCGATATTCATGAAACTTGGTGGAAGGGTGTAGCATATGGGCCAAGGAAGAACCCATTAAATTGTCGGAGTGGATCCGATCAGACTCCCGAAATTTGCATATCATATCAGATTGGACTAATTGGCCTTGACGGAGGTACAGTATGCACTCTTCTTCTAGTTGTCTGTGTGTTTGCATCAGAGGGAGATGCCACATGCAGCAGAACTCACCTGTACAGTCCTTGACAGCTTTGTCAATGGCATCAGCCGAAAGGATAGAAGTGAATGACATATTAATCCTGTAGGGTGAAAGAAGAGCATGGTAAATTATTCAGTCTCTCTCTGTCACTCCCTCTCTCTCTGCCTCAATCTACTTCTCTCTCTCTTTTGCTCTCTCTCTCTCCCTCTACCATCTCTCCATCATCTTTCCACATCATCATCAAGTTAATCTCAGGCATGCTGGTGCTGAATCTTGGTTTCACACTGGATATAATATATATATATATATATATAGAGAGAGAGAGAGAGAGAGAGGGAGAGAGCGAGAGCGAGTAAGAGATAGATAGATAGATAGATAGATAGATAGATAGATAGATAGATAGATAGATAGATAGATAGATAGATAGATAAATCTGCTAAAGTCAAGTTATCCCTGCCTGTAATCGCGCTTCCTGATCAGATTTTACATGGACTGTGCATGGGGCCTGTTAATTGCTGATGCTATATATACACCAGCCTTCCACATAAAACTCGTTAATAATGTGGCAAGGTACTGGCATGTGCCATACATTACTTTAGTGTTAAAGTGATCTTGTGGTATTTTGTCATCATAGGCCTTATAGCCAAATTAGAAAGAGCAGAAAAAGAAATTTACATCAATGTTCCCTCTTACTTTACAGTTAAAAACTGATCAAGATGATCAAATAATAAAAAATGCATTGATATGCATTAACTAATGCTTAATAAGCACAAACTAACCTGCTTAACTAACCCGTAACAGCCTTGAGTGTAAGCTTGCTTATCTCAGTGACTTCATGCCTCAACCCAACCACTATACCTTAGTTAACATTAACACATTAATTAACTGTTACTTAAGTGCTTATTAAGCATGAACTAACCCTGATTTAATGTACACTTATTGCATTATATTAGGCTACTAATCAATCAAATCCATATAAGAGTGAGAGTGTGTAATGTGCAGGTGTACCCGATCACACCTGCACTGAAAGGTTCCCATGCAGCGTACTCACCGGTGTTTGGGTTTCTGTCCCGTCGGGTCCAAATCAGCAGGGGGTAAGGCTCTTTGGTGGAGGCTGACAGCCGGCCGACACTTATATAGGCCCGGGTGGATGAGGTGGGTGAGCCGGCAGGGTTACCTGTCCGCGGATCAAATTCTCACAGCAGCCAGCTCCGTCTCGTGTTCCCTTACCTGCCCAATTAACCTTTACTGTTTACATCCGCTCTCATACACCTGGATATGATGCTCTCTCTCTCTCTCTCTGGATATGATGCTCTCTCTCTCTCTCTCTCTCTCTCTCTCTCTCTCTGGATATGATGCTCTCTCTCTCTCTGGATATGATGCTCTCTCTCTCTGGATATGATGATCTCTCTCTTGCTCTCTCTCTCTCTCTCTCTCTCTCTCTCTCTGGATATGATGCTCTCTCTCTCTCTGGATATGATGCTCTCTCTCTCTCTCTCTCTCTCTGGATATGATGCTCTCTCTCTCTCTCTCTCTCTGGATATTATGCTCTCCCTCTCTCTGGATATGATGCTCTCTCTCTGGATATGATGCTCTCTCTCTCTGGATATGATGCTCTCTCTTTCTGGATAAGATGCTCTCTCTCTCTCTCTCTCTCTCTCTCTCTCTCTTTCTCTCTCTCTGGATATGATGCTCTCTCTCTCTCTCTGGATATGATGCTCTCTCTCTCTCTGGATATGATGCTCTCTCTCTCTCTGGATATGATGCTCTCTCTCTCTCTCTCTGGATATGATGCTCTCTCTTTCTGGATATGATGCTCTCTCTCTCTCTCTGGATATGATGCTCTCTCTCTCTCTGGATATGATGCTCGCTCTCTCTCTCTGGATATGATGCTCTCTCTCTCTGGATATGATGCTCTCTCTCTCTCTTTCTGGATATGATGCTCTCTCTCTCTGGATATGATGCTCTCTCTCTCTCTCTGGATATGATGCTCTCTCTCTCTGGATATGATGCTCTCTCTCTCTCTCTGGATATGATGCTCTCTCTCTCTGGATATGATGCTCTCTCTCTCTCTCTGGATATGATGCTCTCTCTCTCTCTGGATATGATGCTCTCTCTCTCTTTCTGGATATGATGCTCTCTCTCTCTCTCTGGATATGATGCTCTCTCTCTCTGGATATGATGCTCTCTCTCTCTCTTTCTGGATAAGATGCTCTCTCTCTCTCTCTCTCTCTCTCTCTCTGGATATGATGCTCTCTCTCTGGATATGATGCTCTCTCTCTGCCTCTGGATACAATGCTCCCTCTCTCTCTGTCATAACTATGGTTTTTGATTTGTCCAATCACCTTTTCCTGCCTCACCCTCTCTCTCATCTCCCCCCCTTTCACTTTCTATAAGTCTATGCTCCCCTCTCTCTCACCTTGCAGCATGCAGAGAGAGAGGCATTCTTATCCTCATTTTACAGTAATCTTATATTAAAGGAATAGTTCGCCCAAAAATGAAAATTCTGTCATCATCTATTCACCTTCATGCCAAATGAAAGGTGAACTTTGTTAATCCATAATAACACACTTCTCCAAACAACTGAAGTCAATGGGGACCAGAGAATTCCAAAAATAATCACACTGGACAAACTTCACCTGTGTTTCCAAAACGTTCTCACTCCGGACTCGTCTCAGAGCACCGCTTTGTCACGCGCCTTTTGCATTTGAGGTAACGCGCCTCGGAGCCCAGAGCGTTTTATGAAATGCACCACTCCGCTCGGCTCTGCGGAGCGCTTTTTAACGATCTGCCCGTGGTGCGTTCCATAAAATGCTCTAGGCTCCGGGGCGCGGTACCTCAAACGCAAAAGACGTGTGACAAAGCGGTGCTCCGAGATGAGTTCGGACTTCGGAGTGAGAAAGGGCGAGTGTTTCAGCTGGAATGATGATGAGTAGATGATGGCAGAATTTTCCTTTTTAGGAGTGAACTATTGCTTTAAATATCACACAGATAGGTCGATTACTTGGTCTGTCTCTATAACATCTCTAGACAGACCATCTTAGATCATCACGATCTATAGGTGACCGACCCAACAGAAGCAAGGGTGTTAAACCTTCTGGCTATTTTGTTTTGCTAAATGGTTATTTTATGGAGCAGGGGTGGATTTCCTCTATGCAGAAATGATACACACACACACACACACACACATACTGTACATACACACACACACACACACACACACACACACACACACACACACACACACACACACACACACACACACACAAGTCCCCCCTGGCCTATTGTGAAGGTGAGGGCTGGTGGTGCGTGAAGGTGGTGGTGGTGGGTTGGGGGGGTGGTAAGCAGCCAGCCTAAACTGGAGGGTTGTGCTTTCTAAAAAAGGCTTTTCAAGGGCGATTCAAAGCGTCTGACGCAGCAGTGTGGTGTCTCTCTGATGGAGCCAGTCAGCACTAATACATTAGACTAGGGAACGGCTTTTTTTTGTAACGAGGACCAAAGGGACACAATCTCATTACAGCCAAACCTTCAGTTCACACCGCATCAACCTCTGACTTCACACTTTATGGCCGGTTTCTCTCCACTGCAAAAAGCAAAAATATTTCTCGGAATCCCGTGAGGTAATTTGATGCCTATATGGGCAACATGCTCAGAAAATAGACAGACAAATTAATTGCCAGACTCCTAGGGGGGTTTGCTGTGGCAATCCATCCTCCACCTGAAACCTCTTTTACCTGTTGCCAGATTAGATACTCCACCTTGTGGTTGCTTCATGCCAGCGCAGGGGCATCCAATTGAAGGCACTATGTCTGCAACATGTGGGATGAGAGGGGGATAAAGAGGAGGAGTTGGGAAATGCTGGGGAATTGGGGTGGGGTCAGGTGGGGTTGCATAAAGCAGAGCAGTGTAGATAGAAGAGTCCCGACATCTCCATTCACTCCAATGGACCAGTTTTTTACTCTCAAGAGTTCCAGGAAGTAAGGTCCTGGATTAAGCAGCACTGTCGAGTTGCAGCAAAATAGACAGTTTGTGTTGTACTCTGAAAGGGTTTTTCATCCCTTTAATCAATTTGTACATTATCAGCTTTATTCTAGCATGCAAAAGTAGCGCGAGACCCATTCCTGGCTGTTCATTGGCTAATGAGTCTCGCATTTTGGTCCTCCGCTGACGCCACTTTCTCTCTAGAGGACACTAGCATAAAGGCCACTTTACACCAATGATTCGCAATGAGAGAAAAAAACGTCTTTGGAACGTTGCAGGGAAAAGTTGCAGCGGTGTAAACTGACCCATGTTGACTCCAGCTGGCTGATGGCATTGCCAGAAATTCAGATTGTCAAATCACAGGGGCTGGTTGCAAGCAGTTGCAAGCAGTTGCAAGTTGCATCCAGTCTCGTCGTGAGACTTTGGCTTAACTGGGCTTAAAGGGCATGGTGCAGGTTGGAGACCACATTGCATTATGTGGAAGGGGTATAATATAGCAATGGGATTTGGGGGAAAAAACTTTTTTTTCAATCACACATAGCTGCGTTTAGACTAGTTTTTGTAACCAGCATGGTGCACTGGTCCATTTCATGGAACTACCTTTTGTGATGTCACAGGGATGCAAAATAGTCACCTTTAGGTGACAGTCACATTTTTCAGCCCAAAATATGAGGATTTCTGAGTGGTTTTATGTCTGCCCTGGTATCTGTCACCTTTTTTCACTCTCCATGACTTTGCATCCCTGTGTCAGCCCCAGCAGAACATTATCCTCTTGTGATGTCACTCCTGTTGTTATGTCACACGCCCATTTATAAAATGCCACCTTTTCCTCCATATTTATACCCTGGGGGCCTGTGCTCTTTAAGATGTAAAAAAAATCCATTGGACTTAGAAAAGTTTCAAATGTTTTGGTAGAACTGATGAGGCCTCATAAGTGGTAAAACGTCCTAAATTCTTAAATTTTAAGTCCAGTGGATTTTGTTTTTTATTCTTTAATTTTTTGGATGGCCTTTTTCTGCTGTAAAAAGGAATATGTCATGAATTGTGGCTATAAACATATCAACAGGAGTGAACGAACAAGGGAAAGTATTGTAATTTGCTATTAGATTCTCAGTGTGTTACACCTTTACCAATATCATCTGTACCGATATGTACCGATATCATCTGTACCGATATCATCTGTACCGATATCATCTGTACCGATAGTTGAAGACTAAGAGATGAATATCATCCCAGGAGACAGAGAAGAAAATCCCCAGGCCCCTAATAATGCAATACAATTATTCACCAGTTACAAATCACAGATTTACTGATTCATGGTTTATTATTGATGACCAGATGTGTCTTATTGAAAAAGAACATACGGCAGGGGTGAGCATGGTTGGGGTGAAAGGTCACTTGTATAAAAGATAAAAGTGGTGTGAAGAGCTGAGGAGAGGGAGTTAGAGAGAGAGACAGAGAGACAGAGAGAGAGAGAGAGAGAGAGAGAGAGAGAGAGAGAGAGAGAGAGAGAGAGGTAGCCATTTATCATGGACGGCAGGGGTGAGCGTGGTTGGGGTGAAAGGTCACGTGTATAAAAGATAAAAGTGGTGTGAAGAGCTGAGGAGAGGGAGAGAGAGAGAGACAGAGAGACAGAGAGAGAGAGAGGAAGGGTTCATTTCGGCTCAAGTTGTTCCTTTCGAGGTCAGTAAGGTGTTGGTCAGTTTGTAATTTATCCCTTGATCATGGCAGCGAATTCTGTAGAGGAGAGAGCAAAGAAAGACATAAAGAATAGCTGTTACTTCATCTGAACTAGAAAAACGCACCTGCACCTTTCTAACGTCCCTCACCACACTGCTGAACTGGCAGTGCTCCTTCCTACCTTGCCTTCTTCTCATCATCCTCCTTTCCTACCGTGCCTCGTGGGTTTGTCCTCAGCAGACGCAGCTCGCCCAGCCCAGCACGCTAAGCGTCGCGTGACGCTAACTTGCTGATGTCGACGGTGGGTCTGACCACATGAGACTATCACATACGCAGCTCAGGCGCTGCGCGACCTTGCTTCGCGACCTTGCTCCGCGCATGCCCAATTATATTAGTAGAGATGATATTAGAAGACATAATATCTAAAAATCCTGGAATTGTGTCCCTGATCCCTGAGGAAGCTCCTGTTGTGATCAAAATAAAATACAATTATTGTCTCACCATCGGCACCAATCATGCCGTCGCCGTCAGAGTCTCCGGCCTTGAGGAACTCCTTGGTCTCTGTGTCGGTCAGAGCCCTGGCACCAGCAGAGAAGTTCTGCAGGAACAGCCTGCAGATGAGAGCAACAGACCCCTATTTCAGGGGTTCCCAACCATTTTTGGCTCGTGACCTGACTTTAACGTCACAAAAATCTAGGGACCCGAGACATTAAAATTCCGGTACACCGTCGATAATATCATCAGTGACATCATCGGTGACATCGTCAGTGATGTCACATACTCCCCCCCCCCTCAGAAGACTTCTAACTTTGTTTTCAGAATTCTGACTTCATGCTCATAATGCTGATTTAAAGTTATAATCTCAAAGATTTTCATCTAAAAAAAAAGAAAAAAAAGTCACTATCTACTTGATAGTGAGTTAACACAATGTTGATTGAGGCTATATGGTCCATTGATGGAAGCCTTTGCAGTATATAGTGACATTATGTGACATTAGTAATGTCACACAATGCAACACTCTTTGGATCTCACCTGCAAAATACCACTCATTGCCATAGGTGTCACCCAAGAGAACAAAACTGAAATCTAGAGTTTGAGATCACTTTAAACTCAGAAGTAAAAAGAAAAAGAAAAAAGATCACAAGTGACCCTAATCATCTTTGGTAGTTTTAAATTGTGTGTGGTGTTAAAATTGTATTTCTTTATTTGTTTATTTATTTATTTAATTTTGAGATTTCAGGCGACCCTATTTGAATTCCAGGTGACTCCACTTAGGGTCGCGACCCTAAGGTTGGGAACCACTGCTCCTTATTTGATAAGATTTTGTCTCTTGAACCCAAATCTGACATTTTCATTATTAGATATGATTTTGTCCAGAATTCCACCTGAGATACAGGTGGAAAGTATATATTATGTAAAAAAGTGTTTGTTCTACATTCTCTAATTGTAAATCTCTTGTAAATGAAATAATGGTGAAGTTTAACACTTCATTTGGGACCCCCTCAAGGACCCCTGGTGGTCCCCGGACGCCACGTTGAGAACCAGATCTAAAAGGTTTTGAAAAGGTTTCATGAATCCAAGGGTTGTAATATAATCATCCAAGTTAAGTTGTCCTGCTCTGCTTTGTACTGTTCTGTTCTGTTTGGTTCTGTTCTGTTCTGTTCTGCTATGTTCTGCTCTACTCTGCTCTGTTTGGTTCTGTTCTATTCTAATCTGTTCTCTTCTGTTCTTCTCTGCTCTATGTCAGCCTATAACATGAGACACCAGAGGAGAGAGCTGGCGTAGAGTTACTCCCACGGAGAACAGCAAGCGCCTGGCTTCTCAGATGCTTGGAGGCGCTGACATCATTGTAAATTCACTGCGGGCCAGTCCCTGAAAGCTGATCTGAGCACCGCTGAGGCCCCGAGAGCCTCTTCTCATGTTGGCATCTGTCAATCAATGAGAGGGCGGAGCCTCTTCTCACGTTGGCATCTGTCAATCAAAGTGAGGGCGCCTACTTCAGCTCGTCCTCCTCGATGAAGCCGCTCTTGTCCTGGTCGATGATGGCGAAGGCCTTCTTGACATCGTCAGCGGACTTGGCGGCCAGGCCGACCGTAGCGAAGAAATCCTTGTGCTTGAAGGAGCCTTCACCTGTGGTGAAGGGGGGGGGTCGTGTTAGCCACAGCCCTTACAGGACTACTATACTCAGGGCTGCCCGAGCGTGCCCTTAAATTATCCCATAGCCCCACCCCTTCTGCATCATTTATTATTATTAACTAGAAAAAGAGCGAGCTGGGCGTGTGCATTTCGACCGTGCCTCGTTGGTTTGCCCTCGAGGTCACGCCCACTTCGCGGGCTCGCAGACGCAGCGTGCTCGCCCGGCCTTGCCTGCTGCACTTCGCACATGCGCAGTTGGGCAATTGTGTGCCGCGCTGGAATCGGCCGCCCAATTATATTAGTAAGATTACCGGAGTCTCCTCGTACAAAGGACTATACGTTAAAGACGTCAACGTCCCCAGGAATGCTACAGGGTCGCAAAGTGTAGACCAGACCAGACCAAACCAAACTTTTTTTTTACATAGGCTAATTAATAGGTGAAAGTGAAAATTGGAAATAAAAACAAAATAAATTTAGCTTTTATGTCTCATAAATACAATCTAAATGTTCTCACAAATATATTTTCTTCAAAATATTCCAGAAGTTTATGGACAATTAGAGGGCACTCCGGCCCCCCCCTCGGGGCCTGGGACAACTGACCCTCTGTCAGACAGCCTGACTATATTTAACAATAACAAATACATTTAATAAAGACAATTTGACATGTTAGGCTACTTCGTCAAGTCGAGTCAGGTGTGTTTCTATATCCCTCCATCACCTAGATCTAACTATTCAATAATCAATCACAAAACAAAATGATGGAATACAGTAGCCTATAACAATAAAACAAAGCACAAGACACAAAATACTGTAGAAAGTCCAAAGATCACTGACACAAATGTAACAAACGCTTTGCTGCAAATATTACATGCAGACGTTTTCCTTCTCAGTACCTAGGTACAAATTTGACCTACGCCTTCCTGCAAAATATGGTTTTTTTCTCCTTCTAAAATTTTTCCTGATTTTTTATCCCATTTTTATCCCCCATTAGCGCTAATTTTAATTTATTTATCCTGGTTGCTGCTCCACCCTCTGCTGATCTGGGGAGAGCCGAAACTGGCTCCATGCTTCCTCCGAGACATGGGCAGTAGCCAGCCGCTTCTTTTCACCGGACAGGGGAAGCTTCACCGGTAGGACATACTGTAGCACGTGGGAGGATCACGCTATTCCAACCAGTTCCCCTCCTTCCAAACAGGCGCCCCGAACGACCAGAGGAGGCACCACTTCAGCGACCAGGATATTGCATGTTTTTGGTGAGGGGTTCCTATATGAAGGAAACCCCCAGGGGGCACGGGAAGAACATGCAAACTCCACACAGACTCCACACTCCACACAGCGCTCACAGCGTCCCAGGTGGGAAAGGAACCCAGGACCTTCTAGCTGTAAGGCGACAGTGCTACCACTGTGCCATCGTGTCCCTAAAAAATAGATGTTCTATCTATGTTTCAGTAGGCCTGCATTGTAGGTCACACAGAAGTCAATCTGTACACGTGCTTCTCCTCCCTGGCTTTAAATGCAGAATAGATGCAAGGGTGGAGGAGTTGTGCATGTGTCTGTCACTGTCACCTAGTTATGTGATGCTGCATCAGCAATAGCAGCCTAGCTGCCTGCCACACCAGCACAGTCAACTGCACAGTATCTAGGCTAAAGGTAACCTATTCAGTTGCAATGGCAGTGTCATTTTCATCCCAACAGGGTTTACCGTACCTTGGCAAGCCGCAAGGGCTGCAGTGATGTCAGCGTCGATAAGAACACCGGCGAATGCCATTTTGACCTGAGGGGAGGAGAGTAGAGGACATCACACACACACACATCACACTGAAGCTTTTTTGATGTATCGGAGCATGGCATCCATTTGAACTTCCCTCTTTGTAGGCTACTTCACAATACTGGGAGGTATGACAGTTATCAAAGGCCTATAGGTCTTCTTCATAAAGATCTCTGTCAGTGAGTGTTCCTCTCTGTTAGCGCCAAAATGATCAGACAAGGTCGTTTAAATTAATTTATGCCAAACCAAACCAGCCAAGGGAAAAGAGAGAATATCCTTGCAGTTTTTTCTGTTCTCATGTTTCCATTGGGTTCCTTATAGTCCACAGCCAGACTCTGAGCTTGTGATGGTTTGAATCTGGCCCTTTTGGGCCTTTCCCCCGTTGTTGCATCCCATTGCATGAAGTTGAAGCCCTGAAACTTTCAGTGACTTGAGTAGCAGACTGTCTTCAGGGAAACTCACCTTATCTTTAGCCTATCTCTAAGACTAGAGTGGATTCGCCAAGATGGTCCTGGGCACTGCAGTAAGCTCCTTGGCAACGCCCACAAGCTTATATACCTTCACCCACCCAAAAATATGAGGCATATGTAATAGACACCCCCTGGTGGTCATTGAAAAATGTGGCAGTACTCAGAGCTGTTCTATTTATATTTTAAATGATGACGCTTAAATGGTACGTGTAGTGTAGTCCTGCGCGAAACTGCTTTCATTGGGCTAATAATATACACTGCTGGTTTGGGTGGAACACTCTCTGGTCGAGCAGTTCTGCATGGTTTAAAACTGTGCACAGCACAAACAAACAAACAAACAAACAAACAAACAAACAAACAAACAAACAAACAAACAAACAAATAAAGGTATCCACCACCAGTGATGCAGTTCCACCCTTGGGTCCCCCCCAAGTGGCACAAAGTCAACATTACAGTGAGATTATCAAACTGATCAGCCCATAGTTCCTCCTTTAGTGGGCGGACTACAATAAGACAGCTCCCCCTATATGCAGCAACCCATCCCTAGTTAGGGTTAAAGTTAACTTCTGGCCCAAATCGACTGGATCTGAATGGCATTCTGTATTATGGTTTTGTGGGGGAAATGTTAAATTCATATATAATATTGTAGGACACATTAAGATGAGTATGTGAATATAAATACAACTCCATACTCTGAGGATGTTTATTGGTTTGTGATTAGTAAGTGTTGTTCACTATTTCTGGCTCTGTCATCCTGTAATTGATCATGTGATCTCAGGTGTGTGTGTATTGCATCCAGTCGCCCCCTAGTGGCACAGAGTCAACATTAAAAAAAAATCCTGCATGGATTTTCTTATGTCCATACTATTGTCCAGACAGTTGTTTTAGGTGTGCTATGTACCAATTTCTGCAGCAGGTGGCGGTGTTGAGATGCTTCTGTGACTACTGTAATATAAATTTAAATACCGGTACTAATACATTTCAACTGTCTGCAAAACAGTGATCTTTTACTACCGGTTCAGTGTAACTGAAGTGTGTGTGTAAAACAAAGTGTGTTTTCAATCTGCATCTTGTCTATTCCATGACTCCCCAAGTCCCTGTCACAGCTTCAGACCATGACTCTCCAAGTCCCCATCACAGCTTCAGACCATGACTCCCCAAGTCCCTGTCACAGCTTCAGACTAATGTCAGCAGTGCGCTTCCACCCCCACTCCCTCCGTGAACCCTCTTCTAACCCCCTGAACCGCCTCCTGTTAAACGCTTTAAAAAGCGAAATCTTTGCCCTGTAACCTTTGGAATGGTCAGCCCTCGCCTCAAACGACTCCGTTATGGATACAGCAACTATTCCTGCCCTTCTTCAATATCAGGCTTCTATTACAAATATGTCAGCGCAGGAATGAAACCTATCAAGTAATTCAAGACAGTGACGCACGCCTGTCGCCTGTCCATCATGGCATTCACAATCTGCCCATCATGGCATTCACAATCTGCCCATCATGGCATTCACAATTGTATATTTCAAGTTGGTAAATGTGTGTGACATCTTTCGAGACTAATTCTGCTTCGCATAAAAACCGTCTTAGGGGGCGGCAAACCTTTTTGACTTTGCATTCGATTTTCAGATTAGATCTTAAAATGTCACCGCTCACAAATCAATGTGGGATTATTAGAAGATTCATGAAAAGTAGCTAGTTTGAGAATGCACCAGGTCTTTTGTGCGATTAAATTTATGATTAATCTGTGAATACTTCCTTAAATCCTCTGACTTGCCTCTCCACCCCCCCCCAACCCCTCCACCCCCACATGTGCTTTCCCCCATAAATAGAAGTGACCCATATTCCCTGTCCCTCCCCTCTGCCTGGGCAGTCACTTGCAATCTGAGAGATGGTTGCCTAAATAAATGTGCCTCATTGACAAAAAGTGTCTGTAATTGTGCTGACACAGAAACCGTACCCCGCCCACTGGCCCCTCTGCTGGCTCTCTGGAACAGAGAGGCCCCGCCCACTGGCCCCTCTGCTGGCTCTCTGGAACAGAGAGGCCCCGCCCACTGGCCCCTCTGCTGGCTCTCTGGAACACAGAGAGACCATTTATACCTAACATGCGTTTTCTGTGATCAGATTGCAATCAGATAGTGCTTGGCCACATTAACCTGATTACATTTACACCTGGTATTAACATGTGTCTCTCCAGTGTCCACATTGAGATCCGACTGCGATCGGATCAGGCACGCTCCATGGTGTAGCGCAGCAGAAGAACAGCAGTGACTGTTGTCGTATGTGGATTGAGAGGACGCATTGCATTTACACTTCAATGTGTTCAATGTGGTCACAATGCGTCCCTGACCACCTCCGGAGGGGGTTTGGCCGATCAGATCGCAATCCGTCTTCAATGTGTCTTGGGGGCGTTTACCACCTGTACTTTCAAGTGGTCAAGCACTATCCGATTGCAATCTGATCACAGAAAACGCATGTTAGTGCCAGGTGTAAATGGCTTCAGAGAGAGGCCCCGCATGGTAGCCCCTCTGCTGGCTCTCTGGAGCGCAGAGAGGCATCCTCAGACTAGAGCAGCTGAAGTGCTCCACTGAGCCACCTGTCTCTCTGCCAGTGCTGCTGACTGTTGATCTAACAGTCTGTATCACCAAGCTGTGCCAAATGATATGTTTCCACCTCCATGTGAAATTCACACTGAAGACCAGTGGCAAAAGTTTGAATGCCAAAAAAAGCTGAGGAGTGACTGGTTGAGTCCAGTTGAGTTACAGGAAATGCAACACAAAAACATGTTTTGTTTCTAATCCAAATGTGAGTTTATTTCATTTTCAAAAAGTACAAATGTCTGGCGGTGTTCTTTTTTTTCTTCCTTTAGGTCCACTGTGACTTTGAAAAAGAAATAAAAACATGGACAGTAAACACGCTCTCGGGTCAGAAGGATACAGTAAGTCTGTGACATTCATAAATAAAATGAATATAAAAAAGATATAATTGACAGAGTCAGGACATCTTCAGCAGCACAGGGGTGGTGGTAGAATGAAATTATGCTTTGATCAGGGCGATGAACTCTGTGGAGAGAAGAAAGAGACAAGATGTGTCAATGACATAATAATATTAATATTCTTATGAAAGGTAATAATAATAATAATAATAATAATAATAATAATAATAATAGTAATAATAATAATAATAATAATAATAATAATAATAATGCTGAGGTTCAACCGGTTGTGATTAGCCAGTATAACATCAGGTTGAGTTTCATTCACAATTTAGACCTGTTTAATAGCTGTGTAATTGTAGGCTAAGTTAAAATGTAGAGGTAATCAAACTTTGTAAAAGCATTCTAGTGAATACTTTTGATTACAATTAGTTGTTGGTTGTTGCATGTTTACAATAACTTTGTTTTTCAGCTCATGAAAGATAAAGCTATAATAAATATATCATTCATAAAATCAGTGACTCATTGAGACCAAGTATGTCAGTGAGGAAGTCAGTGTCAAGAGATTGGTTACCATCGACTCCAATAGCGCCATCACCGTCGGAGTCACCGACTGCCAGGAAGGCCTTGGTCTCAGCGTCTGTGAGGGCTCTGGCACCAGGAGCGAAGACCTGGAGGAACGTCCTGCAGAAACAACATGAGAGATTATTAAAGACCCCTGAGCTCCATGTTGTTTTCCAGCAACACATCACCTACTTTAGTACTCAAATCCTTTAGCCTTCGTATGTAAAAGTATCAATACCATGATGGAAAAATACTCCATTACTAGTCAAACTATTAGCAGTAAATACAAGTATGAAAAGTAAAAGTAAATGTGCTCATTCTGAAGAACAGTGTTGAATTATTGATGCATTATCCTGTAAGAAGTATTTTAATGTTTTAGGTCTAACTGTTCATACAGTTAGTCTCAATGCAACATGTTGTATGAGCTTATTGTATACTTTGCATGTAAAACCTTAGAGTACTCTACAAAGTAACTAGTATTAGTAAAAAGTACATTTCCCTTTGAAATGTAGTGGAAAACTATAATCTCATAAAATGGAAATACTCAAGTAAAGTGCCAGTAATGTACTTAGTTACTCCCTGCCTCTGTCTGGAGTTTAAATATAAATATTTCTCTGAGGCAGCGCTGCTCTGAAGGCACAAAGGAATCTGATTGGTTGAATTGAACCTCAGTGGGTGGGAAAGTTAGCTAACTGGCACAGTTGAATTTATAATATAGGCTAGCAAGAGGACTGGACATCATAATATTAACTACCTAACTTTGTCAAAGTAAAAATGAAAAGAAATATTTCAATAATATTGCTATCAACATTTATCACCAAATGTAAAAATGTTAAGGTTCAAATGCGTTCAAAGGCATTCAAAGGCTAATGTGGAGCAGCTCTAAATAATATTGAAAGTTTTTGCGTACTTAAGCTCATCCTCCTCAATGAAGCCACTCTTGTCCTGGTCAATCACGAAGAAGGCCTTCTTGATGTCGTCGGCGGACTTTGCAGACAGTCCGGCCTTGGCAAAGAATGACTTGTAGTCGAAGGAGCCTGCCGCTGTTCGAGAGAGAGAGAGAGAGAGAGAGGGAGACAGAGAAGGAGAGAGAGGGAGAGAGAAGGAGAGAGAGAAGGAGAGAGAGGGGGAGAGAGAGGAGAGAGAGAGAGAGAGAGAGACAGGGAGACCGAGAAGGAGAGAGAGGGAGACAGAAGGAGAGAGAGGGGAGAGAGAGGGGGAGAGAGGGAGAGAGAGGAGGAGTGAGAGAGAGAGGGGGAATAGGGAGAGAGAGAGGGAGAGAGAGGGGAGAGAGAAGGAGAGAAAGAGGGAGAGGGAGGGAGAGAGAGGGGAGAGAGAGGAGGAGTGAGAGAGAGGGGAGAGGGGGAGAGAGAGAGAGAGAGGGAAGGAGAGGGAGAGATCAATCTACAGTTCCACTTTCACTGATTTGATTTGCATTCATTAGTTTTCCTTTTGAATTTGCCTTTTTGTGTAAATTTGATGTCTATCAGTGCTGTGGTGAGTCCAAAAGAATGAGATTGCACAGTCAGAGGCCTTTGAGGTGAGTGAGTGAGTGAGTGAGTGAGTGAGTGAGTGAGTGAGTGCAGTGAGTGAGTGAGTGAGTGACTGAGTGAGTGACTGAGTGAGTGAGTGAGCGAGTGCAGTGAGTGAGTGAGTGAGTGAGTGAGTGCAGTGAGTGAGTGAGTGAGTGAGTGACTGAGTGAGTGAGTGAGTGAGTGAGTGAGTGAGTGAGTGAGTGAGTGAGTGAGTGAGTGAGTGAGTGAATAAATGAATATGATCAAGAGACATAACAGCCTTGCATGTGTGTGTGATTTAGGCGTTGAACAGTAGAGAGAAAGTAATTTGGACAGACCTGCGCAACCTGCGATGGCTGCGGCAATATCAGCTTCAGCGAGAATTCCAGCGAATGCCATTTTGGATTATTCTATGGGAGAGAAAAAGCACATTTTAGATTCTGAGCTCCAAAAATAACTTCAGATTAAGCTACAACTTGTGCCTAATGTAACTAGACCAAAGCAGGCGATGACTGAGAGATGTTCTCATCATGCGTAAATCATTCTGTAATGTAATGTGTCTCATCCCAAATCAACAGATGAGCAGCAAAGCCTGGACTGTTGCAATAAAACTGCATTGGTTTGAGTGGCACACAGATTGCATTGAGAAACAGCTCTGGCAGAATTGGTGCTGTATGCACAGCCTCGCCTTGGACCCTCCTGCTCTTATCAACACACTGCAAGCCTATGGAGTTCTACACAATACAGGAAGAAGAAGGTAGTCCATGGTGAACCTCCTTGCAGCCTTGGGCCTGTGGAGGTTTGAGCAGGCCCGCTGTTTAGTTGAAAAGTAGAGTAAATGCTGGAGTAATTTCTGTAGTTCCACTGTAGCTTTTAGACTCCAAATCCCAATGTCTCCTCAGTGTGTGTACTCCATGGCGATGAGAGAAAATCCAGGAACGATGGAAACCAGGAAGAACTCACCTTTGCAAGACCGAGCAGTATCTGTAGCAGTATCCCACGAGAGCAGAGCCGATGAAGGAAGCTGCTCTCTCCTCTGCATTTTATACCCTCCAGCCTTAAGGTGTAACGCACACCACTTGCATAGCGATAGTTTTTGGAAAAAAATGTGTCTAGTTGTCAATTTGGGCTATTTTTATCCTTTCCACTGAGAGATGCAGTCCTTGCGTGAAACGCAAGAGGGACTTTTTTTTTTCAGCCTGAACTTGATGCTGCTCATTGGCTGCATGTAAACTGCAAACTGACTGCAATGCATTTCTGCTGTAAGTCGATTCCTGCTCCTGATTTCCAATAGGTGGCACTTGGGTGTCATGAGGTGATTATCTGCTGAGAGATAGCTACATGTCAAACCAGCCTATTTATTTTCATGGGGAGTTTGCACTGTTTAAAATTATATATAGGTTCATCTTTTAATGAATTGTGGCACTCTGGATTTCTTTTGGTTTATGAGACTGAATAATGAAGTCAATGCTCAACAGATAGGATTTCATCTATAGATTCCATCTATAAATAGGCTGTCATCTATAAAAGTAGTCCCAAGATGGATTTTAATGTTATCTAAGAATTGACTGTCGCATTACTTTTCCACGTCTCAAATAGTGGCTGCCGGAACAACAAACACTTGATTTGAACAGTTGAAAGTTGCTCAAGCCGATAATTGGAGAAACCAAAGCTGCCTAACCTCTCGACAGGCTTGACCTCTCTCGCTGCTCAATATAACACCATGGGAGGAGAATGAGTGACAGTGAGTTACAGCAACTAGAAGTACTTAACAAATCTTCTTCTGTTGATCTGGCTCTGTTGTTGCCTCTGCTCTCAAAGACGCAGACAGGACAAAATCACAGCACTGGATTCTTTCAATATTTTATGGACAGAAACAAGACACACAGCAGCGAGGCACGGGACTCTTTATTTGAATTTCTTTACAGTATTGCATTTCCTCTTGAAACTACAGCATATTGTATTGCTCTACACATGAATGTATCCCAGAGGTTTTTTTTTCTGACATCACCATGTAACGAATAATCTAGGGATCATGCAAGGTTTATGAAGACTTGACCAGTGCAGAAAACTCTGAGAAGAAGAAGAAAGACACAAAGCAAAGACAGCACAAACATATTTTAGACATTTTTGAAGGCCCCAGATTAGATACAGATGATACACAATAGGCCTAACCTCCACCTACATTGTATTGTCATCTCATCCAATAACTGTAAGTGCCAGTTAAAATACTGAAGTGTGCATCTCTGGCAGTGACACTTACACTTTGTGTGAAGTGGCTGTTGTGTCTGCACTGCAGTTGCCAAGCAACCAAATGAAAGACAGACATGCGTGCCGACTGGGGAGGACCAATTTACAGCCACCAGCCCTAAAGCATTAACAGACATACCCGGGGAACCCAGACATACCCACGGGGAAACTGAAATAGTCAAACCCATTACATTAATTAACGGTTAGTTAATGGTTAATAAGCATGCATTATTAGGCATTAACTTAAAGGGGCAGCTCCACCCTAAAATCCGAAATACATATTTTTCCTCTCATCCTCTATCTATATCGTTGCCTGAGTTTTGGAGATATCAGCCGCGGAGACGTCTGCCTTCTCTTGAATACAATGGAACTCGATGGCACTCGGCTTGTAGTCCTCGAAGCACCCAAAAAATATTGTAATACGATATAATGTATTGTAATAATTTTAAAAACTCAACAGCATTGTCTCTTTCCAGAAATCATGACCCCGTTGCTCAAGATAATGCACAGACTTTGTTGTGAGCAGTTTCATGTAGGAACTCTTGCAGTCTCATGTAGGAACTAGCTAGCAGCTAGCGGCTGTAGTTCGGTCAAAAGAAAATAGTTCCTACATGAAGCTGCTCATAACAAGGTCTGTGGATTATCTTGAGTAACGGGGTCATGATTTCTGGAAAGAGACATTGCTGTTGAGTTTATCAAATGTATTTCTTTGGCACTTTGAGCACCACAAGCCGAGTGCCATCCAGTTACATTGTATTGGAGAGAAGGCAGAAACTCTGCGGCCGATATCTCCAAAACTCAGGCAACTAACACAAAACGATATACGGTAGATTAATAAATAGCACTGCAGGTGAGAGGGAATATATGTATTTTGGATTTTAGGGTGAGCCGTTCCTTTAACTTAATTAACAGCTGCCCTTGACCATAAGCTTGCTCTAACTTTAAGCTAGCTTTAAGAACCAGGGGGTTCCTCCGTATACTGTATAACCCCCCCACTAAAAACATGCAGAAGATCAGATCGTCATCGTCATCCGACCAGTGACGACAACATCTGAAGTTGGTCCCCGGGCGCTGTACGAGAAAGCGACCACTGCTCCTGGCCTGCCCCTCGGAGGAAAGGACATGCCTGGATGGGTTAAATGCAGAGGACACTTTTCACCGGCCACCGTCAGCATGAGTGTGTTGTGGCCGCATGCATGTATTGTGGTGTTCGTGTGACAATAAAAGACGGGCTTGTCCGTTACGAGAGAGAGCTTAGTGACTTCATGAACATAATTAGTAAATTATTACTCGACACATTAGTCAACTGTTGCAGCTTTTTATAATTACAAAATCAGTAGTATTATGCAAATTAGCAATGTTTAACTTCCCTCCATCGTGCCTGGACCGAGAGAGCTCCCCCGTTCATTCGCAGTACTACTTCCTGGACCAAATTATGTCATAATGATGTAATTTGGACCAGGACGTTCTGCAAATGAAGGTATAGAGAGAGCAATAATGATAGTAATAGTGATAGTATTGGTGATAGTGACAGTAATAGTGACACCATGGCAAAACTGCTCCAAATGACGTCATTATGACATCATTGAAGTTCATTGAATTAACGGGATTAATTTGCATAACCGATTTTGTAATGATACAAAGCTGGTTGAAAATCGGGAAAGTGGCCCTTTACTAACGTTGATTAATACCAGTTACACACGCCTCACGTGTATCACATGACATCACATGACATCACCCGCCTCACGTGTATCACATGACATCACATGACATCACCCGCCTCACGTGTATCACATGACATCACATGACATCACCCGCATCACGTGTATCACATGACGTCACATGACATCACCCGCCTCATGTGTATCACATGACATCACATGACATCACCCGCCTCACGTGTATCACATGACATCACATGACATCACCCGCCTCACGTGTATCACATGACATCACATGACATCACCCGCATCATGTGTATCACATGACATCACATGACATCACCCGCATCACGTGTATCACATGACATCACATGACATCACCCGCATCACGTGTATCACATGACATCACATGACATGACCCGCATCACGTGTATCACATGATGTCACATGACATCACCCGCCTCATGTGTATCACAAGACATTTTGGTAACCATTGTCCATTTCATACTTTTTGGCATTGCTCACGCACTTTCTTGTTTACTGTGCTGGCTGCCGGTACTTGAACTTCCTGCTTACTAAGCAGCTTACGGCAGGTCTCATTGTACTGTGGCTGTTATTCTGTTGAAAAGGACATGTTTTGGATGGCTTTGCAGGGTTCAACAGTTTGATTTCCCCTTTCTTCATTGGACTATTGGAGGGCAGCACTCTCTGGCACAATGGCAAAACAATAGGAAAATAAGGCCAAGGTTGAAAATACATGGAATTATTCTTTAACAAGTGCAAATACCTTGAAGAACCATGGTGCAGTGTTGTGGCCATTCAGCCTTACCACTAGGGCGTCCCGGTGACTCACCTAGTAGAGCGTGTACCACAAAGGCTTAGTCCTTTGTGCGGCCAACCCGGGTTCGAATCCAACCTGTGGTCCTTTGCCACATGTCATCCCTTCCCTCTCTCCCCACCCTTTCTGTCTGCCTACTGTCGTATCAAATGAAGCAAAAATGCCCCAACAAATTATCTAAAAAAAGAAGAAAATAACCCACCCCTAACCAAGCCCCCAGGAATAGCGCTGGGCTGTGAAGCCATTTGAACATGGTGGCGAAGCTCTGTATTGCAAGTCACGTGATGCCATGCAGCCCAGAAAGGAAAATTCCCATCCACTTGCATGGGGACCCCGGCAGCTGTTAAACCCAGGGGATTTTTTTCCGGGTGTCACTCAAAGTATAAAACGACTCTTTTAATTATCAACTAATTTTTTATGGGGCATTTTTTCTTCAGAAGCCACTAAAAGCCGTATACGGGTGTATTTTCTTTATCTACATCTACATCCATGGGTGGGAGGGGTGGGAGACGTCATGGAATACGTCATGGCACACATGCGCACTTCGCCTTCGGCCGCATGGTCAGGAAGTAAAACCAGGAAGAAAAACCCCCCATGATGGCTTCATGCGCCAGTGAGCAGCCTCCGTCCGAATGCATGGGTGGGCGTGGCTCCCTATCCAGTTCTTTTAATACATCCATGCCCCTAACCCTAAGCCACCCACATGCCCCCAGCCACTCCCCCTACCCACTCCCTGAATCTTGACTCTCTACGACCTGCCTATCTCTAGCTATGGCCCCTTTTCCATAGCACAGCCCAGTGGTTCTCAGTTTGTTTCACACAAAGGACCCCTAAACTGACAAATGATTAGACCATTTGATAGGATTTTGTCCCATGGTCCCCCATATGATAATAAGATTGATGCTTTTAGATGTTTTATTACAGAAAGTGTATGAAACCCATGACCAAAATAGCCATTGTGTTACTTATGAATGGAATTATAGCTAAAACAAATTACTCCCCTTTTGGCTGGGGACCCCCTGGAACCCTCTCAAGGACCCCTGGGGGTCCCAGGACCCCCATTTGAGAACCACTGGCCCAACCCATTTCATGGCCACTTCCCTCTCCCACTACCCACAGACACCTAGCCGCCCACCCCCCTAGCCACCCCTTAAACCCCGGCTTCCTATCCTTAGCTATGGCCCCTTTTCTCTAGCCCCGCCCCTTCTCTCACCACGCCCCCTCCCACCACCAACATCCCCCAGTAATCCTATTGTGGCCTGTCACCTGCAGTTGGCCCCACAAACCACGTTAGCCTGTGTGTGTGTGTGTGTGTGTGTGTGTGTGTGTGTGTGTGTGTGTGTGTGTGTGTGTGTGTGTGTGTGTGTGCGTGCGTGTGTGTGTGTGTGTGCGTGCGCGTACGTGCGTGCGTGTGTGTGCCTCCGTGTGTGTGTGTGTGCGCGTGCGTGTGTGTGTGTGTGTGTGTTCATGTGTGTGTGTGTGTGTGTGTGTGTGTGTATGTGTGTGTGTGTGTGTGTGTGTGTGTGTGTGTGTGTGTGTGTGTGTGTGTGTGTGTGTGTGTGTGTGTTCATGTGTGTGTGTGTGTGTGTGTGTGTGTGCACGCATGTGCGTGTGACACTGCTAGAGAGCTTTGGCCTCCATTACCCAGCTGTGTGCTTGAGTGGGTTCTCTGGTGAGCCAGGGTTTTTCTTGGCTCAGAATGGACCTTTGGGAGGTGACTACGCACGCCAGTAATCGATCGTGCACACGTCAGAAATCGTCAGAAATGATGGAGCAATGCGTTTTCACAGCACCCCAAGTTTTCAGCCACATTTCAATGTACAAATGGGAGATTTTAACTGAAATACCCTAAATTGATACAGTAAAAAATGTTTGATTTTGAGCTGGTGTGTAGTCAGAGTTGTCCTGATCTCAAATATATCAGTCATTGTCAGGATCGTTTGGCCTTGGGGGTTGTTTGGGGGGTGGCACAAATCCTGCAGGAAAAACTCTGTGAGAGAGGAAGGGGTCATAGGTTGTGGTTGGATCTGTGCCTGGGCCAAACAGACCCCGGTCAGGTAAACAGAAAGTGGGGTTATATTTGGGTTAGCTAGGGAACCTAGCTGGCCTGCTTTCTCTCTTCGCTCATGTTTCCTCAGCCTGTAAACATCCTGTTATCTTGTGGCCTCTGTGGCTTTTCCGCCCGTCTTCCCTGCTTGGTGGTTGTGGCCATCTCACAGCCAAAATCAATACAGTGTATATACAACACTTGAGCATGAATTATTCAACATGTCAATACAAACCAATAGGGAGCCAAAGTGAACGTCACTTCCTGCCTCAGCGTACCAGCGTCTGAAAAAATAGGAATGGTGGTGAACGGAGAGCGACGTGACTCTTTTTGATCCCGTTTGAATTGTGCCACACGGGGCACACACGTCATGTTTGTCTGTAAAAGATAACTTTGCAAGTCAAGAAAGTGGCAGTTTGTGGTAAAACTGTGGGACTATAAGTTATAAATCAGAAAGACGACGTACAGCCTGTCGCATAAGTGACGTCTCTCCCGCCAGTCCATGTTGTCGATGGCGTGACGTGTTGTGCGACACGAGAGTGTAGTCGATTGACAAAACTAAACCTTACGTTTCAGTTTCAGGACAAACTGCGACTTTCTTGACATCCATAGTTATCTTTTGAATTGACAAAATGTACACGTGTAGCCCGTGGCACAATTCAAATGGGATCCAGGACACAGCAGGACACACAGTCTGTCCACCTGTTGTCCACCTGTTGTCCAGCAGGACACAATCTGTCCACCTGTTGTCCAGCAGGACACAGTCTGTCCTCCTGTTGTCCAGCGGGACACACAGTCTGTCCTCCTGTTGTCCAGCAGGACACAGTCTGTCCACCTGTTGTCGAGCGGGACACACAGTCTGTCCTCCTGTTGTCCAGCAGGACACAATCTGTCCTCCTGTTGTCCAGCGGGACACACAGTCTGTCCTCCTGTTGTCCAGCAGGACACAGTCTGTCCTCCTGTTGTCCAGCAGGACACACAGTCTGTCCACCTGTTGTCCAGCAGGACACAATCTGTCCACCTGTTGTCCAGCAGGACACAGTCTGTCCTCCTGTTGTCCAGCAGGACACAGTCTGTCCTCCTGTTGTCCAGCGGGACACCCAGTCTGTCCTCCTGTTGTCCAGCAGGACACACAGTCTGTCCATCTGTTGCCGAGCAGGACACAGTCTGTCCACCTGTTGTCCAGCAGGACACAGTCTGTCCTCCTGTTGTCCAGCAGGACACACAGTCTGTCCTCCTGTTGACCAGCAGGACACAGTCTGTCCTCCTGTTGTCCAGCAGGACACAATCTGTCCTCCTGTTGTCCAGCGGGACACAGTCTGTCCTCCTGTTGTCCAGCAGGACACAGTCTGTCCTCCTGTTGTCCAGCAGGACACAGTCTGTCCTCCTGTTGTCCAGCAGGACACACAGTCTGTCCACCTGTTGTCCAGCAGGACACAGTCTGTCCTCCTGTTGTCCAGCAGGACACAGTCTGTCCTCCTGTTGACCAGCAGGACACAGTCTGTCCTCCTGTTGGCCAGCAGGACACAGTCTGTCCTCCTGTTGTCCAGCAGGACACACAGTCTGTCCTCCTGTTGCCCAGCAGGACACACAGTCTGTCCTCCTGTTGTCCAGCAGGACACACAGTCTGTCCTCCTGTTGTCCAGCAGGACACACAGTCTGTCCTCCTGTTGTCCAGCAGGACACACAGTCTGTCCACCTGTTGTCCAACGGGACACACAGTCTGTCCACCTGTTGTCCAACGGGACACACAGTCTGTCCACCTGTTGTCCAGCGGGACACCCAGTCTGTCCTCCTGTTGTCCAGCGGGACACCCAGTCTGTCCTCCTGTTGTCCAGCAGGACACAGTCTGTCCACCTGTTGCCCAGCAGGACACAGTCTGTCCACCTGTTGACCAGCAGGACACACAGTCTGTCCACCTGTTGTCCAGCAGGACACAGTCTGTCCTCCTGTTGTCCAGCAGGACACACAGTCTGTCCTCCTGTTGTCCAGTGGGACACACAGTCTGTCCACCTGTTGTCCAGCAGGACACAGTCTGTCCTCCTGTTGTCCAGTTGTCCAGCAGGACACAGTCTGTCCTCCTGTTGTCCAGCAGGACACACAGTCTGTCCACCTGTTGTCCAGCACCAGTGGGACACACAGTCTGTCCACCTGTTGTCCAGCACCAGTGGGACACACAGTCTGTCCACCTGTTGTCCAGCAGGACACAGTCTGTCCTCCTGTTGACCAGCAGGACACACAGTCTGTCCACCTGTTGTCCAGCAGGACACACAGTCTGTCCTCCGTCCTCCTGTTGTCCAGGAGGACACAGTCTGTCCTCCTGTTGTCCAGCAGGACACACAGTCTGTCCACCTGTTGTCCAGCAGGACACACAGTCTGTCCACCTGTTGTCCAGCAGGACACACAGTCTGTCCACCTGTTGTCCAACGGGACACACAGTCTGTCCACCTGTTGTCCAACGGGACACACAGTCTGTCCACCTGTTGTCCAGCGGGACACCCAGTCTGTCCTCCTGTTGTCCAGCGGGACACCCAGTCTGTCCTCCTGTTGTCCAGCAGGACACAGTCTGTCCACCTGTTGCCCAGCAGGACACAGTCTGTCCACCTGTTGA
>NC_139626.1:27718592-27738592 GCF_964638095.1 Poromitra crassiceps | reverse complement strand
TTGTTTTGTTGGGTTTCCCTTACCGCATTCAGCAGCATGAGGAAACTCTCCACCTGCGTTTGTCTCTCTACACTTCTTCTAGATTAAAACCACCATAGCTTCATTTACTCTGTGGAACGCTACTCCTCTCAGTCTATGCCAGTATTCATTGTCTAGCAGACAGAGTGAATTGAGAGAGTTAGTATTCACTATCTAGCAGACAGAGTGAGTTGAGAGAGTTAGTATTCACTGTGTAGCAGAGTGAATTGAGAGAGTTAGTATTCACTGTCTAGCAGACAGAGTGAGTTGAGAGAGTTAGTATTCACTGTCTAGCAGACAGAGTGAGTTGAGAGAGTTAGTATTCACTGTCTAGCAGACAGAGTGAATTGAGAGAGTTAGTATTCACTGTCTAGCAGACAGAGTGAGTTGAGAGAGTTAGTATTCACTGTCTAGCAGACAGAGTGAGTTGAGAGAGTTAGTATTCACTGTCTAGCAGACAGAGTGAATTGAGAGAGTTAGTATTCACTGTCTAGCAGACAGAGTGAGTTGAGAGAGTTAGTATTCACTGTCTAGCAGACAGAGTGAGTTGAGAGAGTTAGTATTCACTGTCTAGCAGACAGAGTGAGTTGAGAGAGTTAGTATTCACTGTCTAGCAGACAGAGTGAGTTGAGAGAGTTAGTATTCACTGTCTAGCAGACAGAGTGAATTGAGAGAGTTAGTATTCACTGTCTAGCAGACAGAGTGAATTGAGAGAGTTAGTATTCACTGTCTAGCAGACAGAGTGAATTGAGAGAGTTAGTATTCACTGTCTAGCAGACAGAGTGAGTTGAGAGAGTTAGTATTCACTGTCTAGCAGACAGAGTGAGTTGAGAGAGTTAGTATTCACTGTCTAGCAGACAGTGAGTTGAGAGAGTTAGTATTCACTGTCTAGCAGACAGAGTGAGTTGAGAGAGTTAGTATTCACTGTCTAGCAGACAGAGTGAATTGAGAGAGTTAGTATTCACTGTCTAGCAGACAGAGTGAATTGAGAGAGTTAGTATTCACTGTCTAGCAGACAGAGTGAATTGAGAGAGTTAGTATTCACTGTCTAGCAGACAGAGTGAGTTGAGAGAGTTAGTATTCACTGTCTAGCAGACAGAGTGAGTTGAGAGAGTTAGTATTCACTGTCTAGCAGACAGAGTGAGTTGAGAGAGTTAGTATTCACTGTCTAGCAGACAGAGTGAGTTGAGAGAGTTAGTATTCACTATCTAGCAGACAGGGTGAGTTGAGAGAGTTAGTATTCACTGTCTAGCAGACAGGGTGAGTTGAGAGAGTTAGTATTCACTGTCTAGCAGACAGAGTGAATTGAGAGAGTTAGTATTCACTGTCTAGCAGACAGAGTGAGTTGAGAGAGTTAGTATTCACTGTCTAGCAGACAGAGTGAATTGAGAGAGTTAGTATTCACTGTCTAGCAGACAGAGTGAGTTGAGAGAGTTAGTATTCACTGTCTAGCAGACAGAGTGAGTTGAGAGAGTTAGTATTCACTGTCTAGCAGACAGAGTGAGTTGAGAGAGTTAGTATTCACTGTCTAGCAGACAGAGTGAGTTGAGAGAGTTAGTATTCACTGTCTAGCAGACAGAGTGAATTGAGAGAGTTAGTATTCACTGTCTAGCAGACAGAGTGAGTTGAGAGAGTTAGTATTCACTGTCTAGCAGACAGAGTGAATTGAGAGAGTTAGTATTCACTGTCTAGCAGACAGAGTGAATTGAGAGAGTTAGTATTCACTGTCTAGCAGACAGAGTGAATTGAGAGAGTTAGTATTCACTGTCTAGCAGAGTGAATTGAGAGAGTTAGTATTCACTGTCTAGCAGACAGAGTGAATTGAGAGAGTTAGTATTCACTGTCTAGCAGACAGAGTGAATTGAGAGAGTTAGTATTCACTGTCTAGCAGACAGAGTGAATTGAGAGAGTTAGTATTCACTGTCTAGCAGAGTGAATTGAGAGAGTTAGTATTCACTGTCTAGCAGACAGAGTGAATTGAGAGAGTTAGTATTCACTGTCTAGCAGAGTGAATTGAGAGAGTTAGTATTCACTGTCTAGCAGACAGAGTGAATTGAGAGAGTTAGTATTCACTGTCTAGCAGACAGAGTGAGTTGAGAGAGTTAGTATTCACTGTCTAGCAGACAGAGTGAATTGAGAGAGTTAGTATTCACTGTCTAGCAGACAGAGTGAATTGAGAGAGTTAGTATTCACTGTCTAGCAGACAGAGTGAGTTGAGAGAGTTAGTATTCACTGTCTAGCAGAGTGAATTGAGAGAGTTAGTATTCACTGTCTAGCAGAGTGAATTGAGAGAGTTAGTATTCACTGTCTAGCAGAGTGAATTGAGAGAGTTAGTATTCACTGTCTAGCAGAGTGAATTGAGAGAGTTAGTATTCACTGTCTAGCAGAGTGAATTGAGAGAGTTAGTATTCACTGTCTAGCAGACAGAGTGAATTGAGAGAGTTAGTATTCACTGTCTAGCAGAGTGAATTGAGAGAGTTAGTATTCACTGTCTAGCAGACAGAGTGAGTTGAGAGAGTTAGTATTCACTGTCTAGCAGACAGAGTGAATTGAGAGAGTTAGTATTCACTGTCTAGCAGACAGAGTGAATTGAGAGAGTTAGTATTCACTGTCTAGCAGACAGAGTGAATTGAGAGAGTTAGTATTCACTGTCTAGCAGAGTGAATTGAGAGAGTTAGTATTCACTGTCTAGCAGACAGAGTGAATTGAGAGAGTTAGTATTCACTGTCTAGCAGACAGAGTGAGTTGAGAGAGTTAGTATTCACTGTCTAGCAGACAGAGTGAATTGAGAGAGTTAGTATTCACTGTCTAGCAGACAGAGTGAATTGAGAGAGTTAGTATTCACTGTCTAGCAGACAGAGTGAGTTGAGAGAGTTAGTATTCACTGTCTAGCAGAGTGAATTGAGAGAGTTAGTATTCACTGTCTAGCAGAGTGAATTGAGAGAGTTAGTATTCACTGTCTAGCAGACAGAGTGAATTGAGAGAGTTAGTATTCACTGTCTAGCAGAGTGAATTGAGAGAGTTAGTATTCACTGTCTAGCAGACAGAGTGAGTTGAGAGAGTTAGTATTCACTGTCTAGCAGACAGAGTGAATTGAGAGAGTTAGTATTCACTGTCTAGCAGACAGAGTGAATTGAGAGAGTTAGTATTCACTGTCTAGCAGACAGAGTGCATTGAGAGAGTTAGTATTCACTGTCTAGCAGACAGAGTGAATTGAGAGAGTTAGTATTCACTGTCTAGCAGACAGAGTGAATTGAGAGAGTTAGTATTCACTGTCTAGCAGAGTGAATTGAGAGAGTTAGTATTCACTGTCTAGCAGAGTGAATTGAGAGAGTTAGTATTCACTGTCTAGCAGACAGAGTGAGTTGAGAGAGTTAGTATTCACTGTCTAGCAGACAGAGTGAATTGAGAGAGTTAGTATTCACTGTCTAGCAGACAGAGTGAGTTGAGAGAGTTAGTATTCACTGTCTAGCAGACAGAGTGAGTTGAGAGAGTTAGTATTCACTGTCTAGCAGACAGGGTGAGTTGAGAGAGTTAGTATTCACTGTCTAGCAGACAGAGTGAGTTGAGAGAGTTAGTATTCACTGTCTAGCAGACAGGGTGAGTTGAGAGAGTTAGTATTCACTGTCTAGCAGACAGAGTGAGTTGAGAGAGTTAGTATTCACTGTCTAGCAGACAGAGTGAGTTGAGAGAGTTAGTATTCACTGTCTAGCAGACAGAGTGAGTTGAGAGAGTTAGTATTCACTGTCTAGCAGACAGAGTGAGTTGAGAGAGTTAGTATTCACTGTCTAGCAGACAGGGTGAGTTGAGAGAGTTAGTATTCACTGTCTAGCAGACAGAGTGAGTTGAGAGAGTTAGTATTCACTGTCTAGCAGACAGAGTGAGTTGAGAGAGTTAGTATTCACTGTCTAGCAGACAGGGTGAGTTGAGAGAGTTAGTATTCACTGTCTAGCAGACAGAGTGAGTTGAGAGAGTTAGTATTCACTGTCTAGCAGACAGAGTGAGTTGAGAGAGTTATTTAGTGAGCCCCTGTCACTGTCTGCTCAGGACTCGGGAGGCCTGTGGTGTCTGTGCCAAATATGAATGCTGTCGCAGAGGAGAATCCAAAGAGAGACAGACAGACAGACAGACAGACAGACAGACAGACAGACAGACAGACAGACAGACAGATACCTCATTTAGCACGTTTGGCAGACTGAGAGGGGTGGGCAATTATTTTTCCTGGGGGACCACATGAGAGAACCAGATTGTTGCCGGGGGCCAAAAATATAGGCTATATAATATATTGTCATGCTGTAACCTCACATTTTTTCACTAGATTAAATTATAGAAAACATACAGTACATTTATTCTTCAGCATTTTTTTTATTGAAAATCACTCCAAACAGCAAATGTAGGTCATCTCATTTGATTTTCTTTAAGCTATAAGTAAAATGGTGTGGTTTGTCTTAGACCTCCCCGGCCAGGCAGAATCATCATGAGGGCCGGTTCTGGCCCGCGGGCCGCATAATGCCCTGGGCTAATCCGTAGCTAGGTAGCTCTGTAGTTAAATAGCATGCTAGCGTTTAACTGTGTGTAGTTAATTTTTGCAGATGCATCCATCTATCAGCCGTCCCCTTTTCTGTTTCTGGCGTGTTTGAGCCGTAACCAGGGGCAACCCTGACTGTTTGCATTTTCTTGACTGAAATATCGTTGCTGCTGTGCAACTGGATCAGGGCCCGATGAATACCAGCCAGCAACAAGTGACAGGATCTGGGCAGGGAGGGGGGGAGGGAGGCAGTGAGGGAGGGAGTTAAGGAGGGCTGCGGTGCTGGGGGTTGGGGGGTTGGGGGTTGGGGGGTTGAGTTGGGGCCTCTCACAGCCCAGGAGGCTGGGGCACAAAGTAAGTGAGGTGCACTTAAGACTGGCGGTGTCAGATAGAGAGGCTCTGCCTGGATTTATAGGTGTGGTGGACAGATGGGATATACTGTCGAAGCCTAAAGAGTGAATGTCAATATACTGTTACTAAGACCGCCCCCAAAATATATGGCTTCTGTAGAGCGTTCGCCGTTTGTTGGAGAATCCATATGGCCAACTGTAGGCCAAAATAGGCCTAGCATATAAAAGTGAGTCTCAGACAGGAAAGCACAGTGTCCTATTCCCTGTTTCTATAGCGTGAGGTAGCATGATCACCCGTATCACGCTACCTCCCGCTGGCGATGACGACCTCGCGGTGACCTCACGACGCTGGTCTGTGGCGGCGCCCTATTCCCAAATAAAGCGACTTCATGTATATTGTAAACCTCATCACAGTTAAGATTAGCCGCTGAAACCAATCTCTTCTTATCTGATGGTGTGTGCGGGTGAGTGAGAGCTCTGTCAACGTGGGGGTCAAACTCAGATACTCCATAAACACTTTAAACCAGTCGAGGAGCTCTACAGCTGTCTCGCTGTGTGTGTGCTCACATGTGCGTGTGCGAGCGTATGCGTACAGGTCAGAGGTCACGCTCCTGCTTTTCAACACGTTTTGCGCTGCGCTCGCGCTCCTGACATTGCAAGCGGATTCCTCGTGGCTTGTGGGTTCGCTTTATGTTATTGCTGAAATATCATTTTGCTTAGCTTAGCTTAGCTTAGCTGCTCCCGTGCTTTGAGTACAGGACATGGTTGGTGAGGGAGGTGTTTACACTCGCAGGCCGTCAGCCCACTCTTAAAGGGCACAAACACCCAAGCAGGGCTGCTTCCACATAAAGCGATAGGCAGACACACGTTTTTCACCAATGGTTTAGTGTGTGGGAAAAAGTCAAACGTTTCCAGCTGTGTTTCTTACTGGCTGTTTGTTGCAGCTTATACAAAACAAATGATAAATTTTGAGATTGAATAAAAAGCTAAAAATGCAAAGGAAAGGGAGCAACTAATGCTTTTCTCTATGCATTTATTTATCCTGTGACACCAAAGTGTGGAGTCCTCCATCCTATAAGGTAGGTAGGTAGGTAGGTAGGTAGATACTTTATTGATCCCGAAGGAATCACCACGGAGGCAGACTGCCACACTGACCTGTTGCATTCATGTTGAAAGGCCTGTAACAGCCTGTATGTTCGGCATAATCTATCTATCAGACATTTTATGACCATACAAGGTCTACTTCCACGCTCACAAGAACTGGTATCTCTACTGCCATCTGGTGGTGGGATCCTGCAATGACACATGCTGGGGAAATGATTTATTAATCGATGGAGGGACTGTGGGATCATTTTCTTCTCATTCATAGGCTGCCTTTATTTATTGGGAGGAGTCACAATTTGTACTTGAACCAGTGGTGGGTAGAGTACGGAATATCTATCTATACTCAAGTAAAAGTACAATTACTCCCATGACTCAAGTAAAAGAGAAAATCACTATTTGAGAAACCTACTCAAATAAAAGTAAAAAATAAAAAAGTACTCAAAGTACAAGTTACTTTCATTTAAATATTTTATAGGGTGTGCGTGCCAGTGCAAAAATAATGAATAAACAGCACCTGTTTGCTTTTTTAATGAAGTAGCACAGGTAGGCTAATCAAACCTGAGCAATCTCGCACACTCTCTCTCCATCTCTTCCTCTCGACCCCTCTCTTCCTCACCTACCCTTCACTTTCTCAGTTTCCCTCTCTGTCCCGCAGAATGGACGATAATGTAGTGAAGTAAAAAGTAGATTATAAGTGCCATGTCATAAATGGTCAGGTGACACTGTCACCTGTTTGCAGTGCCCATGTGTCAGTCAGAGAGGACACTGTCACCTGTTTGCAGTGTCCATGTGTCAGTCAGACAGGAAAGCCACCTGTCGCCTGTTTGCAGTGCCCATGTGTCAGTCAGAGAGGACACTGTCGCCTGTTTGCAGTGTCCATGTGTCAGTCAGAGAGGAAAGCGACCTGTCGCCTGTTTGCAGTGTCCATGTGTCAGTCAGAGGACACTGTTGCCTGTTTGCAGTGTCCATGTGTCAGTCAGAGGACACTGTTGCCTGTTTGCAGTGCCCATGTGTCAGTCAGAGAGGAAAGCAACCTGTCGCCTGTTTGCAGTGTCCATGTGTCAGTCAGAGGACACTGTTGCCTGTTTGCAGTGCCCATGTGTCAGTCAGAGAGGAAAGCAACCTGTCACCTGTTTGCAGTGTCCATGTGTCAGTCAGAGAGGAAAGCAACCTGTCGCCTGTTTGCAGTGTCCATGTGTCAGTCAGAGAGGAAAGCAACCTGATGCCTGTTTGCAGTGTCCATGTGTCAGTCAGAGGACACTGTTGCCTGTTTGCAGTGCCCATGTGTCAGTCAGAGAGGACACTGTCGCCTGTTTGCAGTGCCCATGTGTCAGTCGGACACTGTCGCCTGTTTGCAGTGCCCATGTGTCAGTCAGAGAGGACACTGTCGCCTGTTTGCAGTGTCCATGTGTCAGTCAGAGAGGAAAGTGACCTGTAGCTGAAAACACTCAAACTCAATCCTGAGAAGAACTTGGGTCGATTGAGCAGTATGCTTCTCATTAGACGGTGCTTTTACTTGCAGCCTGATCCCACTGTGTGCGTCCTGTTTTGGTGTCTTGTTCTGCCCGCTCAGAGTCTCTTGGTGTCTTGTTCTGTTCTGCCCGCTCAGTCTCTTGGTGTAAGGCTCAGAGTCTCTTGGTGTAAGGCTCAGAGTCTCTTGGTGTAAGGCTCAGAGTCTCTTGGTGTAAGGCTCAGAGTCTCTTGGTGTAAGGCTCAGAGTCTCTTGGTGTAAGGCTCAGAGACTCTTGGTGTAAGGCTCAGAGTCTCTTGGTGTAAGGCTCAGAGTCTCTTGGTGTAAGGCTCAGAGACTCTTGGTGTAAGGCTCAGAGTCTCTTGGTGTAAGGCTCAGAGTCTCTTGGTGTAAGGCTCAGAGTCTCTTGGTGTACACTCAGAGTATCTTGGTCTAAGGCTCAGAGTCTCTTGGTGTAAGGCTCAGAGTCTCTTGGTGTACACTCAGAGTATCTTGGTCTAAGGCTCAGAGTCTCTTGGTGTAAGGCTCAGAGTCTCTTGGTGTAAGGCTCAGAGTCTCTTGGTGTAAGGCTCAGAGTCTCTTGGTGTAAACTCAGAGTCTCTTTGTGTAAACTCAGAGTCTCTTGGTGTAAGCTCAGAGACTCTTGGTGTAAGCTCAGAGACTCTTGGTGTAAGCTCAGAGTCTCTTGGTGTAAGGCTCAGAGTCTCTTGGTGTACACTCAGAGTATCTTGGTCTAAGGCTCAGAGTCTCTTGGTGTAAGCTCAGAGTCTCTTGGTGTAAGCTCAGAGTCTCTTGGTGTAAGGCTCAGAGTCTCTTGGTGTAAACTCAGAGTATTTTGGTGTAAGCTCAGAGTCTCTTGGTGTAAGGCTCAGAGTCTCTTGGTGTAAGGCTCAGAGTCTCTTGGTGTAAACTCAGAGTATTTTGGTGTAAGCTCAGAGTCTCTTGGTGTAAGCTCAGAGTATCTTGGTGTAAGGCTCAGAGTCTCTTGGTGTAAGGCTCAGAGTCTCTTGGTGTAAGGCTCAGAGTCTCTTGGTGTAAACTCAGAGTCTCTTTGTGTAAACTCAGAGTCTCTTGGTGTAAGCTCAGAGACTCTTGGTGTAAGCTCAGAGACTCTTGGTGTAAGCTCAGAGTCTCTTGGTGTAAGGCTCAGAGTCTCTTGGTGTACACTCAGAGTATCTTGGTCTAAGGCTCAGAGTCTCTTGGTGTAAGCTCAGAGTCTCTTGGTGTAAGCTCAGAGTCTCTTGGTGTAAGGCTCAGAGTCTCTTGGTGTAAACTCAGAGTATTTTGGTGTAAGCTCAGAGTCTCTTGGTGTAAGGCTCAGAGTCTCTTGGTGTAAGGCTCAGAGTCTCTTGGTGTAAACTCAGAGTATTTTGGTGTAAGCTCAGAGTCTCTTGGTGTAAGCTCAGAGTATCTTGGTGTAAGGCTCAGAGTCTCTTGGTGTAAACTCAGAGTCTCTTGGTGTAAGGCTCAGAGTCTCTTGGTGTAAACTCAGAGTATTTTGGTGTAAGCTCAGAGTCTCTTGGTGTAAACTCAGTGTGTCTTGGTGTAAGGATCAGAGTCTCTTGGTGTAAGCTCAGAGTCTCTTGGTGTAAGGCTCAGTCTCTTGGTGTAAGGCTCAGTCTCTTGGTGTAAGGCTCAGAGTCTCTTGGTGTAAACTCAGCGTGTCTTGGTGTAAGGATCAGAGTCTCTTGGTGTAAGCTCAGAGTCTCTTGGTGTAAGGCTCAGTCTCTTGGTGTAAGGCTCAGAGTCTCTTGGTGTAAGCTCAGAGTCTCTTGGTGTAAGCTCAGAGTCTCTTGGTGTAAGCTCAGAGTCTCTTGGTGTAAGGCTCAGTCTCTTGGTGTAAGGCTCAGAGTCTCTTGGTGTAAGGCTCAGAGTCTCTTGGTGTACTTGGCTCAGAATCTCTTGGTGTAAGCAGGGTATATATTTCCAGCTCCATAGTTGTTAAATGGATTCCAGATGGTTTTAACTTGACAACAATAACAACCGTCACAACCCACCTGAATATCCGGCTTACTTCCTGTATAGATAGCTGAGCGCAGGCTGATATTCAGCTCATATTAAATGTTAACGTTAGGCCGTGTCTCCGACAGACACAGTAACAAGGTAGCCTATTTCGGTCTTTATGTCTAGTTGTTGTTGTTGTTGTTGATAGTTGCCATAACAACCACCCATCCGACGTGCACACGCTGGGTAGTAGGAAGCGTTGTCGTCTGTTTGGAGCTAGCCTGAGAGGCTAATAAAAGCTACATGTTACAGAGTAAGCTAACTATCAGTACGTTATTGCACGTATAGGCCTCTCTTTACATTTAAATGTATAGCAACAATAAAACATAGAAATAGAAGTAGGCTATGTCAGTGTTTTCCCCTGAACAGCTGAGAAAGTGGACACTGTAAATAGTTAGCACTGTGAAGCTGATACAATTCAGGTGGTGGTAATAATGCAACATTTAAGGATGCCAACCGCCATAAAACACAGAAGAAGAAGCTGAGAAAAAGGAAGTGCTGTGGGGTTGCAGCTGGTGAAAACCGTCTATATGGTGAGCAGGGGCGGTTTTAGACCCTTTTTGGGTGGGCTGATTTTTTGACAAAAATAAGAATAGCTGGCCCTCCTCTATTAATCTCTCATTCATGCTTTAAAGCCATAAAATAATAAAATAATAATGGTATTGGTGATCAGAAATGCATGCAATATACGACCTTTATTTTGAAAATATGGTTAGGTCTAGAGGAAGTTACTCTAGACTCTAGACCAAGTTACTCGTTGGTTGAAAAACAACATCTTTATTCTTTAAGTTATTCACCTTATGTAGCCACGCCCATTTGACCTGGTTGTGTGGCCGTCCCAAAACTTCAGGCTAAAAATAATAATAAAATAAAATAAAAAATGGCTGCGCTGCGCCAATATCATCTAACTATGAATTAACTAATAATTTAGCCAATTGTATGTAACATACCAAATAAAAGCAAATGGCAATGTCTAAGAATGCAACGCCATGTAACTGGCTCATTAAGTCTCACATTCCAGGGAATTACGTTAACGTCTGCGGGTCTTTATTGACGTTAATGGCTCGCGCTGCTATCGCGCTGCCTCGGAGGAGAGACAACTATCTGAAGCTTTCTTTGTTGGAGTCCAGGTATGTTTTACAAGAAAGTGCTCGTCATTGTCGACGATAACGTTATCTGACCTGGCTAACAGTGGATACTCGCTTGCTTGCTGTGTACCCGCTCAAAGTAGTAGGCTACGTTATTTATTTTACCCCTTCACTGTCTGCTCCAAAAACAACTCTCTTATTTTGCGCCGTGACCGCCGGAAGTGTTAGACGGACCCGGAAGAATTTGGTCGACTGTAAGGTCTGAACATAAGGTGATGAAGTGAATGGGGCAACATCATGCGCCCTGCATCTAATGTATTGGGTACCTGTGATCATCATTGTGGGGCTACTGAGCTGAGGTGTAAACTAGGCTACTAGTGCTAAGCTGTTTGTTAATGAGTCTGTTGATATGCAAATGCACACTAGCATAATGCTAAGTGGCCAGCCATTTTGGTAATGTGTTCAATCGTAGCCTATGTTTAGAATAGCCACTGATATGCCTGTTGCAGTGTTGCTATGTGTGAAGGTTAGCTTTATTCATGGTTGCCATACAGTTTATAAAGTTAATTCCTTTAACTTCTTTGCTACCTCATTAACCTCAAGTCACTCTTAGATTATTGTTATATTTATTTGGTGTGGAGGTGGAGAACAGAGGAACTGTGAGAAGAAGCTGTATCTGCTAAGAAGTACACACACACACAGAAGAAGAAGAAGAAGAAGAAGAAGAAGAAGAAGAAGAAGAAGAAGAAGAAGAAGAGTGAATCTGATAAATTGATTAAGCTTTCTTCATAGATCTAGTCTCTTCATTTTGATCTCAAAGTGCACCAGATTAATACATTTTTACTTTAAAATGTACAAAATTTTCCCTCGGGGGGGGGGGGGGGGCATGCCCCCGGACCCCCCTACGGGGTCTGCAGTCCACCATATAGATTGTTTGGGGGCTGAGCCCACCCAAAGGTGTCATCCTAAAACCGCCCCTGATGGTGAGTGATGTGACAGAGCAATGAATCACTTCCAGTAAGCCATGTTCTTATAGCACCGGGAAATGAGTAAAGATAGGCTTGCCTCATTTGGCCCCACTTGTTATCGACCCCCCATTGCCTCTAACCCCCCCCCCCCCACACCCCCTTTGCCTCTAACCCCCCCTCCCCCCCCACCCCCCGATAGCCTCTAACCCCCCCCCCCCACCCCCACCCCCCTTTGCCTCTAACTCCATACCCCCCCCATAGCCTCTACCCCCCCACCCCCCCTTTGCCTCTAACTCCATACCCCCCCCCCCATAGCCTCTACCCCCCCTTTGCCTCTAACCCCATACCCCCCCCATAGCCTCTACCCCCCACCCCCCTTTTGCCTCTACCCCCATACCCCCCCATAGCCTCTACCCCCCACCCCCCCTTTGCCTCTAACCCCATAACCCCCCCATAGCCTCTACCCCCCACCCCCCTTTTGCCTCTACCCCCATACCCCCCCCCATAGCCTCTACCCCCCCACCCCCCCTTTGCCTCTAACCCCATACCCCCCCCATAGCCTCTACCCCCCCACCCCCCTTTTGCCTCTACCCCCAAACCCCCCCCCCATAGCCTCTAACCCCCCCCCCCCCATAGCCTCTAACCCCCCCCCCCCTTTGCCTCTAACCCCATACCCCCCCCCATAGCCTCTAACCCCCCCCCCCTTTGCCTCTAACACCCCCGATTGCCTCTATCCCTACCCCACCCCGGCCCAAATCCTAATACCATCACCCACCCATACTGCTCACACCGCTTTCTCTCTGCCTGTAATTCTGTATCTCTCTGCTTTTTTATACAGACACTCAACTCTCTCCCACGCATACACCTACACACCTACATGCACCTACACACACACACACACACACACACACACACACACACACACACGCTCTCACACACACACACACACACACACACACACACGCACACAGCCCAATATGGCAGTGTCGTTGGCAGCAGTGGTGCTAGTCCAGGCGGGCAGTGTTCCCAAGTCTGGACTAGGGATGAGCAGGTGTAGGCTACCGCTGTCAACAGAGGCTCGTAAATACACAGTCAGCGATCTGATACAGATTACACATTTATGTCATCATATTAAAGGCACTCTGTCAGCAAACACTAAAAGTGTTAAAGAGCCCCTAATCTCTTATTAAGAGAAAAGTATTTTCTCCTCACAAAGGGAGTTTATGGCACGGCTATCCACTGTGCAGCACAGCAAATTAGCCCTTCGTTTGTGATGAAGTTTGAATTTGACACCGAGATGCAGAGCTCGACCTCGGCTTAGAAGAGCCTTTTAAATGCAAAGTGTAGGGATGCCCCGATATAAACATTCCGGCCGATACGATAACCTATATTGACATTGTGGTTATAGCCAATAACCGATATTTACCTATGTCGATATGATCCGTATAAAAACAAGTTTCTATATGATCGAATTTTGTACATACTGAAAAACACATGTAAAAACTGTGAATTTGAAAAAGTAGTCTTTCTTTATTTCCAAAACATTTGGAAAAGCCCAGAAATCATAGACTTGCCGCATTGTTTCTTCTGAATATGGACATTTTGTCCACTACCAATAACCAATATAAACATTGGTGTTATTTTGCTCATCGGACCGATACCGATATATAAAAAAATTACTAACATCGGCCGATACCGATATGATGATATATCGTGCAACCCTATAGCAAAGACCGCACGTTAACATGTTTCCCCACAACTCTGACATGCTAACGACATGCATGGTTTTTCTTTTACTACTGTCCAAGCCACGCCCCTTATACAAATATGTACACAACAGTGACATATTTACCACTCTCTGTGTCATTATTCTAGTGTCCTATTTCAGTCCCCTCCCCCAATCCAGCAGAACCCCCCCCCCCCCCCCCCCCCCTTCTCCTATTCGTCTGCGGCCATGAGAACCTCCGTGTGTCCAAATAAAGGCTGCGGGCGGCACTGCCAGCGTCCTGACTGGACGTTTGCTTTTCACCCTGGGCGCTCTGCTGTGCTGCGCGCCGTCGCAACCGGCGTTGGCCAGTGAGTTCAGAGCACTGCTCCATGTGTCGCTCGCCTCGGCCCGGCAGTGTATTCTGCATGCTCAGAATAAGCCCAATGATCTCCAATTACCCTCCTCTCACGGATTGTTTGGTGTCACTTGCCGTCTGCCGGCTGGATATGATGATTCTGCGGCTGCAGTGTAAAAGGATAGTTACGCCGTTTTTTTGGCACAGGGTGTGTGCGTTAACAACTCAATTGGAGCCGAGAATTGGAGCCGGCCCAACCCGATTCATTCGAAAATGGAAGCAGAAGCGTCACCCCCCCCCCCCCACCCCCGACTCTTTCGCTTGTTCTCACCCTGTCTTTCACAACAGACGCGTTCTTTGGTCGGTTCTCCTAGTCGGGCTCATTGGTGTCCACAGGTTTCCCCTGTATGCTGCAATGCATTGTGGGACGGGTCGGTGCATGTCTCTCCTCCTGGCTGTCATCAGTAGACATGAGACATCAGAAGACATGTAGAGAGTGCGTGCGTGCTGGCTATGCTGGCTGTCTGCTTGGTTGGACACCAGATCTGGCCGGCCGACTGAAAAGCTAGATGGCTTTCATTTCACGGCTGGCTGAAATAGCAACGCGGGGCCAGTGGAGAGAGAATATTCAGTGCTTTCCCCTGCTTAAATAAACAACAGTTAATAATGGCATGCAACTGCTAACCGTCCCACCTGCAGCCTAGAGAAAATAGGGATCACCTTGTTCAACATGGCTACCGCGCTTCCCCAACCAGTCCCCCAAGTCAGAAGAGCTGAAACCAAAGATGATGACTTGTTCCTTTGACGGTTGGATATAGAAGTTGCCGAGATATCGGATGAGGAGCAGCCGGACAGGCCACATCAATCATTACTCAAATGTGAAAATAGAATGTAAGAGGCTCATATGTTTTTATTTTTTCTTCCCTGCCAGCCACGAGGCTTCCAGCCCCCGGCAGCTACAGTATATCCTCATATGTACTGCTAAGTCCAGTGAAAAGAGAGTGTGTGCTCTGTGCTGTAAGCAGGCAGGGCTGTCCTGGCTGACCCCTGGGTCACGGGTGACACACTGCCTGGGAGGACGGGGCGCAGGGGTCCTGGGTCACCCCACGGGTGACACACTACTGCCTGGGAGGGGGAAAGTGAAAGGAGATGCATCATGGGAAGTGGGGAGAAAGGCACAGTTGAAGCCAGGAATAGAGAGCCGCAGGAATGAGTCCGGAAAACATTGATGCTAACACTCCCGGTTCTTCACTGTTTTCGCCTATGAGATTTTTGAATGGGTTTTTTGGCGCGGTGCTTCAAATGAGGTCTGTGGTTAACACAAGCTTATTCAAACGCGAACCAGCGTTCAGCAGGATAATCTTCACACATGAGGACCACTTTTATGAGTTTTGAAGCTTTTACGTGCCGTTAAAAGGGTTACATGCTGCCACTCCGACGTGCTGCCACTCCGACGTTCTGCCACTCCGAAATATCGGCACTCCGAAAGGGGGTCTATATTCCCCGTTTTTCACTAACCTCTCCCAGCCCCCACGCCAAACCTAACCTCCCCCCATGCCTAAACCTAACCTCCCCCAGACCCTAACCCAAAACCTAACCTCTCCCACCCCCACGCCTAAACCTAAGGTCGGCATTGCGGCTTCTAAGGTGAACGACCGCCAGTCCGAATAATGGAAGTTAACGTTCGGAGTGGCAGCATGTCGGAAAGGCAGAGGAACCCCCGTTAAAAGGGCGGCTAGCTGGCAAACGGCTAAATGAGACTACACTGTTGAGTCGACGGGGATATTATGCGTCAATAACGTCATCACTTCAAAGGACGAACACGGAAATTCTCTTCTTCTACGTGACGTAGAAGCCTATGTGACACTGTGTGTAGTTCTGGATTATCTTAGCACAAGCTTTTTACTTCTAGGGCTCACATTTACGCTTCAAAACTCATGAAAGTGGTCCTCATGTGTGAAGATTATCCCGCTGAACACTGGTTCGCATTTGATTAAGCTTGCGTTGCCCAGAGACCTTATTTGAAGCATTGCGCCAAAAACCCAAAGAAACAGTGAAGAACCATGAAGTCCGGGACTTCCGCGTTCCGACTACAAAAATACGTGATCCCTGTGGCTTTCTATAGCTGTGTTCGGAATGGTTCACTCACTCATTCACTCACTCACTCACTCACTCACTCACTATTCCCCATGTAGTGTTTATCAGTGAACTATATGTAGTGTTTATCATATAGTGAACTATATGTAGTGTTTATCATATAGTGAACTATATGGGCAATAGGCCAACAACACTCTAAATAGTCCACTATTTCTGTCATAGGGACCGATTCCGAAAAGGGCTAAAGAGTGTGAAGGAGGAAGGGATGGAGAGTGGAGAAAGGAAAAGAGAAATGCAATCAGGTCCTCCCTCTGAATGGAAACGCCATCTGTCCATCTCTTCATCTCTCTCCCTCTCTTTCATTCGTTACTACCCCTCTTCCTCTGTCTTTCCCCCCTCTTCGGAAGCAGAGATGGACTGAATGGTGACATGGTTTCCGTCCTGGGAACAACATCCTGATGCTGTCTGGGTGTGTTAAGCAGAACTCCAGCATCAGTGATTTTGTTGCCAGGGGGAAGACGATAACCGACGGGAACTTCCTTTCCAAGAATGGCAGTTTGGAAGCTAAGTAGCAGCATAAATATTATATTAGTAGATGGGTCACCGCAGGCTCCGCCAATAATTCTAACAAGCAGGTAGCAGCAAGTCTCTTAAATTGTCACGTGACTCCAATAGACTCAGACCTGCTGAAAGTCTCCTACTGTAAGTGGCGGCTGTGGCCGTGGAAAACCAAAACCCACATGACAAAATGACAGGAAGTGAGTTGAAGTTGAGCCGTCTTGCTTTCTTTGGTAGCAGTAGGCTAGTAGTAGTTGTAGTAGTCGTAGTGGTAGTGGTAATATTAGTAGTAGTACTAATAGATAGCCTAATATTTATTATTACATTCATTACATAGATTGATTGATAGATGAAAGTTTAAAATTCAAACTAAGGGCCAAACTATTGGTTTAACAAGGAACAAATATGTTTCATGAATTATGTAGACATAGATGTAGATCTCTGTGATTACTCTTTGATCTCATCTAGCCAGCCCAGCACAAGCTAACAGTCCCTCTGCACTCCTCTCTTCTCTGCTTGACTGCTATTCTGCTCATAGGCTCGAGAGGGAGCCAAAGCTCACTAAACCACAGACTTGGAGTCCCAACTGTTTTCATGCCAAGATAGAACCATACTATGCTTAGGAAAACAGTGTCCCCATTGACCCCATCAGAGATTTTTGTTGTCTAGAGCAGGGCCACATCAGCATTATGGTTGCCCTCAAAGGGCCGGTTGTACTGTAAATGTAAGACCAGATAAATGTATCTCAGATACATGTATATGGTCTTACATTTACAACTGGCCTAGTGTCCTTGTTAAATCATTAAATAATTGCCTGCTATCATTTTCAAATATACATACTACAGCATGCGCTGGGACACGTCATCAGTGATGTTAACTGGGGTCGTGGGGTGTTTCGGGTCTGTCAACATCACCCTCGCCCAGTAGACCCAGCCGAGGCCGATTACGACCCCGACCCGTGTAGGCCCCATGTTATACCCGGGAGTTAACATTATAAAACACATTTCCTGGCATATGCAGGCAGTTGGAAAACCTGGTAAGTTCTGAAAATATGTCTATTATCTTGTTATTCCAGCTATCGTTATCAGTTGTTAGGTTATAGTAATATTAAGCCGACAAATAATGCAAAACAGCCGGTTAATAACACAAGCAGCTAATGCTAGCCTGCGTCCATTAAAACCATTGTGTATTAAAATAACCGATAACGTAGCTGGAGTAACTAAAACACATATTTTCTGAACTTACTACTTCAGTCCCCAACCAACGTTACTTCCGCGCACCTTTCTCAAAACAATGTCCTTTTTATTGCGGTCCATCGATATGTCTGGTAGATAACAGATCAAAGCAGCACTGTGTCTTGTCTATGTAAAACTAACGCTAGATCTATAATATGAAGAGCCTGTCCAGCCAATGACGGCTTGAGACTGGCTGCCACAGCTGTCAATCATCCCTTTTTATGTCAAATAACTACTTAAAAACAAACTGATCAGAAAAAATGACCACTTGCACAGGCATTAGCATGATAATAACTATCTAAAATGATACAAACCACCTTTGGAAAAAAATTATCTGACGTGTACTGTGATTATTTCGGTTGTGATTTCCCCATCCACTAACATGGGGAGGCGGGCCTTGTGACCTATACTGGCACCTGCCGCCGGAGCGGCAATCTAACATGCAACGGCTTCACTGAACGGGACCAGAGCTCAGTCCATCTATATATGTCGATGGTCATCAAGGCCCTTTGTATGTGTCTCTTTGTTTAAACATGAATGTACCAATGTGTGACAAGTTGACAACCAACCCCCAAAGTGAGACAACCGGACCCCCGCTTGACCTCTTGACCTCTTGACAAAGGTTTGAAGCTAGCCACCACATGGCTCACTGAATACACATAGCAACTGAAAAGTAGGTTCAATGTGTGTGTGTGTGTGTGTGTGTGTGTGTGTGTGTGTGTGTGTGTGTGTGTGTGTGTGTGTGTGTGTGTGTGTGTGTGTGTGTGTGTGTGTGTGAAGGTGTGAAGGTGTGTGTTTGTGTTCATGCCAATTGGCTAAAAAGGGGCAGCGTGTGTGTGTGTGTGTGGGGGGGGGGGGGGGGGGGGTTGAAATGCAGGATGGCAGAGGCAGATGATGGTATTGGTTGATCTATCAGTATGTCAGAAGGCGGTATTACATTAGATCAGATTATGGTATTAATTGATCTGTCAGTATGTCAGAAGGCTGTGTTACATTAGATCAGATTATGGTATTAATTGATCTGTCAGTATGTCAGAAGGCTGTGTTACATTAGATCAGATTATGGTATTAATTGATCTGTCAGTATGTCAGAAGGCTGTTACATTAGACCAGATTATGATATTAATTGATCTGTCAGTATGTCAGAAGGCAGTGTTACATTAGACCAGATTATGATATTAATTGATCTGTCAGTATGTCAGAAGGCAGTTACATTAGACCAGATTATGATATTAATTGATCTGTCAGTATGTCAGAAGGCAGTGTTACATTAGACCAGATTATGATATTAATTGATCTGTCAGTATGTCAGAAGGCAGTGTTACATTAGACCAGATTATGATATTAATTGATCTGTCAGTATGTCAGAAGGCTGTGTTACATTAGATCAGATTATGATATTAATTGATCTGTCAGTATGTCAGAAGGCAGTGTTACATTAGACCAGATTATGATATTATTTGATCTGTCAGTATGTCAGAAGGCTGTGTTACATTAGATCAGATTATGGTATTAATTGATCTGTCAGTATGTCAGAAGGCTGTGTTACATTAGATCAGATTATGGTATTAATTGATCTGTCAGTATGTCAGAAGGCTGTTACATTAGACCAGATTATGATATTAATTGATCTGTCAGTATGTCAGAAGGCAGTGTTACATTAGACCAGATTATGATATTAATTGATCTGTCAGTATGTCAGAAGGCAGTGTTACATTAGACCAGATTATGATATTAATTGATCTGTCAGTATGTCAGAAGGCAGTGTTACATTAGATCATATTATGATATTAATTGATCTGTCAGTATGTCAGAAGGCAGTGTTACATTAGACCAGATTATGATATTAATTGATCTGTCAGTATGTCAGAAGGCAGTGTTACATTAGACCAGATTATGATATTAATTGATCTGTCAGTATGTCAGAAGGCTGTGTTACATTAGACCATATTATGATATTATTTGATCTGTCAGTATGTCAGAAGGCAGTGTTACATTAGACCAGATTATGATATTAATTGATCTGTCAGTATGTCAGAAGGCAGTGTTACATTAGACCAGATTATGATATTAATTGATCTGTCAGTATGTCAGAAGGCTGTGTTACATTAGATCAGATTATGATATTATTTGATCTGTCAGTATGTCAGAAGGCTGTTACATTAGACCAGATTATGATATTAATTGATCTGTCAGTATGTCAGAAGGCTGTGTTACATTAGACCAGATTATGATATTAATTGATCTGTCAGTATGTCAGAAGGCTGTGTAACATTAGACCAGATTATGATATTATTTGATCTGTCAGTATGTCAGAAGGCAGTGTTACATTAGACCAGATTATGATATTATTTGATCTGTCAGTATGTCAGAAGGCAGTGTTACATTAGACCAGATTATGATATTGATTGCAATCCTGCACTCTGCTGCAGCAGAAAGGCCGACACCCCCAAGAGTGTATATGCGAGCCGTTCGTCCTTTCTCTGTCCTCTCATCCCCTTCTCATCTTTTCCCCT
>NC_139626.1:27646092-27716092 GCF_964638095.1 Poromitra crassiceps | reverse complement strand
GCTATTTGCGTTTTCCCGACTTGCACCCATCATGTTCTATCGTCCCCGCTGCCAATCTGCTGCTGTCCCGCAAGATAGCAGCCAGATTTGCACCCAAGATAGCGCGCGCTGCGCAGCTATGGGAGTGGCGACTCACAAGCAGGCGTGCCCACGCTAAATCCTGGCGTTATGTAGGCGTGCAAACTATTGCTCTTCTGACCACATGAGTCCCTCTGACATGCCTGGGCCCCTAGGCTTGAGTGGAAATCTTCTTCTTGAGTTGATAGCGGGTGGCAAACAACATTATGGTGCGTTACCATCACCAACTGGAATGGAGTGTGGATTGTGGTTAACTTGCAAGCTAGGAGCACTGATTTGCCAAACCTGTATGCTTTCAGGCTCCTAAATTTCTTCTGATTTTATTTTATAGTAATGAGTAACGAAGATGCTAAGGGGAAATGTATTGGAGTAACATTTCATTTAGGGAATGTAGTGGAGTAAAAGTTGTCAGAAATATAAATACTTGTGTAAAGTACAGATACTCCCAAAAACCTTCTTAAGTAGCCTACTGTAACAAAGTATTATTACTTTGTGACATTGCACAATTTCATACACATTTATTACTGGATGATTAACAGAAACAAACTAAATGCAATAATAGGTAGTCTCACTGAGTTGTTTTGAATCGTTCATGCAGGGATGAAGAGCTCCAGTCCTGGATCTCCTGTGGTCAGATGACCCAGGCTGATGAGGACCTGAACCCCATCACATGCCTCTGTATCCTAGGTCAAAGAGGCACCACAGCCCCTCAGTCCCGGAGGAACCACCGCCCCAAGCCATCTAGGCCTCCTCAGCACTGTTATCTTCTGGAGCGCCCACAGGCCATCCAACACCCAACAATGACTTATGTAGCATCTATTACAAACACGTTTGTCTTGGAGTCCCTGAGGGAGGCACCTTGGACAAGGCTCATCTTAAATAAACGTGACTTTATCCATTCGATCACTAAGGATCTGAACGTTTCAACCCAGCAGGATACTGGTACAATGGGCCAGCATAACGTTTTCATCGTTCTTTGCGATGACCATTGCTCTGTGCCATCGGAGATATTTTGTGACATTTACCACAAGGAGCATGATAGGACAATCAATGGAATCAACGATACCAGCAAGGTATCAGGTGATTTAAAAACCTCGAGTCCTTGCAGTCTCAATATGGTTGAGGAATGTAAGTGTGAACAGATTGCCACAGGCAATATTAATGCACTAAAAAACAGTAAAAGTCTTCTGAAACCCAGTCGAAGCTACGAAGTTCCCTCCAAATCATCTGGGAGGGACCGAGAGAGAATCAAGAGGAAATGTGTGTCCTTCGTTGAGGATGTCACTGTTTACCTGTTCGATCAGGTACCTTACTCCTGTACACCTGTACAGCACAGTACAGCACTGGACCATACACTGAAATCCATTATATCGCTATACACAGCTGTGACAATAGAGAGCCGCAGTAACGAGTCCGGAAATCATCGATGCTAACAGCCCTGGTTCTTCACAGTTTTCGCCTATGGGAGTTTTGAATGGGTTTTTGGCGCGATGCTTCTAATAATGTCTCTGGGCAACGCTGGCTTAATCAAACGCGAACCAGTGTTTAGTAATATCATCTTCACACACGAGGACCACTTTTACGAGTTTTGAAGCTTTTACGTTCCGCTAAAAGGGCGGCTAGCTAGCAAACGGCTAAATGAGACTACACTTTTGAGTCGACGGGGATATTATACGTCAATAACGTCACCACTCAAAGGACAAACACGGAAATTATCTTTCCCTCACCTGGTTCAGCCCCGTTCAGCCCGGGGTAATCAGTGCACACATCAACAACAGTCCAGGTTGAGCGCTGACGTGACGTGGAAGCCTATGCGACAGTGTGTAGTTCTGGATTAGCTTAGCTCGAGCATTTTACTTCTAGGGCTCGCATTTACGCTACAAAACTCATGAAAGTGGTCCTCATGTGTGAAGATTATCCGACGGAACTCTGGTTCGCGTTTGATTAATCTTGCGTTGCCGAGAGACCTTATTTGAAGCATCGCGGCAAAAACCCATTCAAAAATCCCATAGACAGAAACAGTGAAGAACCAGGAAGTTCGGGACTTCCGCATTCTGCCTACAAAAATACGTCATCCCTGCGGCTCTCTATAGGTATCGTGGGGGCAGAAAAAGAATTGCGATTAGCGCCATTTTATTCTGCTGTAGTAATCACAAATGAGACCGATTCACAAACTTCCCATCAAAATAGTATTATTTTCACTTTGTAATGACATCTTCACAGTCAGCTGTTGTTATTGAACGTTTATTTATGACATCGTATGGTTGTATCAAATCATGATCTTCCCTAGCCCCGCCCCTAGTCTCATGCTACAAATGGACGGACACACACGGTCACGTATAGAAGCGGCTACACCACTTTAAAAACGTTAGCATCCATGGTAATAATAAGGCATGTTCCAATGTTTTTCAGGGTCAAAATGTAGGTAACTGTCTGACTTGTTTCAGCCAGCCAGCCAGCTAACTATGACTGTTATTCTTCATAGGAGAGTCCCACCATGGAGCTGCAGAGCTTAGCAGAGGGCTGCACATCTCCACCATGCAGTTATCCTCGCAACCTCCCAGAGCTCACCTTAGACGACAGCGGTACCCTGTTAACTATCCAATTAAAACTAATCCTAAACTCACACCTACGAGCCGTAACAAGATCAGGGGCGGGACACTGCATTCAGCAAAGTTAACAACATATGTAAACGCTGCTAAACCCAGGTGTTGCAGTCCATTAGCAGTTTGTTGTCACTAATTGTGGGTTTGCTCTTGCTCTGCAGGCTTGGCGTGGGAGGATGACTTCTTAGCCTTGGACTGGGCCAACAGGAACAGCCGTCAGTGTGTCCGTCAATCGCAGTTATCTCACCGCTATGCCCCGTCCCACAGCTGGAGCGGTCTGTCCCGGCCTCGGCATTTCTTTCTGTCCCAAACGTGCCTATTCCTCACTCATGTCACTGAGTCTGACCTTGAGTTGTGAGACAAAGAGGCAGTGACTCACAGCGCCTGCCTCCATCCAAAGACCACCTTCCTGTCACCATGGCCTCCCTGTCACCATGGCCGAGTGTGACATCCATACTTGTTTTTTCTTTCAGACAGACAGCCTTGGCCTAATGGAAAATGTGACTGGTAATCTTTCCTATCTCCTCCTCTTCTGTTACCCTGCGTGGTAACCTGCCGCCATCGGTGTGTGAATGGGTGAATGTACCTACTGACTGTAAAGCACTTTGGATAAAAGCGCTATATAAATGCAGCCATTTACCATTTACCATTTACATCACGACACTGTGAGGCTGTGACGGCTCGTGACATCACAACACTGTGAAGCTGTGTGACGGTTCGTGACATCACAACACTGCAAGGCTGTGTGACGGTTCGTGACATCACGACACTAGTGCGAGGCTGTGTGACGGCTCGTGACATCACAACACTGTGAGGCTGTGTGAAGGCTTGTGACATCACATGGGCGGCTGTAGCTCAGGAGGTAGAGCGGGTCGTCCACTAATCGCTTTGGATAAAAGAGGTCGGTGGTTCGATTCCCGGCTCCTCTAGTCTGCATGTCGAAGTGTCCTTGGGCAAGACACTGAACCCCAAATTGCTCCCGTTGGTGTGCCAGCACCCTGCGTGGTAACCTGCCGCCATCGGTGTGTGAATGGGTGAATGTACCTACTGACTGTAAAGCACTTTGGATAAAAGGGCTACTGTATATAAATGCAGCCATTTACCATTTACCATTTACATCACGACACTGTGAGGCTGTGTGACGGCTCGTGACATCACGACACTGCAAGGCTGTGTGACGGCTCGTGACATCACGACGCTAGTGCGAGGCTGTGTGACGGCTCGTGACATCACGACGCTAGTGCGAGGCTGTGTGACGGCTCGTGACATCACGACACTGCGAGGCTGTGTGACGGCTCGTGACATCACGACGCTAGTGCGAGGCTGTGTGACGGCTCGTGACATCACGACGCTAGTGCGAGGCTGTGTGACGGCTCGTGACATCACGACACTGCGAGGCTGTGTGACGCTTGTGACATCACGACACTAGTGCGAGGCTGTGTGACGGCTTGTGACATCACAACACTGCGAGGCTGTGTGACGGCTCGTGACATCACGACACTAGTGCGAGGCTGTGTGACGGCTCGTGACATCACGACACTAGTGCGAGGCTGTGTGACGGCTCATGACATCACGACACTAGTGCGAGGCTGTGTGACGGCTCGTGACATCACAACACTAGTGTGAGGCTGTGTGGCGGTCCGTGACATCACAACACTTGTGCGAGGCTGTGTGACGATTCGTGACATCACGACACTGCGAGGCTGTGTGACGGCTCGTGACATCACAACACTGCGAGGCTGTGTGACGGCTCGTGACATCACGACACTAGTGCGAGGCTGTGTGACGGCTCGTGACATCACAACACTAGTGCGAGGCTGTGTGATGGCTCGTGACATCACGACACTAGTGCGAGGCTGTGTGACGGCTCGTGACATCACGACACTAGTGCGAGGCTGTGTGACGGCTCGTGACATCACGACACTAGTGCGAGGCTGTGTGACGGCATGTGACATCACAACACGGCGATACTGTGTGACGGCTCGTGACATCACAACACTGCGAGGCTGTGTGACGGCTCGTGACATCATAACACTGCGAGGCTGTGTGACGGCTCGTGACATCACAACACTGCGAGGCTGTGTGATGGCTCGTGACATCATGACACTAGTGCGAGGCTGTGTGACGGCTCGTGACATCACAACACTGCGAGGCTGTGTGACGGCTCGTGACATCACAACACTGTGAGGCTGTGTGACGGCTCGTGACATCACGACACTGCGAGGCTGTGTGACGGCTCGTGACATCACGACGCTAGTGCAAGGCTGTGTGCCGGCTCGTGACATCATGACACTAGTGCGAGGCTGTGTGACGGCTCGTGACATCATGACACTAGTGCGAGGCTGTGTGCCAGCTCGTGACATCATGACACTAGTGCAAGGCTGTGTGCCGGCTCGTGACATCATGACACTAGTGCGAGGCTGTGTGACGGCTCGTGACATCCCGACACTGCGAGGCTGTGTGACGGCTCGTGACATCCCGACACTGTGAGGCTGTGTGACGACTCGTGACATCACAACACTGCGATGCTGTGTGACGGCTCGTGACATCACAACACTGCGAGGCTGTGTGACGGCTCGTGACATCACGACACTAACAATCACAACACATTTAAAAGGTTGTATTCCATGCTCTGAAAGCATAAAATACTACGACTCTTGGTGTCAAGATATGAGGAGTATACGGTGATTGTCAATACAGTTTGTTTTGCTCAAACAAAGAATGCTTGTGCAGGCCCTGTTTGCCTGCCTCATTACTGAAGTTTATTCAGCCCAGAATTGATCAGCGACTGTGACTAAACACACAGCATAGGCCTTACTGTGACTAAACACACAGCATAGGCCGCCTTAGGGTCAATGGAAGCAGAAACTGAACAAACTCAAAATAATGTTTCCACAGAACCAGCGAGGTTTGGTTGATTAGATACAGTGTACACCTGAGGAGGAAAGGAAAGCTGGCAGGACTAGCCTTAGCGTTCACACACACGAGCGCACACACACACACACACACACACACACGCGCGCACACACACACACACACACACACACACACACATGCGCACACACACACACACACACACACACACACACACACACACACACACACACACACACACCACACATGCATACACACAAATGCAAGGTGCTCAAGGACACCAAACCCAGCCGTGTGGGTAAGACTGTTTGCTTGTCAAAGCTGGGAGCCTTACACCTGTACAGTGTTGTGGGAGCGTCACACCTGTACACTGTTGTGGGAGCGTCACACCTGTACAGTGTTTTGGGAGCGTCACACCTGTACAGTGTTGTGAGAGTGTCATACCTGTATACAGTGTTGTTGGAGCATAGTGTCACACCTGTACAATGTTGTTGGAGTGTCACACCTGTACAATGTTGTTGGAGTGTCACACCTGTATGTTGTTGGAGCGTCACACCTGTACAGTGTTGTGGGAGCGTCACACCTGTACAGTGTTGTGGGAGCGTCACACCTGTACAGTGTTGTGGGAGTGTCACACACAGTGTTGTTGATGATGCATGTCCATGTTTGCCTGACAAGCTGACGTTGGTGTGAATGTTGCTCAAAGCAGTAACAACAGTTAGTAAACTGGTGTTCTTGGGCCACATTCACAAATCTTAAATCCTATTTTTCCCCCATAACTCAAATCTTAAGAAAAAATAAAAGTTATAACAGCTTTATTCAGCAACATAGGCTCTAGTATTTTCTGAATTGTCTTTGCATTTTGCTTCCTCAGAAAAACAAACAAATGTAACCCATATTAGGGCTTCCCCAGGGGTGGAGGCGGGATTCGATCCCACGATCGCCCATTTGCAAAGTGCACGCGTTAACTGCTCCGCCAAGAGAGCTAGCTCTCTTGGCGGAGCTGGTTAATGGGACTTTATACTGGGGAGTGAGTTTAACCAACCTACTCGTTACCACTCAGGACTCACGAGGACTCAAATGATAAAGTTCTCAAATTATATTCCAAAGTTGTTTCAGTAAAACTTATGAGAATGTTTGATGACATTAATGACAACCTCCCACTCTCCTGGTTCTGTGACTTGTAGAAGCCTGGTGGATGGGGTCATGTTAAGGTTGATTGAGTGCACCTGGGTCCGTGTCATTGGGCTTAATGTGCATTTGTTTATGGTCGGAGGTGGTAAGTGGTAAGCGCGTCATTTCCGACCTATGTGCGTTCGAGCTTCAAGTTGCAAAACCATAGATGCTAATAGCACCAGCTATTACACAGCTAACAGCTAATAACTAGATTAAGGTGTTTAACCAACTACTGTATTGGTATGCTGATTGGAATGAAAGCATACTATTGTTGAAAATAAAATAAAAATGTGCCAAAATGTGTTTTAAATTCATACAATCGTATTTTTGTTCCTATGAAGAGGCAGGTTCCATGACCCTTCTCCCTATATGAACAGGCAGCCATCTTCAGCCAACAACTGTTTTTAATACACAATAATCTGCTCTCTAGGCAAATCAAACAGATTTGAGACTATTATTATCTTTGTTATATGTTACTTTAGGTTGCTGCTGGCTTCTAAAATGTTTTCAGACTGGAAAAAGGTTCATGCAAAACATTTGATGGGTGACATTGGAAGGCAGGTACCTTTAGGTGTAGTGGACTGTAGTATTCAAATGATGCAGGGGGAGGCGATAACCCACAATGGAAATTATGTTAACTGCTTCGAGTTGAGGGAGTGGCTGAGAAACTGAAGTGGAGCATTTTTTTTACAACATAACTCAAGGCTTTAGCGTGGCTATACAACCTATGGCAGCTACTCATTACAGTCTAACTGATTACAATAATTCTGTCACTTTATATCTTCTGACTGAGCGCTGAAGCAAAAGCTGCAGAGTAGACCCTATAGGCTACAAAGACAAATGCAAACATTGACCAAAAATGTAGGCTATTTGTAGGCTGCGTGCTGATCATTCAGTAAAACACTGGCGTACATTTTCCTCATCATTCTCTGGTCTGGAGCAGAGGTTTTCAAAGTGGGAGGCGGGCTTCCCCAGGGGGACTCCAAGCAGTTTCAGGGGAGGCTCAGTGAATTGTATCAACAGGAGATCACATAGAATATAAATGTGTGTCCAAAGTCAGAGATAAAATGTTTTTTTTATCTCACTTCACTTGATGTTTCCACCCTGGCAAGAATAAAAATGTCAGCTCTGCAGTGTTGGGGGTAACTCATTACAAAAGTAATATATTACATGCAATATATTACTTTTAGCAGTAACTCAGTAATATAACGTATTACCAATAGGATTTCAGTAATATTATAGCAGTTACTTTGTCAAGTAGCCTAACGTAAGTTACAAATTGAGTTACATTTCTTTAATCAAAGCACATATTTAAATAAGAATCATTTCCTAATTAAATTGTGTGTTTTATGCAAATAACCAATATAGATGCCAATAACAAAGGAAAAGGGTAACATTTAAAATTTTGGACGGTTTACACTGACTTCAAGACGGTTTAAATTCTTTTTCGGGATGGTTCCAGGGTGGCGATGTCATTCTGCTACTGCAGTTACTTTGGTGAAGGTAATGCAAAAGTAGCTAATGTAACCAGTTACTCTACACAGACGGTAGGCCTAAATAATATTGTAAAGTAACATAGGCTATTACTTTCAAATAAAAGTAATATGTAGTAGCCTATATTACATTTTGAAAGTAACTTGCCCAACACTGCAGATCTGTTGGCACAAAACACAGTTTTAAGGTAAAATATATCAGTCCTCAAAAAGGTTAGCCTAATAGTGAAAATAAATTTGGAATTCTACAGTTCTAAAGAATGCAGTTTAAATGTTCTTTAATCATCTAGGCTACAGTATTCTGAAATGCATGTGAGAGTTTTCTTTGATTTGTAGGCTAGGTTGTAGGCTAGCCTAGTAGGCTAGGTTATGGTTGGAGTAGGCTAGGCTATCATGGTGATACTGTGACATTTTGGCTGACCACAGGCTCAGTGAGAGCGGCTCTCCTATTGGCTGAGCAACGCTACGTGTACAACAAGCAGCCGCAGGTAGCTGACTCAGCGACGCTCTCCTCACCACACAAACTGACGCGTCTGTCTGCTGTAGCCCAAAAACACTCGGGAGGGAAACGTTATCTTCATTTTAGTTTGACTTCCAAGGTAAGGCTTTTCATTCCTCCACCACTGCTTCCTAACGCCATGTATTGTTACGTTGTCTTTTATTTATTTGGTTAGAGTGAATGAGACTTTTGGCTGGTTGTCTCTTATCTTTGCAACAGGTGATTAAACTAGGCTAAATAGGGAGAAAACCCCTAACGGGATGATGATGATGGAGACGTTATGCTCTCATGAAAAAGAAAAGTGTGTGCACATTCTATGTAAAACAGCTGTATTTTGTGAATATTAGCATGTTTGATTGTTTAGTTTTTAACACACAGCCTAACTGTCACCACTGTGTGAATCAATGATTACAATCAACCTCAACAAATTAAAACAAATTGCATCATCCTCAACTTCAGAAATTAAATCGCTCTCATCATGGCCTAACTGCTTCAAGCCGAACTTTCTCTGGTTAAATTCATGCTGTGGAGCATCAGAGAATGAGCCGGCTGTTGCGCTGCTCGCAGTTTTTTCGTGAGCGTAACCTTGAAGTGCATTATCTCACTCAGGGCCCGGCAGATAAGACAGGCGTAGATTACAGACCAACATCATGCAGTTTTCACACCGCAAGACAGAGTCTGATTAGATACAACAGGACGCATGGCCGTTTGACTGAGAGAGTGAGAGACAAGCTTATTCAAAAGTTGGGCTTTGTTGCTGGCTGACGACTGACTGACTGACTGACAGAAAACTATGTGAGAAGGAACGTAAAAAATAACATGCATCAAATTAATTTACATGAAAACACTTTGAAAACACTGACACACTTGTGTTAAGGAAACACGAGTCATGTTTGCGTCTGTTCTCTTGTCTTCTCATCTAATGACTTCTCTTTTTATTATCTTCTCTCCTCTCCTCTTCTCCTCTCCTCTTCTCCTCTCCTCTCCTCTTCTCCTCTTCTCCTCTCCTCTTCTCTCCTCTCCTCTTCTCCTCTCCTCTCCTCTTCTCCTCTCCTCCTCTCCTCTCCTCTTCTCTTCTCTCCTCTTCTCTTCTCCTATTCTCTAGTCTTCTCTTCTCTAGTCTTCTAGTCTTCTCTCCTCTTCTCTAGGCCGTTGTGGTCCCTCTCGCCTCACAGGCTTGTTGTGAGCTCTACACTGTGTGAGAGGAAAAGGTGGAGGAGGCAGCAGGATGAAATCCAAAGGGAAGGCTGTGAAACCATCCAGGAGGACCTGGCCGGACCCTGACACAGATCCGGAACTGGACACGGAACCGGAAGCCGGCTCCAGCGAGCAGGAAGGCTCTGAGGCCTCCGTCCGGATCGGCGGCTCTTGGAGGGGGTCACTGAGGAGCGGCGACCGGGAGCGACAAAGAAGAGGAGGTGGTGGTGGAGGAGGAGGAGGAGGAGGCACCGGAGGAAGAGCAACCCGGCGCCGTCGGAAACACGGCACTGGCGGCAACAAGGAACGCAATGTCCGCCGCCTGGAGAGCAACGAGCGCGAACGCCAGCGCATGCACAAACTCAACAACGCCTTCCAAGCGCTGCGCGAGGCCATCCCCCACGTCAAGACGGAGAAGAAGCTGTCCAAGATCGAGACGCTGACCCTGGCCAAGAATTACATCAAGTCCCTGACCACCATCATCCTGGGTATGTCCACGTCGGAGGCCAGCGCGGCAAAGCTGCTCCAGTGCTACCAGGAGCACCTGGAAGAGGAGGAGGAGGAGGAGGAGGAGGAGGGGGAAGATGGTATGACCCAGTACCTCAGCCACATGCACAGCTTCGGCCAGCTCAGCTAGCACACAGCTAACGGCGGGGACCAGGAAAGACCGAGAGGCTGGTCTCCAGGGCACACAGAGAGGATGAGGATGGACTTGTGGGGCCAAAATCTCAAATGACATCCAGTTCCTACAGGCGCACTGCTTCGATCAGAGCCGCAGTAAACCGTACAGGGGTTCTGGTCGAAAATGCGGTTCTCTGTAGGAACAGGTCGCTATTTCAGATCATATATTCCTCTATCGCTAATGCAGATCGACCTTACTGTATTGACATGAAAGCATCCAGCAGTGCTTGAACATGGCATGACAGTTCAAGGTGGGCTGTCTCCATCAGCTGTGGCCTTATCTCAAAGAACATCCTCTTGTTGGAACTGGAGGAAGGACTTGGGGACAGTCGGGACCATTCACCTTGATATAATATACTCTTTGATTAAGAGTGTTCTCCACAGTAACCCGAGTGAGGGAGCAGATACAAAGACTGCAGATAGGACAGTGGAGTGCCAATGGACCATGGTGGAACTTCCAGAGCAGTGCTGCGCTACTCAGAAAGGAACGCAGAATCTTTGACCATTTTGTCTCATTCATTTTCTTGTCTTCTATGTTTCAAGCAGGGGCTGAGGACGCGTTCTTTTCTTCCTGTTATCTTCTTGTGTGTTTTCCGTTGAGAAACCTGCCGAGCATAGCCTCTAGTCACAACTGTCACATCCAAGAATGCAAAGACAAGCAGGCGTCTGCATGACTATTTAAATATTGCTGTGTTCAAAGATGACAGAAAGTGGTTTTGACCATTTGCTTATGATTACTGTTGAAAACAAGATTTGTTTGTCTACCCTCAAAAGTTGTTCACCCTACCTGGAAGGTAAACAGGATGTTTTTTTGTTCTTTTTTTTTTAAAGTATGTTTATTCAGTTTTTAGTTATCAGAGGGGTAAACAGTCAGTGTTGAATGGGATAACACAGAATATGCCCTCTGTCCCCAGTCACCCACAACACAACACAACACAACACACACACTCTCCGCAAAAATAATAACAAACAGGATGTTAAAGATGTGGATCTACTGTATGCTCTCTCTCTCTTTGGGTTGTTTTCAGGCAGGAAATCGTAGTGAAGGAGATCAGAAGAAGCAAGAAACTGTCCGAGGAGTCATTATCAATAAACACATTTATTTATTGACAAGTACTGTTATTTTGGCCATGCACAACACTACTGAGGAAGCTGTATGCCCCAACGTCAACAGCACTGATGTGTTGACAGTACAGTACAGTACCACATTTTAATGTTAGTTATTCACCGACAATACAGATCTCAGACAGGCAGCCACTAACAAACTAATATCTCAAGGTATATTCTGTCAGTGTCTGTTGGGATATAGTCTGTCAGTGTCTGTTGGGATATAGTCTGTCAGTGTCTGTTGGGATATAGTCTGTCTGTGTCTGTTGGGATATAGTCTGTCAGTGTCTGTTGGATAGTCTGTCAGTGTCTGTTGAGATATAGTCTGTCAGTGTCTGTTGGGATATAGTCTGTCAATGTCTGTTGGGATATAGTCTGTCAGTGTCTGTTGGGATATAGCCTGTCAGTGTATGTTGGGATATAGTCTGTCAGTGTCTGTTGGGATATAGTATGTCAGTGTCTGTTGGATAGTCTGTCAGTGTCTGTTGGGATATATAGTCTGTCAGTGTCTGCTGGGATATAGCCTGTCAGTGTCTGTTGGGATATAGTCTGCCAGTGTCTGTTGGGATATAGTCTGCCAGTGTCTGTTGGGATAGTCTGTCAGTGTCTGTTGGGATAGTCTGTAAGTATCTGTTGGGATATAGTCTGTCAGTGTCTGTTGGGATATAGTTTGTCAGTGTATGTTGGGATATAGTCTGTCAGTGTCTGTTGGGATATAGTCTGTCAGTGTCTGTTGGGATATACGGTAGTCTGTATGTGTCTGTTGGGATATAGCCTGTCAAGTGTCTGTTGGGATATAGCCTGTCAGTGTCTGTTGGGATATAGTCTGTCAGTGTCTGTTGGGATATAGTCTGTCAGTGTTTGTTGGGATATAGTCTGTCAGTGTCTGTTGGGATATAGTCTGTCAGTGTCTGTTGGGATATAGTCTGTCAGTGTCTGTTGGGAGTGTTTAAGATTTCATAATGGAACAGTGGACTTTCTTGATTTACTTGCTCTTCATCAAACAATATGCTATCTCAATGTATTACTATGCAACACAATACTTTAACAATAACACTAATATGTTACAGGTTTATAACAAAAATAGTTTATTTCACTGCTGTCTGCTCCCTGCTCAGTCATTCTGCTAGCATCAGTCAAAAGGAAGTGGGGCGCATGCACAGTGTGTGTGTGTATGTGTGTGTGTGTGTGTGTGTTTATAATGATATTCTCCTGAGAAAGAGGAATGTCCCTTTTTAGCATTTCAACCACAAGACTTTTACAAGTAGCCTAACACACACCTTAATCTGCCTTAATCCCAGTGTATAGCGGGAATGCTAACCATTGCACATAGTCCATGAGAATAACACATATTTCCAAGAATAACCTCAAATTGTGATATAAAAGATCAGTCCACTGTAGGTACAAGGGTGTAAGCCAAATCATTGTGGCTGATGACCAGACAACAAGTAAGCCCTGGATCAAACACTAACCTTCCTGCTATATCCAGTAATCAATTTATATTATTATTATTATATTAATTTATTTATAAATCCAGTCATCTAGATTCACTCGGCTCTTACAGGATCTCTTAACCCGGTGCCAGCAGTGCATTTTTGTGTCATTTCTTTAGTTTGCCTACAGCTGGTTACTGACAGTTCAGTAGCTCAGTAACCTGAAATGAGGGAAATTCACATGGGAATCTTTCACATAAAACTTAATCAATATCTTAAAACAAAAGAGAGAAAAACACCACCTTCACCACAGAAAGACAAAACTTCACAGTTTAGCTCACATACAGCTCTCTATATACAGCAACCATACACAGAAGCATTTCATCTTGACAAATAAATAAAACAAACAATCATGTATTAAGACCACTGAGTTAAATATTAGTGGGAAAAGACACATGGCGACACAAAAAATGCCCTATTGAGATGAACGTTTAGTAAAGTGAAAGAGAGAGAGAGAGAGAGAGAGAGAGAGAGACACACACACACAGAGAGAGAGAAAGAGAGAGAGAGAGAGAGAGAGAGAGAGAGAGAGAGAGAGATTCAGCACAGGACTTAAAATACCAGAGATAGTTTGTAGTATATTTTCCACCTGACAGAAAACAGCCTTCTGTTGCAATGACTTATAACACTAAAGGACTCTGGAATTAAATGATGGTCAGTGCTACTTCAGGATCAACAGCAGCAGCAGTGGTTTTAGAAGGACGTTAAGTAAAAAAAAAAAGTTTTACCACAATTTTATCACAAAAGTAAAATGGCTTAGGATGGCTACAATTGTGTGTGGGTTTTTATGAGACAGAGTATCTGTACACTGTACATTTGCAAACAGTGTATGTGGACCCGTGTGTGTGTGTGTGTGTGTATCTAGCATCCCACAGCATTGCCATTGACCTCCATGTTCCGGACAGGGAGGGGGCTGCGGGGGGCGGGGTCAGAGGGCATGGTTAGAGAGGGCAGATGAACCCGGGTCGGCTCCATGGAGTTCCCTCTCACTGTGATGTGGTCCCATCCACCCTGAGTGAGAGAGAGAGAGAGAGAGAGTGAGAGAGAGAGAGAGGAAAGCGAGTGAGGAAAGAGAGAGAGAGAGAGTGAGAGAGAGAGGAAAGAGAGAGAGAGAGCTTACTCCTCTCTGTAGTGAAAGTGTAGTGGATGGGAGTTGTGGGTGAGTGGGTTGTGCAAGTGACTTGTGGAGGAGGGAGTACGTTCTATCAGTGGTTGTTGTAATTCCTACTGGTCACCAACAGAGGTCGATAAAATCCACAGATTACTTGATGTCCCTTCAAAACTCACAGTCTATCAAGAAATACACTTTTGTCGGATAAAACAGAGGAATAGAGGATTGCCACACAGTTTAGTCTCCATGGTGTCTTACCCCTATGCCATAGTCCCAGGACTGTCCTTTGGGCTCCATGGGCTGGACCCCGAGTCGATGGCACACTGTCCCGCAGCTGAGACTGTGGCTGCCCTGCACCTTGTCTGCTATGATCCACACCTACAACAACAAAACAACACGCATATCTGATCCACACCTAGAACAAAACACATCTCTGATCCACACCTACAACAACAAAACAACACACATCTCTGATCCACACCTACAACAACAAAACAACACATCTCTGATCCACACCTACAACAACAAAACAACACACATCTCTGATCCACACATACAACAACAAAACAACAACACACATCTCTGATCCACACCTACAACAACAAAACAACACATCTCTGATCCACACATACAACAACAAAACAACACACATCTCTGATCCACACCTACAATAACAACAACAAAACAACAACACACATCTCTGATCCACACCTACAACAACAAAACAACACACATCTCTGATCCACACCTACAACAACAAAACAACAACACACATCTCTGATCCACACATACAACAACAAAACAACACACATCTCTGATCCACACCTACAACAACAAAACAACAACACACATCTCTGATCCACACCTACAACAACAAAACAACAACACACATCTCTGATCCACACCTACAACAACAAAACAACAACACACATCTCTGATCCACACCTACAACAACAAAACAACAACACACATCTCTGATCCACACATACAACAACAAAACAACACACATCTCTGATCCACACCTACAACAACAAAACAACACACATCTGACAAAACAACCTGCAAGAGAGGAGTGTTTTCTTCACACCATTGATCTTTCAAATCCATCACCACATCATGGAGTTTACATATCCTCTGTGAAAGTGAGACTACTGTCTGTGTCATTCACATACTGCATGAATGACACAGACGGTAGTCTCACTTTCACAGAGGAACATAGCTGGAACACAACTGTTCATTTTTTGGATCTATCAATATAAAAAAAATACTGATAACAGTTTGGAGACTACTATCTACCGCAAACCTGTGAGCTGCAATACACTGCTGCATTCCAACAGCAATCATCCAGAACAACTAAAACAAAATATTCCAGTGGGTCAATTCCTCAGATTAAGGTGCAACTGCAGCAGCCCTGAGGATGTCAACCTCAAATCTAAGGAGATGAAACAACGTTTTTTAGGAAGAGGCTACAGCACAGTTGTTACTGACCGGGCACTTAACCAAGCCAAACATACAGACCGTGCTTCTCTCCTGTCCAAAAATACTGGAGAGAAGACCCCTCCACGTCTTCTTTATAGGTTCCTTGGTTCCTACCTGGTCCAGAGGTCCCACTGAGACTTTGCGCACATTATTGGAGATGTGTTCCCATGACGAGCCCTGGGGGTAGCTGGGGGTCACACCCTGCCGGTACCACAGGTTACCTGGACAGGGACAAACACCATCTCAGTGATGCTGAGAAAGTCTCTCACAGGCACACAGGTTTAAATGAAGTTACTTTGAATTGGTAAATGGGGGCACGGTGGCGCAGTGGTAGCGTTTTTGCCTCGCACTCTCGCCTCAGGGCAAGAAGGTCCTGGGTACGATTCGCACCCGGGACGCTGTTGGCACTGGGGGTATGTCTCCCCATGCCTTCGGTGCCTGGTGCCCAGGTGGGCTATCTCGTGAAAAGGCCCTTTCTGTGGGGAGTTTGCATGTTCTCCCCGTGCTCCCCTGGGGTTTCCTCCATATATCATCAATATGGACCCCCACTAAAAACATGCAAGAAGATGGTCATCTGACCAGTGATGGTTGGAAGAAGTTGGACCCCGGGCGCTTCACTGCAGCTGCCCACCGCTCCTGGCCTGACCATGGAGGAGGACGAGCCAGGATGGGAAAAATGCAGAGGACCATTTTCACAGTGAGCTAAGCATGTGTGTGTGTGTGTGTGTAGAATGTGTATGTGCATGTATGGGTGTGTGTGTGTGTAGAATGTGTATGTGCATGTATGGATGTGTGTGTGTAGAATGTGTATGTGCATGTATGGATGTGTGTGTGTAGAATGTGTATGTGCATGTATGGATGTGTGTGTGTAGAATGTGTATGTGCATGTATGGGTGCATTGTGACAAATAAAGACATTTGTCCATCCTGTACCTATAAAGGAATTGGGCATGTCTGAATTTATGAACACTACAGTCAAAAGTTTGGACACACATTTTTCTTTATTTTTACTATTTTAGCACATTTTAGTATATGGCAATAATTTAAAAAAAAATCCAAAACTATGAAATAACACAAATGGAATTACCGTATACACCCCCCCAGAAAGTCTCAAAACGACTATATATCTATATCTACATCGATATATATATATATATATATATATATATATATATATATATATATATATATATATATATATATATATATACACACACACACACTCTGTACTCAATCAGGTGTGTCCAAACGTATGACTGGCAGTGTTTGTGTCAGGTTAAATGCTAAATAGGAACACAGTGGCTTTACCGTTCTCATCTACAGTGTAGACTGACGTTCTCCCGACAGACACCTGCTTCAGCTTCTGTCTGGCTGGGGAGGGGATGTGGTACCAGCTGTCTCCTGCGGGGGGAGACACAGCGCACACACATGCACGCATTACTTTGACCATAATAATGGGGAAATCATGTTTGCAGTGTCAAATGTTGCCAAGTCTTGTTTTCATAACTCTGTTCACTTCAAGTTAATCTTACAGTATTTTATTTAAATTCAAGTTGAAAGGTTTCTAATGAGATGCAGACTCAAAGATGACGGGGGGATATCAACATTAGAGTCGGTTCTTCCTGGCAGAACCTCCGGGTTCCCCCACTGACCTGCTGGGTTCAGAGGAGACACTGAACCCCTGTAGAAGGCAGAGTCATCACCCCACTGACCTGCTGGGTTCAGAGGAGACACTGACCTGCTGGGTTCTGAGGAGACACTGAACCCCTGTAGAAGGCAGAGCCGTCGCGGGCGATGGCCCAAACCTGGTTTGCAGCACCGATGGAGATGGACTTGAAAGGCTGGTCTGTCCCCACATGGAGCCATGATGAGCCCTAGGAGGCCGACAAGAGCATATTAAAAGAAAAATCCCCTTTCCGAATACTCGTACACTCTTAGACATCATCCATGCATTTCAGGATTTATTTAAGTGTTGTCATTAACTTTTTTGTGATGAAACCACTCTTAATCTGCCTTATCTAATTCTACTTCAGTTAGTGATTTCCTACATTTCCCAGAATGCCTTTCAAAAGCCCCCAGAGAACAGGCCAGAACGTACTTACTCAAAACAAAGCCAATCTTGTAGCGGCATTGCATTCTGGTCTACTGAGGCTATATGATGATCTATGCTGTATTTCTCCCTGTATGATTGTTAAACATCAGTCTGTACACCACCAAACAACAACATGGAACCAAGTGCAAGATATATCGTCAATAGCTGTTTTTTTAGTTGGTGTTAAGGTGTTTTTTCTTTAAAAATCAGAGTGGAAGGACAGTGTGGTAGTGTCTGTGCATGGCTGTGTGTTTGACGAGAGTCGGACACGAGACAAGAGACAGGCTGCAAAAAGACGGTGAAAGTGTCTCACCAGAAGGTGTTAGAACTACATACTGTGTTTGTGCGTGTGTCAAGCCAAGTTTATTTGTATAGCCCTAATTCACAAGCATGTCTCAGGAGGACTTGACGGAGAATGTGTCTAGCTAGGTCTAGCTAACCACAATCAATAAACAGAATTGACCAACTTAGAAAAAAACAAGCATAGCAAGAGAAGAGAGGGAAGAGGAGAGAGGAGAAGCAAAGAAAGAAAGAAGAGAGAAGAGTGTGTGTGTGTGTGTGTGTGTGTGTGTGTGTGTGTGTGTGTGTGTGTGTGCGTGTGCGTGCGTGCGTGTGCGTGCGTGCGTGACTGACAGCGGGTGTGAGTGCGGTGACTCCCAGGCGACACAGCACGTCTCCCTTGTTGCTGATGGCCCACAGGGGAAGCAGCTCCACACTGCTCTGAGCCGCACACGGCACCATGCTCACGTCACTCAGCGCCACGGGCGGGACTTCCTGCCAAGGGCCTGTGGTGGTCAATTTACACTTCCTGTGGGGGACAAGTGAATGCACTGGGGTGAGTGTATGGCTTGAAGCACCTGAAGTCGAATCAAAGATATCTTAATAATGACCACTTTTATTTATAGAGCACTTATCAAAAGAGTTGTAAAGTTTACAAGATAGATTAAAAAAAATCAATATTCAACCCTATGATAAAAATCAATATAAAGATATTTCTCCCAATTTCCATAATGTTAATACATTTGCTACCCACTGAACAATAGATGTGATGTCTGTTTTAATTCTCATACAGACCGAAATCGTATAGTTCAGTTTTAGACCAAGCAGTAAATACATGATTACATATTTAAATAATGCATAAACAGGTCATATGCACCAGAGGAGTCCATATGTACTAAGCTAAGATGTAAACCACAACTAAACTACTTAACTTTCACTTGTAAACGCTATGTAGCATAATTCAATCCTAAACAGCTATAAACATTTTTTTTATGTAAATGCTAAATTGTTGCTGGTAATTATTGCTGATCAATCAACTGTAAAATATGCAAAACAGTCCCTTTCTTTTCCCCTTTTGTCCTGTCATATTACGCTCAGCACTATTCTGACTTGTACGTATTTTATTGTATCGTTTTCTTTTTGTGGCTCATGAATATTTCCAAAACAACATGCAACGGCATCTCTGTCTGTGGAGAGATGGTGGCGTCTTTGTCTATGTGAGACCGCTGTGTTTGAAACAGCTGGATGCCTAAATCACTGTATGGATTTTTAAATTCAATAACATTGCTTTACGTTATATGTACAATTACACTACAATTAGATGCTAATCTGCCTGAGAAATAAAGAAAAAGAAAAGAAAATCAGTTATAGTGATCATCCGCTTATAGTGACCAAGGTGATCATCACTATACAGTAAGAGTGCACTGTAGTACCTGGCCCACCGCCTGCGGCGCACAAAGTCCTTCATGGTCTTGTAACCATGATATGAGCTGTGTGACGGATGGGGGACAAGGGAAGAAGCCAAACACAGATCAGTCAGGTTTATCATCTTTGGGGGAGGCACAGTTTCAATGAATAGACTGAGATAGCAGGAGGAGGTAGAGGAACGGCATAAGAAACTTACGCTGGAAAATCAGCTGCGTATTGCCAGCCCTCTCTGTCTGTCCCTCCTGAGATGCCATAGTCAATTGTCCAATCAGACACCTGAAAATATAGCAAAGGTGAAGTGAAACTCTGGAAACGTTCATCTATTGTGTGACTCCACACCTTGTCTGCGATCCTTCAACACCCACTATTTATAGAGGGTTTTCACAGAATGATGTTGCTAGGGAAGAGGGTTTTCACAGAATGATGTTGCTATGGGAACAGTGTGAAACCTCGCTTATTTCCTGTCAGACATTATATTAGCAAACACTGGCAACAAGAAGTAAGCTAGGGGCAATTTAGAATGTTTATGTTGGTAAGTGAACCGTCCTAAGAATTAGAATGGCATGATGGTGCCATGTATGAGATGATCAATTTCAGACCAACACAGGGCATTTCCCTCTGTGTGTGTGTGTGCTTGCATATCTGTGTGTGTGTGTGTGTGTTTACCCATGTCCTGTGTGTGTGTGTGTGTGTGTGTGTGTGTGTGTGTGTGTGTGTGTGTGTGTGTGCGTGCGTGCGTGTGTGTGTGTGTGTGTGTGTGTGTGTACCCATGTCCAGTGAGGAGAGGGGGGTTTGGTGTTAGTTTTGGTGCACTCATGTAGTCCTGAAGCATCACTCCACATGTAGCGGTCTGTAGGCAGACCTCTGAAACACAGGAAACACATTTCAAATGAAGCAAGAGTGGCTTTTGTCTTTACTCTAAATGTCTGTGCAAAACAATTAAACGTCTACTTGAGTTTCAGTGGTAATTGTCCACTTAAAATTTGCAATTTTAGCTAACAGGGTAATAGTCTAGCTGTCAAAAAAATAATAAGAAAAAAAAGTTCTGTTTATCCAAAAACTCATTAATGAATCTAAATTTAAAAGGAGTGGGGGGATTATACAGTGTGACATTTCCCCAATATGTATCATATTTTAAATCAATTTTAATCATATTTTTAAATCTGTGATGTCTAGAAGTAACAATGTAATGAAAGGCCTTTTCACTGCCATTTCACCATAGTAAAATTAACCAGTCAGAACCAGAGGAAGGGGTGGAATCCCTGTACACACAATACCTGTTGGTGTATCCAGTGACAGGGTTCCACCTCTGGTTCTCGTAGATGTAGACACTCTTTACATCTGTCTGGGTGTAGATGCTGTCTGTGCTGCTCAACAGGCCCTGGAAGAAGCCCCCGCCGTAGCCCCCGGTGTACGCCCAGGCCGTGTGGTCGTAGCCGATCCCCCACACCACCCCCACGCTGTTACACTCCACCACACGCAGGTGACCCCCCACCTGCCGCCAGAACCTGCAGCATGGAAGGAACGCTTTAGCAAAAGGCAGAATGATAGTGGATATCATTGAAAATGAAAGGAAATGTCCATATTAGCCGACAAACCAAAAATAATAATATAATTTTGGTAGATTTTTTGTTATTTTATGCTATCCTTACATCTGGTCGCAGGGTGTGGGGTAAGGCATGGCCTCCAGGCTGGGAGAGGGCTCGCTCACGAAGATGTCCCCTTTGCAGGTGACCGACCAGATGGCCTGCTTGGAGGGGGGACCCTGGATCCCCCGGGAGTCACAGCACGACGCGCTCAACAACGTCAGCTGGAGACGGGGAGGGAGGGAGAGACCGACGTGAGAAGTGACAGCAAGGTAGACAGAAAGTAAAAAAGGGAAATACGTTATAAATGGGCAAATGTGTAAAAACGACCGTTGCATTTTGGTGGAACCGAGAACCACAAAAATGATCACACACTATTTCTTCTAATATCGCTTCTCTCTTGTACCTTCCAAAAGTGAGAAACTCCACCCGGAAGACATCATCAAACTACAGGTGCAGGACTTCAGACATAGATGGCGAGCAATTTCAAGAACAAGAACTATGACCACTTGAATTTAACTATAGTATTTCTGCTGATTTTGGTACTTGGAGGTGTGAAGTAATAATAGTAAAAGAAAAATCGGAAACGCATGTTAGTAGTCACCAACTAAAAAAAAAAAAAAAAATCTCGTACACGCCATTCAAATTTTGTGCTAGCGTTTTTAGGTAGACACTAGACTGTCTGAAATCGACCAATCAGCTCTCACTACTCATTAGTATATTTTCACCCCAGTGCCTTCAAACTCTGCCAATTGACTGCGACTGCCATTGCGAACCCCCAAACCTATATTCCTCCACATTGTTTAGATCCATCTGTTCCTGATATGTTTTTCAGTGGGGAAATCTATAAAAACAGAAATGTTTGCCTGATTATTTTGTTTGTATCTTATCCATCTTGGTTCACAACAGTAAGAGACAGCTGGGCTGCAGTGTGACAGTAAAGTCCAAAATGGCCACCGCTCCGGTATCGTGTGAGTGAAAAGGGCGTTGACCGATGCCTACCCAGTCAAGCATCTCCAGCTCGGTGGCAGCTGCCAATCTGATGGGCCACCTCTGTTTGGTCCTCTCTGGTGTGTAGATGGCAAAAGTGTGCTTGGAGTCGTTCAGCACAGGAACCAGGATGGTCACCTCGTTGATGAAGGCATGCAGGTACTGGAGGGAAGGAGAGAGAGAAAGATGTATTGATGTATTGATGATTAATTTGAAGGAAGGCCCTTTCCAGACATGCAGTGATCTCCTGACGATATCCAGGCATTACTCGGAGGGGGTGTATCATGTGTGAACACAATTGTCTGTTGTAAGTGCGCCCCGCACACACTGATCTTTTAACCACCCAAGCCCCTATTACTATGTCTGTGTTGCTCACAGAGCAGCGTATGTTTGAATACACAAGGCAGCTAGACTGGTCCTGGGCTGCTCCCCTATAGGTCTACCTAGCGTAGCTGTCTGATATGCATGCACGTCTCACATGGCTTAGTGTCGAGGAAAGACTCTCGGCTGATTTACTTATATATTTTCTCCTAAATTTCTTTACAATAACATAACTTATAGTTCAAATATTCATACACATTCCACCAGAGGGGGAAGTGGTGGACAGATAACTTTAGTCTAACTCCCTGAAGAAGGCTGTAATATACAGGGCTATCGTGTCGTGGAACAGTCTTCCAGGTGATGTCTGTTCCATCACAGCAAAGGCATGTTTTAAAAGGAAACAGATTGTACCTACTTTCACATCCTGATTTATATAATATCTATTCTCGTCTGCTTGCTATGTCTGTTTTGTAGATTACAAAAATGTTCTGATCGCAAATTAAAATTTTGGTCCACTGGCTAGCTAGAGGGCTAGCAGATCCATTTCTTCTTCTTTCATTTTTCTTTTATTCTTATGTGATACTGTTTGTTTGTTTGTTTGTTTGTTTGTTTGTTTGATATTGTATTTTATTTTATTTTATTGCTTGTCATGTAATGTATATTGTTGTCTTGGACTCCAGGCAGACTAGGTTATATTTTATATTTGTTCTTTTGTATTTCTAGTTATTCATCATTATTAAATTCCCAGTGAAGTTGACTGTTTCATTGCATCAATGTCATTTTGGACAATAACGTTTAGAGATAAGCTGTAAAATATCCTGCCTACATTACATATCTCAAGTCGCGTCAAGTCATATCTTTGTCAAGTGTTTGATATTTGAGGGATCGTTGCAATTTCTTTTGTAATATAATGTGTATAAGAATATCGGCCGATATATCGATATCAGACATTTTTCACTCCCTAATATCGGTATCGGCATCGCCCTCAAAAATCCAGTATCGGTCGGGCTCTACACACACACACACACACACACACACACACACACACACACACACACACACACACACACAGACAGACAGACAGACAGACACAGACACAGACACAGACACACACACACACACACACACACACACACACACACACACACACACACACACACACACACACAGACAGACAGACACAGACACAGACACAGACACACACACACACACACACACACACACACACACACACACACACACACACACACACACCTTCTTCTCCTCGTAGTAGTTGTAGTAGATGAACAGGATGCCGTCCTTGTTGCCGTCGGGCCCTGAGAACTGCTCCAGAGCAAACCGAATATCCGTCCACTTGTGGGGCTTCCAGTCTCTCCACCACTGCATGGTGCCCTTCTTCACCCACACAGACTGCAACGCATTCATGAATGAAGGAAGGAAGGACAAGGAAAAGGTTGTTTGCTATGATAATAATATAGGATAATAATAGCTACAGTTATAGAGGCTCTGGCTGGTGTGTTTTCCTCCTATACCTGTTCGATGGCTTGTTCATAGTGTCTGAAGTTATCCATCTCTCTCTTGGATCTCTCACTGAGCTGCTCAAAGATTTGTCTCCGCCAGGCCGCCGTCTGGGCCGGGCTGATGGACAGACTCATGGACTGGACCGACTGCGCCAGAGCTGGAGAGAGAGTGACACATCAACCAGAGCTGGAGAGAGAGTGATACATCAACCAGAGCTGGAGAGAGAGTGACACATCAACCAGAGCTGGAGAGAGAGTGACACATCAACCAGAGCTGGAGAGAGAGTGACACATCAACCAGAGCTGGAGAGAGAGTGACACATCAACCAGAGCTGGAGAGAGAGTGATACATCAACCAGAGCTGGAGAGAGAGTGACACATCAACCAGAGCTGGAGAGAGAGTGATACATCAACCAGAGCTGGAGAGAGTGATACATCAACCAGAGCTGGAGAGAGAGTGACACATCAACCCTGATGATTTATTGAAGGAAATAAAGTGGACAGACGTTTGACCCAAATAACTGGCTTCAGGCAGACACAAACTGGAAATGCAAGGATGTCTGATAACTGTAAGTCACATAGAGCTGCAACGAACGATCCATTAATTATTTAAGTCAATGAAATGATTTTTTTTTATCACAAAACGGCCATCACAAGTCTGGCCAGCAGCCAACCAATTTTTATGTCGATTGGGTACATCTAGCTAGCACCAGGGGGGTTAGGGTTAGGGTTAGCCTAACCCTAACCCTCTTTTGCCTCCAGTCAAGCATCCAGTACATTCTGGAAAAGATGCTGGAAAAGGACAATCAATCATCAGACAGATATGGCAGGTGAACTCACATGCAGCGTTGGCAGAGCAGTTGAACCAGTTGAGTTGGGAGTGAGCGTCCACAGAGCAGCCTCCTCCGTTCACCCAGGCCCACAGCGGGTGCTGGTCCGCCCCATCCGCCTCCTCCAGGGCCAGCGTGTATGTTGCCACAGACGACAAGCTGCAGGTGTCAGTTGAGTCCAGCACTGCCCCGGGCCCAGCCTGCTGGCTCTGAGCCTCCTCCAGGTCCACGTTGCTCCACTGGGGGTCTTGAGTCCCCCCAGACTGGCTGGGGGAAAGAACCACACCAACAGGGGGAGAGTTGACCTTGTGGTCCCCAGGAAGGGACTCTTCCTCCAGGATAGCCGAAGCGGCGGATCCCCCCTCTCTGGAGGTCTTCCCCGGGTCCCGGTCGGAGACGAGTTCAGAAATGAAGCTGTCGCTGGTGACCTTGGGGATGCGGGGTTTTGGGGCATCAGTGGGGGGGTCGGAGGTGGAGTCTGTGGGGGCATCGACAAAAGACTCTGGGGACGCGGCGAGGAAGCCGGCACCTTCTGCAGACCCTTTCTCTTTCTCTGTGTCTGAGTCCACATCACTCACGACTGACTGAGCACGCACCTCACCAGAGAAGAAACAGCCAGCACTGCAGGATGACAGGTGAGGAAGAGGAACCAAATTAAAATGTATGATTATCAGTTATTATTGATTCCCAGCAAACATTTTGATGTTGAGCAAATGCTGACATGACGACTTGTACCAACATTGAAAATCTGTAAAACAAAACAAAAAAGGTACTCGATAAGGTATGGCAAGGTATCGACTGAAATAACCGATTACCAAGTAGTATTCTCCATTGAAACAAATTAATACATGCAGTCGATCCTTTTTGTACCCAGAGCTAGAAAAACATTACTTGTATGGTTTTGCCAATCACCGCAAGCGTTCTTGGATTTAATGCGACGTTTGATTAGCCCACTACCGCAGCAGCTACAACCCATAGTCTGTGGTGGTGAAGTCGAGCGTGGTGTATATGTGACTTAAAAAAAGGTATCGAATGAAGTACGTACACTATTGGTATCACTGGTATTGGTAATGATATCGTCATTTTTTTTAACAATACCCAGCACTAAATATACGGTAATGCACAATCTGTCAAACGCTTGCTGCTGTTACTGCTCTGCTCTGTGCTTTGTGTGGGAAAAGTGAACTGCCGTGAGCTGTGAGAATGACCTGACGCTGCCAGATGGGGGCGGTATTGTTTTCACAAATCTCATCAACAGATCTCGCGAGAGAATCCAGCTGGCTTGTAAGGTTAGAAGGTCTCTCCTAACATGTAAAGACTTCGGTTGTTATTTTATCATTGTGCACCGCTGTGACTGGAGCGTGTCTGTGTGTGTGTGTGTGTCCACTACATCAGTGGTTCTCAACGTGGGGTCCGGGGACCACCACGGGTCCTTGAGGGGGTTCCAGGGGGTCCCCAAAATTGATGAATTGTTAAACTTCACCATTATTTAAGTTACAAGACGTGAACACAATTAAGACATTGTAATCACAAGTTCACTGTTATCTCTGTTATCTCTCTACCTACAAGAGATGATAGTCATGGAATTCTGGCCAAAATCATATCTGACAGTAAATATATTCTCAGATTTGCATCCAAGAGACATAACACGGGGGATCCGTTTGTGCTGGCGCTAGAGAGCGATCAGTCTCTGTCTCGGGGGAACGTTACCTCTGCAGACTGTTTGTGCTGGCGCTAGAGAGTGATCAGTCTCCATCTCGGGGGAATGTTACCTCTGCAGACTGTTTGTGCTGGCGCTAGAGAGTGATCAGTCTCCGTCTCGGGGGAATGTTACCTCTGCAGACTGTTTGTGCTGGCGCTAGAGAGCGATCAGTCTCTGTCTCGGGGGAATGTTACCTCTGCAGACTGTTTGTGCTGGCGCTAGAGAGTGATCAGTCTCCATCTCGGGGGAATGTTACCTCTGCAGACTGTTTGTGCTGGCGCTAGAGAGTGATCAGTCTCCGTCTCGGGGGAATGTTACCTCTGCAGACTGTTTGTGCTGGCGCTAGAGAGTGATCAGTCTCCGTCTCGGGGGAACGTTACCTCTGCAGACTGTTTGTGCTGGCGCTAGAGAGTGATCAGTCTCTGTCTCGGGGGAACGTTACCTCTGCAGACTGTTTGTGCTGGCGCTGGAGAGTGATCAGTCTCCGTCTCGGGGGAATGTTACCTCTGCAGACTGTGCTGGCGCTAGAGAGTGATCAGTCTCCGTCTCGGGGGAATGTTACCTCTGCAGACTGTGCTGGCGCTAGAGAGTGATCAGTCTCCGTCTCGGGGGAATGTTACCTCTGCAGACTGTTTGTGCTGGCGCTAGAGAGTGATCAGTCTCCGTCTCGGGGGAATGTTACCTCTGCAGACTGTGCTGGCGCTAGAGAGCGATCAGTCTCAGTCTCGGGGGAACGTTACCTCTGCAGACTGTTTGTGCTGGCGCTGGAGTGCGATCTGTCTCCGTCTCGGGGAACGCTGATGACCTTCCAGGCTTTTCCGCTCAGCTCACTGGGGGTCACGCCCTGTCGGTAGAACACGGCGCGCTCCTCACAGCCGATACCCCACACCTGCACACAGCAGGCAAGCCTTCAGACAACTGGGATTGACTTGAATTAACAAATACATTCACCCCCCATATCGCCGCTGTCGGCCCAAAACCTTGTATCTCCAATTTCGGGCTTTGATGAAATATCTGGAAACATATCTGTATAAGCCTTTGTTTACAATCCTGTGTGGCTTATTTATACAATTACTGCACATGTACATTTTTTCATATACTGTATACCGGTATACATATTTAAAATAGACACTTTGCACCACACTTATTGTATAGTACTTACTGTGAATTTTTGCTAATGTCTAATGTACCCTTGTGCCTTGCCTGTTTAAACTTGTGCATACCTTTCTTTTTTCTGTCAGAACGACCAGCATGTTCCTCCCTGGTTTCCCATTCCCCCCGGCAAGTGGTTGTAAGTGAGCTCACCTGGTTGCAAGTGAACTCACCTGGTTGTAAGTGAACTCACCTGGTCGTTGAGGCCCACGTTGATCATAAGCATTTCGCCCACCATGCCGATCCAGCCGGAGCCACAGGGGTTGTGGGAGTTGACGCCGCGCCTGAACCACACCTGGCAAAGCAGGACAGAGAGGAGAGAGAGAGAGAGACATGACTGTCCCGTAACTGAAACACTCACAGGTCCAATCCCTGCAACGAGCGGGGTGTCCATCAAGAGCAAAGTGTCACAAGTCAGTGTCAAAGCCATCTTCAGCAAACCGCTGCACACTGTGGCAGTCACCCGAAGTGGTTCATAATTAAAGGCACAGAAAATAAACATATTCAAAATAACGCAGGAAATCCTTGTCTCGTATTCTAAATGTTAGTTTCTACATTTGATCATCAGTTTAGTTTGTACAGATGCAGCTATTGTAGATATCCACTTATTACATGCCTAATGCACTGCTCTACAATGTTTACCATACAAACATTATAAGACATTATAAACATTATATATAGCAGTATTTGAACAATTTTGTTCCACAATGAGATATCCATCCTTTAGCATATTATGGGTTAGAATTGGAGCCATCTTATAAAATAGTTTATTTTTTGAGGACAGTCTTACCCTGTTGTCCTTGGTGACGGCCCACACCACGTTGACTCCCACTGCTACATGAATGGCTCCCACCTCTGGAGTGGGAGAATCCACCACCACCCAGGAGGTACCTGACATGCAGAAAGTGCCATTCAGCTCAGGGTTTCTAACACCTTCAGCTCAGGGTTTCTAACACCTTCAGCTCAACACCTTCAGCTCAGGGTTTCTAACACCTTCAGCTCAGTGTTCACACTCCTTCCGTTCAGGGTTTCTAGCACCTTCAGCTCAGGGCTCCCACACCTTCTTAAACATCAAATTCACCAACTTTTCAAGCACATTCCAGACAAACAAAACCAAGGACAAAACCAGGAAAGGTGGCAGCACTTTCCAAGAGGGTTGTGTGAGGTGTTTGGAGATGTGGGTGTGTTTATATCTGCTTTTACAACCGCTGTGAAACTACCAGAAAAGAACTTTTAATCCCTCACTCTCATTGGCTTGTGGAGCCGGGGGAGGGGCCGTGTGCAGTCTGTTTACAAACACATGCTCCAATGTCCATGTGGACTTTCGTATATAGGCAAGTCATTGAGACCACTCAAAACCCGTATCTCTGAACACCGCAGCACAATCAGAAATAATGTAACATCCAGCCCGGTGGCTGTCCACTTTACCTCTGCAAAACATCCTGTATCCACTCTCAAATACATTGGGATTGAGGCTCTTAAACTGCCACGCCGAGGGGGTGACATCAGCAACTTGCTACTCCAAAGAGAACTGTTCTGGATACATACATTGGGCACTCTGGCCCCTAGAGGCCTTAATGAGGAATTCGATATGAGACCTTTTCTATAGAGGGTGATGTAGCCCTGTACTCCAACCTGTTACTAGGATGTCCCTATTGTGATGCTTTTCTCTCTCTATTGTTCTCTCTCTCTTCTGGTGTTAATCTCTATTACATAAGTGGTACTTCTGTATATATATTTTTTTTATATTTGCTAGTTGTTAATTTAAGTAATAGACTAGGTCCCCATTTCTACAAATGCAGTATGTTGTGGTTAATGGGGGCGCCTCCAGGGATGTATTTGTTTGGGCCTCTTCCAAATGAATTCTACTCGACTATACTTACTGTAAACCAGAGCCCACAAACTACTCCCTTATGGGGGGCAACTATAGTTGTCCTGCTTGTTTATATACAGTATATATATTCTTTTAGAATCTGTACATTTGTGTCTATAATACTTTCCTATGTGTGTAAATTTTTATATAACTTATTTTCTAATTGTTAATTGCTGAACACCTGGTGATCTGTCATGTGATGTATTGATACAGGTATTTAAGACGGCGTCTCTCTGCCACTTCAGAAAGCGTCTGAGGAAGGGCCGGTCTGGCCTGAAACGTCCCGCTGGTTTGCAAATAAAAAACCCAACGGGAGCTCTTTTGGTGTGCGGATCGTTCTTTTTCACTGTAACCTTTTTGATCCAGCACCCTGGCCCAGTGTGGCCCAGTTTGGATGTGCGTGTCCCTGTCTACTTTTTACAAACACAAGCCAGAAAAAGTTGCATAGTATACCTCTAAGACAAGTAAAAAATTATAATCAAAAGAACTTACATTTCTATTCTTGCACAAAATCTATAAATTCAAGCACTTTCGATGACCCATGTCTATTTATAGGCTCTTTCACACCGGCCTTGAAAGCCGAAAAATGCACGGAAAATAGGATCCGCGCCTCTGATGTGAAAGTCGTGAACGCGCGTTGGTGGATAATTGTTGTCCGCCTTTTGTCCCGCGACTAGACCTTGTCACAGCGCCGGTTTAGCAGGCAACCCACCTCCACTTGAAAGCGTTGTCGCAGCGAGCCGGAAAAGAGGTGCGAATGGTCAGCTCATTCATAAAAAAATTACAGGGGAAATCACCTCATGTAGCAAGAAAGTGCACGAGTGAAAGTAAAAAAAGTCGCCTATACAATCATGACTGCAGGGACGCCAGGAGGAATGCTCCGTGCCTAGTAAGTAGTAGGTTAGGCTTTATGCTCAAACAATTTTGACATTAGTAGGTAAAATTAACGGATATAATAATAAGCTTCAGAGGGCTATAGCTGTCTGTGGCAAGTTGGTCTGAGGATATTCCCTCTCGAAATCAGCTCTGTGCATTCCCTTACAAAAACTACTAACGTTATAGTAGTCTATAGGCTACTATTCCCCCGACGAATGTTATGCAGACTGCAGCTGTTTGATATGCGGGCGTCGTCTTTCAGAACGGCCCCTAATTAGGCTACTTGATGGGAATAATTTACTTTACAAAAAACTGGAACCAAAAGAAAAGAATTAGCCTTGTAGCCTACCTAATAGGCTACATGATGGTGTGTCTGTGATGCATAAAGTCGATCAGATGAATATTGAAAGCCTTGTTACCATGCATGTGGACAACACTTTCGTGTTTTATCTGATCCTTAACGAGCGCAGCTTTATCAGCTTATCCTTAACAACCGCAGCTGCACCTCAGCGATGTTTGGTTGTTGAATTCATTCGTTCGTCATACAGTAGGCTAGGCTACACTAACCTATGAAAATATTAATTTGAGCGAGGAGCTGAGTGGAAATGCCTCCAGCGGCTCGCCTTTCAATCCGGGAGCAGTGGCTGTCGCCTGAAAGCACACAGCAGGACGGGAATGTGGCCGTGCTGCTTGGCTCTGTGTGAAAGCAATTTCTGTGGCGAGGGTGCTGGCTTTGCGGGCTTTCTGAACTGCAATTTTGCACGATCTGTGTGTGAAAAAGCCTTATGTCTATTTCCCCCTCCCTCCCTCTCGTACCTTGGGGACAGTCTCGCCCGATGCCCTCCCGGACAATGAGCTGGCCCTCCCATAGCACGGCCCACAGCAGATCTCCCGGGCCGCAGCTGATCTGCACCACCTCCCCCGGCAGAGACACCTCCTCCCAGGAAGAGCCTTCGGGGTTCTGGTGGTAGATGTCCTGTCTGAACCACACCTGGATGCAGGGCGAGAGAGGAGTCAAGTCAAGTCAAGTTCATTTGTATAGCACATTTCATACACAGAGGCAATTCAAAGTGCTTCACATAAAATGGTTGACAGGAAAAGAAAAGAAAAGAAAAGAAAAGAAGAGAATAAAATAGACATTTAGAAGCATCACAACAAAACTTTAAAAGAGTATAAAAAGTGCATTAAGCAACAGGTGCAGCAGTTGCAAAAAGAGCAAAAAACTTATAGAGGACTCATTGGGTTTGCATAGTAGCTGTCAGCAGTTAAAAGCGGCGGTAAACATAAAAGTCTTTAGTCTATTTTTAAAAGTAAGTAAGGTTGGGGCAGATCTGAGGTCTTCAGGCAATTTGTTCCAGCTAGCAGAAGCATAGTGGGTAAATGCAGCCTTCCCATGATTTGATTTGATCCTAGGGACAGTTAATAAGCTGGACCCTGATGACCTAAGAGTTCTAGACGGTTCGTAGCGTGGGAGCAATTCAGCTATGTAGTTTGGGCCTAGGCCATTAAGTGATTTATAGACTAATAACAGTATTTTAAAATCTATTCTATGACACACTGGCAACCAGTGTAAGGACTTAAGAACTGGAGTGATATGATCAGCTTTCTTAGACTTCGTTAAAACTCTAGCAGCAGCATTCTGAATGAGTTGAAGTTGCCTAAGTTCTTTTTTGGAGAGACCAGAAAAAAGGCTATTGCAGTACTCTAACCTACTATAAATGAAGGCGTGAATTAGTTTTTCTAGATCCTGTCTGGACATGTATCCCCTAATTCTTGCTATATTTTTAAGATGATAAAAAGCAGATTTTCTAATTGACTTAATGTGGGAGTTAAAGTTGAGATCGGAATCAATAACGGCAAGATTTTTGACTTGATCCTTAGGAGGAGGGCTAAGATGAAGTGACAAAAGGGCGGTAACACCAGAGTGGTTTATTTGATGTCACATGACTGTGTGATGTGACCTTGCTGTGGGCATTAGTGATCATTAGATATGAACATACGTAATAAACACATCACAAAACATCGCGACAAAATGCAAAGAATAACTAAACCTTTTTATTGACATGTGCCATGCATTCACACTGCATTCACACTCACAATGTGATCGTTATTTTGTCTTGTGTTGTAAATCCAGCGCACACACTTTCCCTTGCAGCGGTGCGCTCCCCCCGCTAACAGAGAGCCATGCTTGTGAGCATAGGCTATTCAATGTTTAGGGTCTACGTTAGCAGTATTAATGCAGAAAGACCTAGGAACTGTATCGCTACATTAATACGCTTATACTTCTTATTTGTTTATTGTAATTAATTTGAAACTTTGTAAGATTACTACATGAAAGCAGCAACACACCCACTTAAACCAGACAGGTCACAAAATTAAAAATTCACTCATAACTTTTGTCAAATCCCAAGGCACATCTGGACTTGCCTCAAGGCACACCAGCGTTCCTCGACACACCATTTGGGAACCACTGCTACTCGATGCTAATCACACCTTGGTGGCGATTTTTCTAATTTGAGTATTTAATTGTCACAAAGTAAATAATTTATAGAGCATAAGTGCAAAACCTTGGACCCAGATAGCTGAGCCAGGATGGACTCTTGTGTTAATATATGACTTCTGTTTGGCAGAGCAGACTGCACACTCATTGCTCAAAAAACCCTAAAATACCCCCGACGGAGCAGGAACAAGCTACAGTACAATCAGAGACCTTCAATATAGAGACACCCCACTGCAGGCTCTGCCAAAACTCAGAAATGGTGCTCTGCCGAGTCTCCTAAATGGGCATGGTCATCAGCTTGTGATTGGCTGTCTGTCAATGGTATGAAAGTTCATTGACTGACCAGTCTCCTAAGTGGGCGTGGCAGTGGAGAGCCCTATGTGGCACAGATACAGGAAGTGACTGGAAGTTGGGGTGTCTCTATCTCTATAGAGAGCCGCAGGGATGACGTATTTTTGTAGTCAGAACGCGGAAGTCACGGACTTCCTGGTTCTTCACTGTTTCTGTCTATGGGATTTTTGAATGGGTTTTTGCCGCGATGCTTCAAATACGGGCTCTGGGCAACGCAAGATTAATCAAACGCGAACCAGAGTTCAGTCGGATAATCTTCACACATGAAGACCACTTTCATGAGTTTTGTAGTGTAAATGCGAGCCCTAGAAGTAAAAAGCTCGAGCTAAGCTAATCCAGAACTACACACTGTCGCATAGGCTTCCACGTCACGTCAGCACTGGACTGTTGTTGATGTGTGCACTGATTACCCCGGGCTGAACGGGGCTGAACCAGGTGAGGGAAAGAGAATGTCCGTGTTCGTCCTTTGAAGTGGTGACGTTATTGACGTATATATCGCCATCGACTCAACAGTGTAGTCTCATTTAGCCGTTTGCTAGCTAGCCGCCCTTTTAACACATTGAGTGCCAAGGACGTCTCTGGACGTCCTAAAAAAAAGTAACGAGGAGTGCCAAGGACGTCTGTGGACGTCCTAAAATCATAATTCATATTATTCCATAATTCTGCTGTTTAAGGTCGTACCCAGCCAGTGAGCATGAATCCCTTCAAGGGATCACACGGCGCCACCTTAAAACTCTATACGGGAGCTGCGGCACCCACCTCAGATCCTTCATTGTGCAGGAGAAAACGGAGAACGCCGTGATCAGAGAGACACCGACGCATGCTGCAGCCAGCCAGAGCCACACAGATTGCTCTGTCCGCAGCCACAGTTGGCTGCGATCCGAGCCCACAACTGAGCTCCTCCGCCGCCGTCTATCCGCCTGCACACAGCCCCTCCACACGACCACCCGCCAGAAAGGCAGCCCGAAGCCGAACGGCTAAACCTTCTCCCTCAGTCCCGCCTGCCATTTCCTCGTTGCACTGAAATCCGCCCGGGGCAAAAACTGAGGCTGCGAAGACAGTGTGGGGAGGAGCCCGCAGCTCCGGGGTGGAGAGGGGGGGGGGGGGGGGGGGGCACGCAGGCTGCACACAGAACCACACCATGTCACTACATCAGAAAACACCAGCCAGAGTCAGTGAATGCGCTTGAAATTAGAGTATTCATAAAAGTGACTTTATTTCGAAAAGTAAAAAAAGACAGCAGAAAACCCTTGAAAGTGCGCTTTTTTCAGAGGCTGTCATTTCATAATGGAACTGTCTAGAAACAAAATTTCTTCTTTGAAAGAAGTAGGAGTGTCCAATGTTTCATTTTGATGAACCCTGTTCATATAGCCCTAATAGAAAAAATTCTATAGCTGTTTTCAACTGAATGGAAGTGAATCTGGCACAGGCTCCAGACAATTTTACTGAAGCGCTGTGGCACTCAATGTGTTAACGGCAAGTAAAAGCTTCAAAACTCTTAAAAGTGGTCCTCGTGTGTGAAGATGATATTACTAAACACTGGTTCGCGTTTGATTAAGCCAGCGTTGCCCAGAGAGATTATTAGAAGCATCGCGCCAAAAACCCATTCAAAACTCCCATAGGCGAAAACAGTGAAGAACCAGGACTGTTAGCATCGATGATTTCCGGACTCGTTCCTGCGGCTCTCTATTAAAGGTCCCTGGTACAATGTCTGAAACTTGCCTTTGGGCACAGAGAGGCTGCACCTGTTTCCTCAGTGACACAATGCGGTACAAAATAAAATGTAGAAATGTCAGACGACAGTGAAAATATACATCTAAAATCACAGGGAATGTTTATCTGAGCACTACAAGAATGTTTTTCTAAACTTTTCCTCACTTTTTTGTGCAATTTCTAAACATATCAAGACCCGAAAATGGTTTAACTCTTTACCCATACAGTTCCAGACCTCTGTAGGAACCCTGTAGTGTGTGTGTGTGTGTGTGTGTGTGTGTGTGTGTGTGTGTGTGTGTGTGTGTGTGTGTGTGTGTGTGCGTGCGCACCTTGCCCTGCAGAGACACCGCCCACAGTGAGAGGCGGCCCATGGGCTCCTCGCTGATCTCCCACCCTCCACAGCTGATGTCGTTAAAAGGGTCCGGCAGACCAGACTGCTCCCAGGGGATCTGTCAAGACACACACACACACACACACACACACACACACACACACACACACACACACACACACACAAACACACACAAACACAAACACAAACACACACACACACACACATCAGTGGGGTGTAAGTCAAAAGTTTCATCACGATAGGATATTGTATAGACAGTTTTCACAGAATTGTCAGTCCTGTCAGTCCTGTCCTACTGTTCTAGCAAACACTGCAACAGGAAGTGAGCTGGGGTTCAATTCAAAACCATCTATAGATTATTTGGACAATGATACAATATTTGCTGACATCACAAAGTCTGCCACGATACCATATCGATTCAATTCAGGGCTTTGCGATTGATATGAGAGGATATCATAATGCATTTAACGCAATCAGAACAATAGCTACAAAAGTTAATACCTCATCAAGCGGTGATTAAGACTACGGTAATACTTTTTAAGGGCCTTAATTTTTCCCTAAATTGATTGATCAACTTTCAATACTTTTTAATGCTTTTCTCTCCTAACCCTAAACATCAGCTTTTTCCAAATTGGGGACATGGCTTTTGTCCTAAATTGGACAAGCCATCCCCAATTAACCTGTCTTAATCTGAAATTTCTGAAAATTAAAAAACTGAAAGAAAAAAGCATTAAGGCTCAGTCTCCATATCCTGCTCAATTAAGAATGTTTTTGGATACGGGTATAAAGACTTTTCGCACACTGGCAGAAGCTGCGCCAGTACTCAAGGAGATGGGGATTCATGTCCAGGAGGAGGAGGCGCACAATCCATGGAGCGGAGTGACGCAAGACGACTGGACTGTTGTGCGGGGAAGGAGAGAGAGAAGAGGACAGCCAGTGATGACAAGAAGAGACATGCAGACCTTCATAGACTTGGCCCCATGAGCGGCAGGGGGAGAAGACGAGAGGAAGCTGACTCAGCTGAGAATGACAGTAAATTGTCTCAAATGTTTTACGTGGCAAAAAGGGTTATTGGGGGACTGAAAATATGCTAGTTTAACTATGTTTGTCTTCAGTTTAAATGACATAATGGGTTTTGGAGGGGGGTAATTTGAGAGGAAAGATAACAAATTTGTCTTCTCTTAAAAAAAAGAGAGCTGCAACACAGAACAAAATCTAGAAGTTGCAAACGCACTTAGTGCAATCCCAGAGAGAATTCGCCACATCTCTCTGTTTTTTCTTTTGGAATGGGAACTGGGGGGTTAAACCTGGAGGTCACACACATTTTTCTTTTTTGGGGGTGTTTCTGTGTGTCGTTTTACACAGATATTTTTAGTTTATATGAGGTGCAGACTCAGGCTGAAATGTTTCATTTTGAATTGACATGAATAGGTTAAAACTTGTGTCCTACAATGTCCATGGTCTAAACCATCCCATCAAGAGAAAGAAGATATTGAGTCAACTGAAGAAATTACAATGTTCGATAGCATTATTACAAGAAACACATTTGGTTGAGAATGAATACAAAAAACTGAAAAGAGAATGGGTAAATCAAGTTTTTCATGCATCATATGGAAAGAGAAGGGGAGTAGCCATATTAATCAACAAATGTCTACCATTCACTGCAGAGAAAGTGATAAAAGATAATATGGGCAGATATATAATGGTTGTAGGCTCTGTAGGTGATATGACTATGTCAATATTGAATATATATGCTCCAAATGAGGAGAATGATACATTCTTTAAAATTATAGCCAAAGTAATAACTAGTGATGGAAAGGGGATGATATTAATGGGTGGGGATTTCAATACGGTGCAGAATGGCAAACTAGACAGATTACCACCAGAACAAGGACCAAGCACAAAGAAATCTAGAATATTAAATAATGTCATTAAAGAGCTAGGTCTGATTGACCCATGGAGGAATGATAACCCTAAAGGGAAGGATTATACATTTTATTCTAATCCACATGGCAGTTATTCCAGAATTGATTTTTTTTCTGTATCACAACAGCATATACATAAAGTTTTGAATTGTGGCATTGAGACCATAACTATAAGTGACCATGCACCAATAACAATGACTGTAATGATAGATGATGAATCCTTTTTTAAGTATTGGAGGCTTAATGTGTCAATTCTATCCAACGAAACAATAGTGGGGGAATTAAAACAAAACTTAAAGGAATATTTCCAAATAAATGATAATGGAGAAGTAACACCATCCATTCTATGGGAAGGGGTAAAAGCGGTTATAAGAGGGAAAATAATAGAGATAACATCTAGGTTGAGAAAAACCCGTCTGGAACAGCAAAGATGGTTAGAAAATAAAATCAAAGAACTGGAGCGGGAACATAAAAGAACATTAGATAACTCTATATTTCTTGAATTGAAAAGAATTCGACAGAGACTGGATGAACTTTTAATATATAAAGCAGAAGGAGCTCTACGTTTTACAAATCAAAGGTACTATGAGATGGGCAACAGAGCAAGCCGTTTATTAGCATTCCAGCTTCGAAAGGCCCAAACGAATAGGATAATTCCAAAAATAAGACACCCTAATTCCAAACAAGTTATGACAAAGCCAACAGAGATAGCAGGAGCTTTTGCAGAATATTATAAACATCTATATGATGATTCAGAGTCTGAGTTCATAGAGACAAAGGCACAGATATTTCTTAACAGACTAAACCTGCCGACTCTAACAGAACAAGAGGCTTCCATGATGATACAGCCAATTTCAATAAAGGAAATATTTGATGCTATAAAAATTCTCAAAAATAGTAAGTCTCCTGGTACGGATGGGTTCCCGGGAGAATTCTATAAATGTTTTGCAGAAGAGATCATACCAGTACTATCTAAAGTTTTCAATTATGCTTTATCATCAGGGGACCCACCAAAAACATGGTCAGAAGCCATCATTTCAGTCTTACATAAGGAGGGCAAGGACCCAGTATCTTGTGAAGGATATAGACCTGTTAGTTTGCTCTGCAACGATTTAAAAATACTAACAAACATATTGGCACAGAGAATGCAGAGATGTATAGCTAAGTTGATTAAACCAGATCAGACGGGTTTTATCCCTGCAAGACAGGGTGCAAATAATATTAGGAGAACATTAAATCTGATATCATGTACTAAAAACAGTCGTCGGCCTGCTATGTTGCTCAGCTTAGATGCCCAAAAGGCATTCGACCGGGTGAAATGGAGCTTCTTATACCATACTTTGTCTGTTTTCGGGTTTCACTCAACTTTCATAGACTGGGTAAAAATGGTGTATAAAAATCCAAAATCAAGGATCAGAGTTAATGGTTGTTGCTCAGATTTTTTTTATCTTAGGAGGGGGGTCAGGCAAGGAGATTGCTTGAGTCCATTATTATTCGCCGCGAGCATTGAACCATTGGCTGAATCAATACGACAGAATAAAGATATAAAGGGAATAAAGGATGAAGGGGGGAGGGAACATAAAATATCTTTATTCGCGGACGATATATTAACATATATATGTGAGCCATCCTCCACTATACCAGCCTTGTTGAATAACCTGAAGGAATATGGAGAAATATCTGGATATCTGACCAATGAAGACAAATCTGTAGCGATGATGCTTTCAGGTGAATGTCCAGCAGACCTAAAGAAAAAGGTTAATTTTAAATGGACGAATAAGGGGTTCAGATATCTGGGTATCATTATCACTCCTACCACTTCACAGTTATTTGAAGCTAATTATGGAAAGTTGATAACTGAGATTAAGAAAGACTTTGCTAGATGGGAGATTTTGCCTTTGAATTTGTTGGGAAGAATAGACACAGTAAGAATGAATATTTTACCGAGATTGTTGTTTCTGTTCCAGTCATTGCCTATTGGGGTCACTAATTCTACTTTTAAAATGCTAGATAAAATTATATCGAAATTATTATGGCAAAATAAAAAAGCTAGAATTAAATATAAGACACTTATTTGCCCGAAGGAGAAGGGAGGTTTGAGTCTTCCAAATTTAAAAAATTATTATTGGGCAGCGCAACTTAGAGCGATATTTTTGTGGATAACTAATGAAACGGATACGATGTGGGTGGGAATTGAGCAAAACTCATGTCGAAGTATACCCTTGGAATCACTTCCATTCATATCCGAAAGGGAATGGAGGAGACTCAAGGGCGGTAATGAGTGGATTAAAGGAACAATGAAAATATGGTCAGCCGTACGAAAGAAGTTAAAATTGTCAAAATCGATTTCTAGAGCTACTAAAATAGCAAGAAATCATGATTTTTTACCATCTCTTATGGACTCAGGGTTTAAAATATGGGCAAACAAGGGGTTGATATATATTGCACAACTGTTTAATGGACCAATTATGAAGTCATTTGAACAAATTTCAAAAGAATTTAATTTACTAGCCCATGATTTTTACAAATTCCTACAGATAAGACATTACCTTGAGAAACATGAGGAGTGGGAGAATATTTGTAAATCACCTTCCAATCTAGAGGAGCTGATTATGTCATTTACAGAAGGAGAGAAGAAAAGTGGGATTGTATCACAAATTTATAAAGCATTACAACATGAATCCAATGATAACAATATGTATGTCAAAGAAAAGTGGGAATTAGAAGCAAATATAATAATTACAGATGATCAATGGGAAGACACATTCGAAGCAGGACATAAACTAACTAACAGCCCAACATGGAAAGAATTTGATTGGAAGGTGAAAATGAGATATTTCAACACTCCTTCTATTATTTCAAAATATAATAATACGTCTGAGTTATGTTGGAGGGGTTGTGGACTGATGGGAGACTTCACACATATTTTTTTTGACTGCCCGAAGTTACTGGAATTCTGGAAGGATGTCCAAAAAGAGATTAAACAGATTCTGGGCGTTGACATTATTTTAGAGCCAGCACTTGTGGTACTGGGCATACCTCCTGACAATGAGATGGATAAAGACTTAATCTATTTATTGAGAATTCTGTTATTAATAGCGAAAAAAATGATAACAGTCTCATGGTTGAAGCCGCAGCCCCCCTGCATAACACAATGGAGAGAACGAGTAAAGAGTGTCTTTATCATGGAAAAAATAACAGCAAGATTACAGATGAAAGTAGAAAGGTTTGATGTAAGATGGGCTCCAATACTTGTAATGTCTGACCTGTAATTACCTCTTTTTCTTTCTTTTTTTTTTTTTTCTTTTCCTTTTTTTTTTTCTTTTCTTAATTTCTTTTCTGCACATTTTTCTTTTATTTATAAACATATGATGATTATGGTTAAATCAAAACATGTTTAGACAAATGATACAGTGGATAACAAATGTCAAGGATTACATGTATGCAACTCAAACTGTTTGTCTTATTTGTGAAATAAAATAAATAAGTTCCAAAAAAAAAAAATCTGAAATTTGTCCACAAAAGTAGCCCATAGAGACACTGTGGAGTGCGTCATCATTCAGAAACCACGCCCAAAACTGGGGGAAACAAAAACTCCCCTCCCCAATCCTGGCGTTCTCCTATCTATAGTCGTGTTTCCATTACCCTCATAAATGCGCAAAATCTAAATATCGCAATAGAAATTGGGTAATGGAAACACGTAAAGTTCGAAAAACCTCCCAAATATCGCAAAACGTTTTTGCGCTCTCATGAGGTGGTTTTTCAGACGTGTCGATATAGCAGTTTATCGCAAAAGTGTAATGGAAACAGTTTTTTCGCATTAGCACGTCATGTGACCCATTCTGCTTTGGAAAAGCAGCGAAAAATGAGGAAGAAACGGTTCGATAAGCCGTGGCAAAACCTCCGCAGCAATGGAAAACTTTGAAGCAACGCTAGCAGAAAGACGAGTGTTATGCAAAATAAATATAAAATAGATAATGTTTAATGGCAGAAATCGGTCCATGGTGACAGGCTGCCTGTGTGCGCGCATTTGGCACAGCGCGAGATAAGGGATGAAAAGCAAGCACACACCGGTGCGGTGCGTGCTTCTGACTGAAGTGAATACAGTGACTGTGAGTAATACATTACACACGTTTCAGGTGCAGTGTTATAATTATAATAGCTACACAAAATTGTGATTATTGACCAAATCAGCCTTTTCCCCCCTCCATCTCTAAATCGGACCAGTTGTAGGCTATTAGGCTATTAGGCTTTTTTCCTCTGCCTGTCGCGCTCACTGCATTCACCGCAGCCAGCAACATTTTGCAACTAATTTTATTTTGAATTGATAATCAGGCTCGTTTATATGTGTTGTAACTTCATGTTGTGATTTGCATTGACCATTGGTTGGATTTGAGCATGCAGGGGACGGGATATGGGGCAGATCCACTGTGGCAGGCAGCTGCTGGTAGGCTAATGGGAATTGCGTTCAGGTGACAAAACTCAACTTCATAGTAGGGTCATCTGTGGCACTTCCGTGACCGTGGAGAGCGAAGGTCCGTTTCTCAATGGATTTGTCATCTAGGAGGGTTAATAAACAAATTTAGCCGGGGTGTATTTTTAAAAAAGGCGGGGAAAATATTTGAGAGACCAAAATCCAAAATGTCTGCCGTGGAAATGAACTTTTTAATGGTTTGACCTACAATGATGCACAATACATGGTTTCAGAGCTTATTCTGGTCAAGGAATACATATTTGGTGTTTATATAATGATTTGACTTATTTTTGACCTTCAAATCCAAGATGGCTGCCAATTTTGAGGCAGTTTTTTCAAAATCGTCATAGAGCCTTCATATTAGGCTTGAATGACAGGTCTTCTCATGATGAGTTGAATAATATACAGTATAAGTACACAGAAGTAATCTCTGAGGTCAATAAAGTCAATGTTTTTGTGTAAACAACAGTTGCTGATTTGCGGTTTCCCATTAAATAGGGTAGGCTACTGAGAATATGGTGTCCAGTTCATCCCATCACATTTTCATAATGAACCAAAAACAATTTTACACTATAGCCTAACATAAAATAGTATTCTGTATGCAAAGCTAGCAAGGTTAGTTGCTTGAGCTGAATTTAAAGGTCAACTCAAAACAAACAATGAAATTAACTTTGAAATTAAAACTGAATCCTAGGCTACTAAATTTCATCAGCACACAGTAAAGGAAACTTGTCTTTGAACTCAGCTGACTGTCTAGTCCTAATCCCTGTTGTGCAATGTCCCTTTTCAGTGAAGTTTTTGTTTTTGTTAAGAGTATGGACTTTTAATCTTGACCTTGTTGGTAGGCAACGGCCCTTTTTCAGTCAAGCATTTTCAGATTAGCTCAGTCAGTCTGTGAAGCAGTCAGTGTCAGCACTTGCGCGAGCTCGCTTTTTCTCTAACTAATGTTAACATTACACACTTTAAGAGACTTTCTTTGAGGATATCAACGTTATTCACTAGTCTAAAGATAGTTCTACCATCAAGAACATATAAAACAAAAGCAAAAACAATTTTTATTTGCAGAAGTCATCATTGATATTTGGTGTTAGCTAACGTTAGGTAACGTTATTATTTTTAGCTAAAGTTAATGTGATCTGTCTCCACACTTCTGTCAACTGACATATGCATTTGCTTTTGAAAATAAACAGCCTGGCTTGCTTAAGCATAACTGAAGATTAAATAGAAATATAACATGATGAATGCATGTACCGATTGGTTGCCCCATCTTCCCAGGAGGTAGTGGTGTAAACATCATCAAATTTATCAAGTCCTGACCAGTCTTGGGCTTTTAATTGTAAGCTGTCCCATTTGCCTTGATTTATTGTATCGGTGGGCTTGCAAGGCTTGTCACATTTTAGGACACATTCATAGGACATTGTGTGCTTTGTCTTTCATTGGGAGGGAAAGCAACTCGCTATTATATTACTGTTATATTATATTGCTGTTATACGCTGTTTATTTTCAAAAGCAAATGCATATGTCAGTTGACAGAATTGTGGAGACAGATAACATTAACTTTAGCTAAAAATAATAACGTTACCTAACGTTAGCTAACACCAAATATCAATGATGACTTCTGCAAATAAAAATTGTTTTTGTTTTTGATGTTCTTGATGGTAGAACTATCTTTAGACTAGTGAATAACGTTGATAACCTCAAACAAAGTTTTCTTTTTCTTTTTTATATATTCCCCCCCCCCGATTTTTTATCCTATTTTTATCCCCCATTAGTGCTAACGTAATTTCTTTATCCTGGTTGCTACTCCACCCTCTGCCGATCTGGGGAGAGCCGAAACTGGCTCCATGCTTCCTCCGAGACATGGGCAGTTAGCCAGCCGCTTCTTTTCACCTGACAGGGGAAGCTTCACCGGTAGGACATAGCACGTGGGAGGTTCACACTATTCCAACCAGTTCCCCTCCCTCTGAACAGGTGCCCTTAACGACCAGAGGAGGAACCACATTAGCAACCAGGATATTGCATGTTTTTGGTGAAGGGGGTTCCTATATGAAGGAAACCCCCGGGAGGCACGGGGAGAACATGCAAACTCCACACAGAAAGGCCCTTTTGACGACCCCACCAGGGCGGTGGGCACTCGAGGACATGCGGACGGGCACGCATTCCTTCAGCGTTCACATCGCCCCAGGTGGGAATCGAACCCACGACCTTCGAGCTGTGAGGCGATAGTGCTTACCACTACACCACCGTACCTCCTTTTATATCCTCAAACAAAGTGTCTTAAAGTGTGTAATGTTAACATTAGTTAGAGAAAAAGCGAGCTCGCGCAAGTGCTGACACTGACTGCTTCACAGACTGACTGGGCTAATCTGAAAATGCTTGACTGAAAAAGGGCCGTTGCCTACCAACAAGGTCAAGATTAAAAGTCCATACTCTTAACAAAAACAAAAACTTCACTGAAAAGGGACATTGCACAACAGGGATTAGGACTAGACAGTCAGCTGAGTTCAAAGACAAGTTTCCTTTACTGTGTGCTGATGAAATTTAATAGCCTAGGATTCAGTTTTAATTTCAAAGTTAATTTCATTGTTTGTTTTGAGTTGACCTTTAAATTCAGCTCAAGCAACTAACCTTGCTAGCTTTGCATACAGAATACTATTTTATGTTAGGCTATAGTGCAAAATTGTTTTTGGTTCATTATGAAAATGTGATGGGATGAACTGGACACCATATTCTCAGTAGCCTACCCTATTTAATGGGAAACCGCAAATCAGCAACTGTTGTTTACACACAAACATTGACTTTAGTGACCTCAGAGATTACTTCTGTGTACTTATACTGTATATTATTCAACTCATCATGAGAAGACCTGTCATTCAAGCCTAATATGAAGGCTCTATGACGATTTTGAAAAAACTGCCTTTTAGAGCCCAAAATTGGCAGCCATCTTGTATTTGAAGGTCAAAAATAAGTCAAATCATTATATAAACACCAAATATGTATTCCTTGACCAGAATAAGCTCTGAAACCATGTATTGTGCATCATTGTAGGTCAAACCATTAAAAAGTTCATTTCCACGGCAGACATTTTGGATTTTGGTCTCTCAAATATTTTCCCCGCCTTTTTTAAAAATACACCCCGGCTAAATTTGTTTATTAACCCTCCTAGATGACAAATCCATTGAGAAACGGACCTTCGCTCTCCACGGTCACGGAAGTGCCACAGATGACCCTACTATCAATGGAAACGCCTACAAGTCGCAATTGTACATTGTCGAAGTTGTAGAAATATCGCAATTATTTTGCGAAAAACTGTAATGGAAACACAGCTTATGTCGCGTGCATGGTCGTGTGTTGCACATAAAGATCATATATACGGAAGATGAACACTTCCACTTACTTCTTTGACAGCTAGATCCACATTTTTCTTCTTGCCAATTCTCAATAGCTTCCTTGTTTTGCTCGGGAGTACAAAAAAACTTTAATTGGCGATTTTTGACATTTGTTGTCTGCGCAGCCCACCACACAACAGCTTTCAGCTATGTTTAATTCAAGGAAAATGACGCTGGTGTGTGGGAGTGAATGGAGAGCCTTCCCCCGTGATGGGCGTGGCCTATTTCATGCAGTGTCTCTATGACAGACTACACACACAGTCATAAACAAACAAACAAACAAACAAACAAACACCCACCTTAGCCCAGGTGTCCCGGGCCTTGTACCTCCTGTAGCGGAGCCATCGCCTGCGACGGACACAGGAGTTCCACTTCTTGTCTTTGGTGTAGGTGGCGGGGAAGTCAATGGCGTATGACCAGCCCTGCAGAAACACATGAGCTGTTTAGCACAAAGCAGGAGGCCTGGAGGTGAGGGGCTGCATGGAGACAGAGGTGGACAAGGAGCTAGAAGGAGATATGTGAGAAGCAGCAAAGAGTGGAATAAGAGGATCATGTAAAAACAGAGAGAAAGGGGATGATATGCTAATCTCACCATCAAATGCGATACACAATATGAGTTGTAGGAAGAATAAAATGGCGACTGTGCAGAATCAGGTTTATTTCTGAGCCACAAACCTACAATATATTCACACTCTAGCACGCCAATGTTATTTGCTAGAATGTAAACAACTTAAAAGGGACTCACCACTGAAAAACAATGCTGATTTATTTTGCACATAATCTCACACATATCCAAAAACTGTAAGCCGTTTTGCAGGCATTCATTTAGTTGGACAATGACATCACTGGTCCACAACTGAACTCAAATCACCTCTCACTAACTGTCAAATATTCCTTGAAATATTCCTGGAATGCGAGTTAACGAGCCAATTACATGTCCTCTGCATCTACAATACACAAAGACATTGCCGTTGTTGTTGTTTTTATGTTACACGCTTATTGGCTAAGTATATTAACATTTATGGGCTAGCAAAGTTTGTCCATGTAGGCAGCCATGTTGCCTGATTGGAATTTTCTTCTAGCCATGAAGATAGTAGTACATGCTGATGTAAGCACACTGTAGACTGCATTATGAATGAAGATAATAAGCTTGAATGTTGAGGTGAAAAACCAAAGAAATTAGATTTGTGTTAATTGTTTGGCATACATTTTTAAATGGGTGCACTCGGTGACCAGGGGTGTGATCCAAAATAGTTAAAAAGTCATTTTTTGTTTCAGCTCGAGCTTAATTTTATGAATTAAACTCAATTTAAAAATCTCATTACAGTGAGAATTATATCATTTGGATGGAGAGCTTGTGAAATAGTGATGGCCAAACCGTCTCATTGGTGATTGCTACAGCAGAATATAATGGAGCTGATATCGCAACTCATTTTTTTGGGCCTCACAATTCGCATTGCTACATTTTGTATTGCAATATATTGAATTGGGACTGAGATAGAAGCGGTGATGTAGTGGTAAAAACAAAATTTGGGTAAACCACGATCTCTAGTCAGTGATCATCACAAGGCATCACAACCCACATTATATACTGTAAAGAAAAATCCATTATACTTTCAGAGGGAAGAAAACAATTGTTTTTTTCCCCTTCTCCTCATAAAGTATAACCTACATCAGTGTGATACTACATTGATATGACCGGCGTTCCCAGCTACGTCTCTGATATGAAATTCCATGACTTTTCCATGACTTTCCATAACTCAGCGGGAGCAGTTGTTCCATGATTTAAAAAAAATCATATTCCCTCCTGTTGTTTTTCACCTGAGAAAGGTTTAAAAGGTTAAAATTCTGGTTGAGTTAAAAAGAGTTGTACAATATTCTGGGATAATCCTGTAAAGTGACCTATAGTGACCTAAAATTATTCCCAGAATTCACCAATAAATAAAGAAAAAACATCGCATGGATGCATAACTGGGACGTATACTCAGTGATGTACCCTGGGGTCATAGGATGTTTCGGGTCTCGCAACACCCTCGCCCAGGTGACCCAGCCGGGGCTGGCCAAGCCCCAACTTACGTCCCAGTAGCTACCCACGGTCAGCCCTCCAGGAAGGGTCGAAGGTGGTCACGCGGTCAGGGCCACTCAATCCGCTGCTCCGGAACTACTCTGTCGGGACCGGGGGAGGGGGAGGGCTCTGCTACGTAGAGGGACCGGGCTCTGTGGGTTGCCACCCGGCCGGGCTCCTCCCTCGTCTCACCAGGTCTACGACCTGTGCGTTGCACCAGACTCCCCCGCTCCAAACATCTCATTCCGAGGTGATGGTATCTTGGTGGATACCATGCAGTACCAGTACTTGGTGGACCTGCAGTCTCCACTTGCGGCTTGAATGGCCCTCCTAAAAGGCCTCTCGTGGATTGTTGGGCTTCTTCCTCACGGAAGACGCAGGCTGGGGAGCTAACCCATACTGCTACCCGGGTGCCGTCCCTGTTCCGGCTGTCAACTGACTCTCCAGTAGTCACTAGTCTTTCCTGGTTGTCACGTAGTCTATTCCTATGAGTCACTGGCTAAGCCAGGCTAACTAATAAAGAAAAAACATCGCATGGATGCATAACTGGGACGTATCCTCAGTGATGTACCCTGGGATAGGATGTTTCGGGTCTCGCAACACCAGATTCTAGGGCTGTACTCGACTCAGGTTTTATAAGCCAGTCAAATCAGGCGCCTTCGAACAAAAATTGTTAAATCGTCAACTATTTGGAGTCACCCCTACCACATTCCAAGACTTTTCCTGTCCTCTGAAGAGAGAACAAGACAGAGAGAGACAGAAACGATCAGTTGGACATTCACCTCTTTCTCGGTGGGATCCCCATCAAAGTTGTGGTCCAGGTACCAGTCAGCCTCCCACTCCCAGCTGTCAGAGGGGAGCCTGAAGCTGTCCAGAGGCTGATGCTGCAAGCCTGTCACATCGCTCAACTGCCAACGGTCGCTCGGCAACAAGCGCTCCGAGAAGCCGTCCACGGGATTCCACCGCTGGCAGACAGACAGACAGGCTAGTTAGGCTAGACAGGCTAGTCAAAACAAGTTGAGTATCTATCCCTGGGCTCGTCTGTAAGAAACAACACTGTGATTGGACAAATAGACCCACTTGATTCTCGTAGGTCTCCTCTTGGTAGCGGATGGGCAGGTCGGACGCGTGGACGTTTAGGTAGATGTTGTGGTCGCAGGCGATGCCCCAGCAGCACTGCTGCGCTGCCGTTGCCCGCTTGAACTCCAGCTGAGCGTCGCGGCACTGCTCCCACTGCTGCCCCCCGGTGGACAGGCTGTACACCCGGCCGTACACGTCCACCGCCCACAGCAGGGAGGCGGGCATGGCTGCACCTGGAACCTGCTGGGGAGGAGGAGAGAAGAAGAGAGAGAGAGAGAGAGAGAGAGAGAGAGAGGGGGAGAGAACGAGAGAGAGAGAGGGAGAGAGAGAGAGAGAGAGGGAGAGAGCACAAACGGGATTTATTAGTCCAGGATGAATAAATCAGAGGAGACATGGGGCAGCACGGTAGCTCAGTGTAGCACTGTCCCGGGTTTGACCCCCTGTCTTTCCCAGGTCCTTTCTGTGTGGAGTTTGCATGTTCTCCCCGTGTTCAGGTGGGTTTCCTCCAGGTGCTCCAGTTTCCTGCCGCCATCAAAGACACGTACGTTAGGGCTAGCAACCCCACCCCCCACTTGCTACAGAAACCACAAAAACACATTTGATGTAGTGTGGTCGCGCCCTATGCTCCACTTAGAAGTCTGCGGGCGGTGGGGGGCGGGGTTTCATGTGGAAGTGTGCAGTTAGAAGTTAACCCGCATTGTGTAGCTGGGAATCGAACTCGGAACCTCCGGCGTAGGAAGCGAGCACTAACGAGGAGGCTGTGACCCGTGGGCTCTAGCGTCTCACTCAGCCAGCGAGGTCTCCTCACCGCACAGCACGACCGCTGGCTACCTTACAGGCCTGCAATTAACACATTGACGTCATGTGACGCTCGCACCCCTCGCTCCAAACTACAAACTTATTGGGGCATCGCAGCCAAAATGTAGCTGGCACCAAGGCCAAAACCAATGGTTCATAAAATCTGTTTTTCAGTCCTTTTTCCTCAACAAAATGAATCTCCTCCTGACAGACAAATGAAGTGTGATACAGCACATAATGAAAGATGGCTCATACTGTAAAGTTCCTTACATGTCCAGTGACACGTTAAGTGTAACTCAGACTGTAAAGTTACTTACATGTGCAGTGACACACGTTAAGTGTAATTCAGACTGTAAAGTAACTTACATGTGTAGTGACACACGTTAAGTGTAACCCAGACTGTAAAGTAACTTACATGTCCAGTGACACACGTTAAGTGTAACTCAGACTGTAAAGTAACTTACATGTGCACTGACACACGTTAAGTGTAATTCAGACTGTAAAGTAACTTACATGTGTAGTAGTGACACACGTTAAGTGTAATTCAGACTGTAAAGTAACTTACATGTGTAGTGACACACATTAAGTGTAACTCAGACTGTAAAGTAACTTACATGTCCAGTGACACACGTTAAGTGTAACTCAGACTGTAAAGTAACTTACATGTGCAGTGACACACGTTAAGTGTAACTCAGACTGTAAAGTAACTTACATGTCCAGTGACACACGTTAAGTGTAACTCAGACTGTAAAGTAACTTACAGTGCAGTGACACACGTTAAGTGTAACTCAGACTGTAAAGTAACTTACATGTGCAGTGACACACGTTAAGTGTAACTCAGACTGTAAAGTTACTTACATGTGCAGTGACACATGTTAAGTGTAACTCAGACTGTAAAGTTACTTACATGTGCAGTGACACACGTTAAGTGTAACCCAGGTTATTTTGTGATGTCCCTTAAACGCCTCACAGCATCTACAGATGTTTGTTAATTTGCTGCATCTTGCAAGTCTCCGTCACCCAGAGTTATGAGATCAGGTCAGCCTCCGTCACCGAGAGTTATGAGATCAGGTCAGCCTCCGTCACCCAGAGTTATGAGATGGACATGAAGATCCAAGATTCATTAGTTTACTGGCGATGTCAACAGAGCTCACATACATAGACAAGCACTTAAGACCACAGAGTACATGATGATTCCACCCAACACCACATGTAGCCCATTAAATACTACAAAGCTATAAACACCTTTTTTGGGGGAAGGGGTAACAGCAACACTATACCGTTTAAAGCACGTGGTTCTCACACTTTTTCTATCATGCCCCACTTTGGAGGAGGAAAAATGTTCATGCCCCACCGCCGATGGTTAGGCCCACTGGAAAGTGCTACAGAAGTGCATAGAAAACAAACTCGCCTGTCAGCAGTACAACTCGCCTCAGACAGACAGACAGAGAGAGAGAGGGGAGGGGAGGGGGGGGGGGGGGAGAGAGAGAGGGAGAAAGAGAGAGAGAGAGACAGAGAGGGAGGCTGAAGGAAGGGTGAGATCAGCAGCTGGGAGGATCTGCTGACCCATCTGGTGAATTGGAAAATGAAGCCAACCACAGCCTGAACTATGCTCACTTCACTTATCTCCTCATCGACTGCTTGTTAATATCCCTCATTGTAGAAAAGGGTCCATAATGGCCCACCATCAGGCCTGTTCTTGGGGCAACTGATGCCCCCGAACCAACGCGCCAACGACGTAATGATGATGACACCGCCGGGACATCATCAATGATGATGTCAGAGTTCACCTGTGAGGTCATCAGCGATGTCAGACGGTCTAGGCTGACTGTGATGGCAGACGGGACTTTATGAGGTCACCGATGATGTCATACCTCCCCGGACGTTGTGACATCACCAACGATGTCATACACCAAATGTGGGGGGTTATATAACAAGGTGTTATTCTGTTATGGTGTTATCCTGTATTCTTGGTCATATGTCTTCCTTTCTGTATTCTTGGTAGGTATTCTTGGTCCTGGTCTCTGGCTGCCTTGCGGCCAGCCAGGTCCTGGTCTCTGGCTGCCTTGCGGCCAGCCAGGTCCTGGTCACTGGCCAGGTCCTGGTCTCTGGCTGCCTTGCGGCCAGCCAGGTCCTGGTCTATGGCTGCCTTGCGGCCAGCCAGGTCCTGGTCTCTGGCTGCCTTGCGGCCAGCCAGGTCCTGGTCACTGGCCAGGTCCTGGTCTCTAGCTGCCTTGTGGCCAGCCAGGTCCTGGTCACTGGCTGCCTTGCGGTCGGCCAGGTCCTGGTCTCTGGCTGCCTTGCGGCCGGCCAGGTCTCGGTCACTGGCTGCCTTACAACCAGCCAGGTCCTGGTGACTGGCTGCCTTACAACCAGCCAGGTCACGAGTTGCAATCTCTCCATGTATTGTTGGTCCTGTTTCCCTTTCTGTATATGACGTACTGCTTCTGCCTGATACTCAATAAAGATAGCCTGAAAAGACATCTCTGTGGTTCTAACCGATCACTGCCCGTGAGCCCTTACCTAAGATCCAGCACACTTCACACTTCACCCAAGGCAAGCACATAAGCTTCCTTACACTCATTTAATTTGGACTTGTCACCTGTCAAGTCCTTCAATCATGCCATGTCTGCCTGGCTCCTTCTCAAGTGCAGGGGTCAAATTATATTATTGATGATATTCCAAATACAACACGTTTGTTTAGCCAACGAGGCAACTGTAAACGTTATAAAATACTGCAAGGTTACTGTAAGGTGATGCACTCAATATAGTAAACAAAGAGATGCATGTGGCCTGCAAAAATGTGCCCCCCCCCCTCCCCTTCATCTCATAGTATTGCGTACCCTGCAGGGATGAAGAACAGAAGCCCTGTTCAAGGCGTATCCTCTGTCACCAGCGATCGATAAACTACAGCCTGTATTGACTCGAACTGCTGCAAATATAAATGCGAGCATGACTGCGACATAAGAACTTAACAAACAAATCAGTAAAAATCACATAACTCCATCTTACGATCAGCAAGAAGGCAGAAAAGCATTGCGTTAGGGGGAATATTAGCAGGAAATAGACTTTCTGTTTGTTACATTGTAACCGAGGTATGCAACGTACATGATATAGCCTACTGCATGGTTCAATGAATGTAACGTTAATGCTAGCCCTTTTCAGAACGCTGGCATATTCAGATCATACGACCTGAATACGAGCGTTCTGAAAAGAGCTACGTTAATGCTAACAGTAACATTATTCACCGGTCTACAGCGATACTGTACAGTAAAACAAGCCATAACAACACTCAGCTCGCTTTTGGTTTCGGCTTAGACTAGAGGCTTAACGCTACACCTCTAGAAATAAACAATCAACAACCGTTCAAAGACACCAACCTTGGCTTTCCTCTCATAAACAGCGTGCCAGTACTTCACTGCTGTTCATTCAGCAAGTGAGAATGAATGGACAGCCTGCTAAAATCATAATCCTACCTATTTACATCACCATTTCTCCTGTATTTGAAACAGGAAGTGCGTGTCTCCTTTGCTATTGGCTGCCTCTGCGGTTCCCAACTGTTTGTAGCTAGTTTTGTAGCCAGTAGGGGGCGATGCCGGGTTATATTTGTATACTCTTCCAAGTCAAGGACCTTCCAAATCTCTCACACACACACACACACACACACACACACACACACACACACACACACACACACACACACACACACACACACACACACACACACACACACACACACACACACACACACTCTCTCTCTCTCTCTCTCTCTCTCTCTCTCTCTCTCTCTCACTCGCACGCACGCACGCACGCACGCACGCACACACACACACACACACACACACACACACACACACACACACACACACACACACACACACACACACATTATAAATCTTAACCCTCATAGATGATTAATTAATACTTCCCACATGACCCCTTAATTGACCATGTTTGGTCAATTATTATGCTAATGTAAAACTGGTTTGTTTTTTTGCCAAACCTTATACCTTCAGATGAAGGTATACATACTCAAATGTTTATTCATTTTCAGAATTTTAAAACCCTTTATAAGCTAGTTTGGCTTGATTATAAACAATTTTGCTTTCTGCTTATTTTAGCTTTCCACAATTTCCCACAAGATAAAATCCAAAGTGAATGTTTTTGGTTTGGATTATCACAGTGGGGTGGGGTATATGTAAAATCTAAAAGATTAGCACCAACATTGAGTCTGTTTCATTTGGACTTTTTATGCAGTGTCAAAAATATGCAAACAAAAACAAAAAAATCAGACAAAAAGACAATTACCGAGTGCTCACTGGTCGGCTCCAGGAATGTGAGGTGCTCTTCAAGTACAAAATTAGATCCAAAGGGAAAGCATCAGCTGGCTTCAGGCACTGATCTCACACTGAGACGAGGTGTAAAGGTTAAAACGCCTTTATTTTCTAGGGCATAATGAGGTTAAAATGATCACCGCCGACCGGTTTCAGCCTCACAGAGCCTTCTTCAGGGCGTGTAAGGAAAGAAATGCACTTTAAAATCATTAGACCATGTAATTGACCATTTTTGGGCTATTAAGGGAGTCATTTCTGGGCACGTTGGGCAAATAATTGATCAATTACTTGCCGAATAACACTAAAGGGTGGAAAAATATTTTTCCTTTTGTTTTTTTGCTAAATCTTTGAAGTACCTTAAGATCTCATCTTACAGACCAAATGTTTATTACTTTTCAGAATTATAACCCTTTCAATGCCAGTTTTTAGTAATTGAATGACCAGAAATGATTTTTTTTTTGTCAATTAACAACCAACATACCGTAATTGCTTGCAGCTGTTTACCCTGCCGGAAAGTGGTGTGTGTGTGTATGTGTGTGTGTGTGTGTGTGTGTGTGTGTGTCGTCCACTAATCAGAAGGTTGGTGGTTCGATCCCAGGCTCCTCCAGTCTGTATGTCGTAGTGTCCTTAGGCAAGACACTGAACCTCAAATTGCTCCCGATGGCTGTGCCAGTACCCTGCGTGGCAGCCTGCCGCCTTCGGTGTGTGAATGGGTGAATGTAGACACATTGTAAACTGCTTTGGATAAAAGCGCTATATAAATGCAGTCCATTTACCATTTACAAGTGTGCAAATCCTTGATATAAGCCCCCCCCAGCCAAGATTCATGGCGTTTATGACCGTTTATAACACATTTATACCAATGCGAACAAAGCAAATTCAATCTAATTAGCCAAAAATGTCCCAATCATGTATGGACATTAACAGTAACAGTAACATTTCATTTTCCTTGTTTTATCGAGAAATAAAAAGACTACATTGGTCAACACAGTGGCAAGGTACCCATTGAAAAGAGCATGTATAACTATGCCAGTAAAATCAAATCAGTTACACACATCAGTGGGCTTTTGAGGATGAGAAAGAGTGTTTCACTTACATTCCAGGTGGCAATCAGTTCATTATAAGGCAAAACAATAATTTAGTTTTCTTCACAATTTTAATACTTTGTATATTTCAAACAACCACACTCAAATACAACGCAATGTCCACAGTAAGGTACACTTTTAATTAGCATTTATAAAGTGTGTACTGTATACAGAGACTCATATCTTACAGTGAAAGCAAAGGGAATATTGGGAGCTGACACAGCAGTAAAACTATGAAGAGTGAAACATATTCCCTTCATCAATAGGTACATTTACCCATTTAAAATACATTCTAGCAGTCAATGGCAAATCCAAAATCAATACGGGGCCTTTTCAATGGCTCAGACTGAGCATAGTGGCTAATTCTTTGACTATAAAATCAGCAGAGGGGCACCTTCACAGAATGAATGGACTTCTGAATACATATTTTATTTAAATATCTCTTTAAAAAATGTATAACTGTCTATAAATAGCCTGCTCATTTTATTAACTGGTCACATAGAGGTAATGCCTTCATTGAAGCACGCCACGCAAAAAAAAAAGCCCTTTTCCCAAAACGTCACTCTCCCTTCATTCTCACAACTTCGATATATCACATTGCCTTTCAAAAAGAGACAAATAAAAAGAACAATCCTTTTGCTGCCGAGTCTGGAAGGTAGCCTGGGTGCTGAAGGTAGCCTGGGTGCTGCCGGTCTGTTTCAGTATCATTGGATCAGTGGATTTCTGCAGGTATCAGCGCACTGAGCTCCATGCTGCGTGATTCCCCTGAAGGCATGATGGCGGTGAAGGCTCTCCGGGGGGCACTAGATGGCCGGCGCCGATCTGTCATTCGTGACCGTCGGCCTCAGCTTCACCGTGGCGAATGGATTCCCGCCTCTGCAGGGCGAAAAAGCAGAAATTCACATTGTTGTAATCACAAATACTCGGCCAGATTATGTCATTCCCCTTTGTTTTAATCATAAATCAACCTTGACTTACTCACGCATATCTGCGCTAATCTATCAGGTTGTATTAGTCATAACTCACCCTAGAAAAGCAGTCTTTGCAGTCCCATTGAGTAGGGAAACCTGTAGCCAGAAGAAAGAGAGAGAGGAAAAACCCTTGAAAATGTGATGCGCACAGAAGTAACATGAAGCAGTGCAGCACCAACACACCTGACAGCTGCCCTCCACCAAAGATTTTCTTAGTCGGCTAACAGTCGTTAGTTCAAGCGATTAATCTAGGGCAGCCATTCCGGCCCTATATTCTTATCACATTTTCGTCTAGGGCAGCCATCCCGGCCCTATATTCTTATTACATTTTCATCTAGGGCAGCCATCCCGGCCCTATATTCTTATTACATTTTCATCTAGGGCAGCCATTCCGGCCCTATATTCTTATCACATTTTCATCTAGGGCAGCCATCCCGGCCCTATATTCTTATCACATTTTCATCTAGGGCAGCCATCCCGGCCCTATATTCTTATCACATTTTCATCTAGGGCAGCCATCCCGGCCCTATATTCTTATTACATTTTCATCTAGGGCAGCCATCCCGGCCCTATATTCTTATTACATTTTCATCTAGGGCAGCCATCCCGGCCCTATATTCTTATCACATTTTCACAGTGTTTTTAAACACCAACACCACCACCACCACCCCACCCCATGCGCAAAAGAGGAGAGCGCTCCAGTAAAGTGCTGCTTCAACAGCCGCACTTGTTTGCTTATGGTGGGACTTTTTATTAGATGACAAGGCCTTTTGAATGGGGATTTTGTTGAAATCTGACACCGCACAAGACCTAAAAGTGGATCAAAATCAATGTTGCTGCCAATCTTTGACATATCCCAGGTTCTGATATCCCCCCCCCCAAAATACATCCAAAATACATGCATTTATTATTGGAAAAGTGTGTGTGTGTGTGTGTGTGTGTGTGTGTGTGTGTGTGTGTGTGTTTACACTATAGAAAACTGTGGAAACCAGGGGTTCGCAAAATCTTCAGACCAAGTACCACTATGTATGAAACCAAATCTCCCAGGGACCACTTCCACTGACTGCCAACCATTTTTTTTCCCACAAAATAAAATTAGCTGATTTAACCATGCAATAGCATCATAAGACTTCTGGTTTAAACCCCCCCCCCCCCCCCCGACACACACACACACACACACACACACACACACACACACACACACACACACACACACACACACACACACACACACACACACACACACACAGACACACCCTCCTTCCAGCTGTGCTGAAAGTCAATGTTGCCAGACTGGTTTGTTAAGATCTGTCAACAGCACCGGTCCCCCCCCTGTCCAGACGTTCACACAGCTTGTACCATAACCTTGCACACTCAGGAATCTAGATGATCTAGAATGATACACTCCTCCTTTTCTCTCCCCCGGCAGTCTTATCGCTTCTCCGGAGCCAAGTGAGCAGAGGACGATAAAGTTAAGGGACACAAACAGCTGACGGATTAGCTACCCTGAATTAGCAGCTGCCAGCTGGTCCATGACAGGTCCCTGCAGAGAGCTTTAATATTAGATAGAGACACCCCACTCCTGGCTCCACCAATTGAAAGAAAATGTACTCTTCCGGTTTCCTAAATGGATACGGTTATCAGATTGTGATTGGCTGCCTGTCAACGGTATGGAACTTCATTGGCTGACCAGTCTCCTAAGGGGGCGTGGCAGTCGCGAAACCTCCGTGGCACAAATACAGGAAGTCACTGGATGTCGGGGTGTCTCTAGCTATGTTAAAGGTCTCTGGTCCCTGACAGGGCCCATCCAGATCCATGGCAGATTAAACAAAGATAAAACAGAAAGTTAATAACTTAACATAACATAACTTAAACAAATTCAACCTCTTAATAAACCATATACTGTAGATGTCATTCGTTTTTTCTCTAAGGCAATGTCCCGTGTAACAAAGTTCAGTTCTTCGGTGGCATCCGGCTGGGAGCTTTGATATCTGTTGGCTAGTTGTTAATATAAGAATATTGTGGCCTCTAAACTCCGTTTTGGAGATGTGGGGAGACTGTCATGGCGGCAGAACTGTTTCCGGTATTTCCAATGTGGGAGCAGACTTAAAGGAGGACTTACCCCCTAGATATGTATTAGAACAGTGATTTGAAAATACCTATGGAAAAAACCAAGAAATGACATATACTCTTGTCTATACTAGACTCTTTGGCTGTGTTAAGTCAAGATTTTTTTTCGGAAATCGACGCCATTACAGTTTGCCTACTGCCTCAAAAATAATTTATTTGAGAGGGGCGATATCTTTATAAATATCAACAATTAGCCAACGCTGGTGGCCTGTATGGAAACAGAAAATCCTGAAATGGTTGATAGTTATATCAATTTGGCCATTCAGTGGCAAACTAGAAATTTAATTATTTTTGTCCCATTTTGTCCCATGTGTGTGTGCGTGGCTTGCATGTGGCTTGTCTAAACTTACGTTAAGAGCCTCGCTGCTCGCAGCACACAGCACACAGTGAGGACAAACCTCTCGCTCTGGGGTAACACAATGCGAGATTTCTCCACGTAATTCCCTCGTCTAACTAGAGATAAACCGCGCAATGAAATCCGTTTTTAATTTGCGTTTTGGGGCTTTTCGTGATTTACAGCATGACAGCAGCATTTTTCCTCTCAGGGTGCAGGAGAGGCAGCGCAGAGCTCTTCTCCTCTTCAAAGCCCCCGCCTCTCACTGCCCGCGCGTCCCCGCTGCCTGAGCACACAGCAGCTCGTGCTCGCACACAGCGAGTCAACCCCCCCCCCCCCCCCCCCCAGTCCCCAGTCGCTCTACTCTGCTGACATTTCCTCTCCCGTTTGACTGGCCGAGAGACAGTGCTTCCAAGTCGGACTGATAGCCGCGGAAATGTCAGACTGTGCTCTCTCTGCTCTGGCCGAGTCCGAGAGAGCCCAGCTCTGCTGCGCGCGCCCGCGGAGCTTGGAGCTAGTGCATGAGGTTTACAGTACGACTCTCTCCCGCTCGCTCCCGCCTGCCTGCCTGGGCTGGAGACAGCTGCTTCCAACTCGGACTGATAATATATACATCATCATTCGAGCTTATCCAGGTAAGATATTAATAAAGTAGTGACACATTCAGCGGGAAACTAACTATAATTAAGACATGTGCCAACTTTGACGACGTTTCAGTATTTTAACACATTGACTGCCAGACGTTTTTTTCTTGCTGTAGGTAGCTTCTGCCAAGCCGTTTTTTGAGGATTGTGGCTCATTTTACAAGAGCCGAGGATTATTTTCTGCTTGGAGTTTGTGAACATACAATATCTCAAAAGTACTAATAGAATGTGTACTTTCTCTGTCTAAAAGAGTTAGTTTGTAGAGTTAGTAGTTATGTAAGCATTAGCAGTTGAATACAGCATGGTTTTAGCGTCAGAAAAAATATTCAGAGATAAACGGCTTTTTGTGAAATTCGATAGAACTGTCACTTTAACCATTCATTTTTGGCATCAGTAAGACCTAAACAATAGTTTTGAACAGTAATTTCCTCCATAACAGCAGTAAACTTCCCTCTGCTCAACTCCTCCCTCCTGTGGGCGTTCTTTTTGGCTGCAGCGCCATGTCACAAGCACTTTCCTACCTTTGCAAATGCACTTTCTCATACTCTCGACCTCTCAAATAAATTTCTGAATAGAAATTAAATTACTCTAAATTATAGCGAAAAAGAAACAAAAAAGAATGGGTTGAAAATCCCATTCTAAAAGCCTTTTAGAATGGGATTTGTTTCCAATTTGGTGTCGGACTAGGGGGCAGTCCCCGCTTGTCACCAGTTTGCTTTGCTGCTGCTGTGCGGGTGTGAGCCTGTCTGTGCGGCCGCTCTTTGAGGAAGCCCGGCTGGACTCGCCCGCCTCCCGGAGCCCTGGCCGAGAGCTCCGATGAAGCCCCTGCGACTCTGGTCATATTTACGCTGCGTGCCTCAAAGTGTGCTCCATCCGCAATCCACGATGCAAGTTTGCAATCCCGCACCGCCAGCAATCAACGCGAAAACGAAAGCGCCTCCGCCAATCCATTTTCATGAGAATGGAAATGGATCACAATGCTTTTTGCTTGCCTTCCTACTTCCTTGTCGCCACTTAGTGGGTCGGTGGAATGGGTTGTACACGTTGTACACGTCCAATACTTATATAAGATATGTAAAAGGGTTAGATGCACAACCCCCCGTTAAAAAAAAAAAATCGATGCCAAAAACGTGTTTACACGTTGTTGGCAGTCAACAGCTGGATTCTGAAAACGTGTTTACACGTTGTTGGCAGTGAATGTGTTAAGAGCAAACTTCAATAAGAATAGGCTTGGAGTTCTGAGGAGCTGAAAGGGTACAGGGGGGGTAGGGGAGTAATTATCTTGAAATCCCATAGTCTTTGGGGACAACCTGACGTCAGGTTGTACCAAATCTCCCATTCATTTGAGAAAAAAAAAAAAAGCAGTCTTTGACCCTTAGAGGGCGCTTATGCCAGATATGCTGCTGAAAAATGATACAAATGGTAAAATGGCAACAGTTTGGTGTCAAATGTGGAAATTCTGACCAGAATTCTTCACACATCACCCCCAAAGTCATATATATTGGTTAAAAGCTGAAAAAAAGTGTTTTGGAGGTAAGTACTCCTTTAAAGAGTTTAATCAAGACAAGACAAGATGTTCTGCTTTCTTTCTTTCTTTCTTTCTTTTTTACAAACAGCACTGCAGTTTCAGTCATTATGCTGCAGTAGTGGAACAAGAATTACCCTTTGGTTCTTATCAAAGTTCTTTGGCGCAAATGGTGACGTACGTTTATACAGCGCGTCCTCATGGTGACGTGCGTTTCTACAGCGCATCCTCATGGTGACGTGCATTTATACAGCGCGTCCTCATGGTGACGTGCGTTTATACAGCTCGTCCCATGGTGACGTGCGTTTATACAGCGCGTCCTCATGGTGACATGCGTTTATACAGCGCGTCCTCATGGTGACGTGCGTTTATACAGCGCGTCCTCATGGTGACGTGCGTTTCTACAGTGCGTCCTCATGTATGTTTTCGTAGAACACCAACGGTTTACAGACAGAAGAACTGACTGGAGGGAGTTTTTAAGTCGCACACACAGTGACTTAAGATTAGACTTGAGACTCGTCCTCAAAAGACTTGAGACTCGACTCGGACTCGAGATGTGGGACCCGTGAACTATCTTTATTTTATGTTTCATTTTTTGGTGCATTAACAATAAGGGGATGTCTACTAATAATAATGTCAACTAATCATGCTATGCTAACAAAGGAGTGAGGATAATATACAGGGTATATGCAGGAGTCCTGAAGTTAAATTCAATACATTTTAAGACCTTTTTAATACCTTTTCAAAACCTCAACACCACTTTCGTTACATCAGAGGTGTAATCACAAGTTTCATCACGCTACATTATATCAATTATTTGGACAATGATATGGTATTACTGATATCACAAAGTCTGCCACGATACGATTTCCATTTAATTGAGGGGTCTACGATCGATATGGGACGACATCATATGCTCATTTAACACATCACCACAATAGCTACAAAATATATTACCACTCAAATGGCGATTAAGACTTTTTAAGACTTTTTAAGGGCCTTCATTTTCCCTAAATTGATTTATCAACTTTTAATACTTTTCAAGACCTCGGGGGGATACCCTGATACCACCGGAGGGTTTTCTAGTGAGGCAAGGGAGGAGCCCCCTCCCTTATTTTTTGAGAAGAAAAGGGAGAGTTTATATATTTTTTAATAAATAAACCAAAATATATTTTCTCTCCGCTTTGAACTAATTCCATTATTGAAAATGCTTTAATGGTGTCACCTGCAGGCCAGGGAAGGAAAGGGTAGTCTCTGGAGGACGGCGGACTGCCCCGCCCCCTGCTCCTCAGGGGCACGGTCCATGGGCAGGGTCTTATGCCGTGTGTCATGTGTGTGTATGTGCTTCAGTATTTTTCATGCTAACCTATGATTGGCTAAACAGATACGATTGCACAACAGTGGAGGCATGCAGGCCTTGTAGGAATGCCTCCCTGCAATGATTGACATCAGCCCTGACCAATGAGAACCAGACTCAGGCAGGTGGGCAGGGCTCAGGACTGCCGCTGCATCCAGTCATCAGAGCTACAGTAGCGTTGGCTCTCTGGTCAGTGGTCATAATGTGACCAGCTAGCTAGCTGGCCAAAGCCATGACAAGAATCATGCAAATGGGATTAAATGTGTCAGACTATGGTTTGTATGTGGAAGATACAGCTACTTTCAACTGCAGCAGACAAGTGATCTGGCTGCCTACTAGTTAGCTACTGTGCTAAAAAAGGAAGAAGCCTGGTTTGATAAGTACCGCGCTAATGCTAGTTAGCTCTGGATGCTAATGTTATTAGCAGTTCCAATGACATTAGCATCGCGAGCTAACATACTGGCTTTTGCTAAACCAGATTCTGGGAGCATTACCCAGCATGGAATTTAAGTGAGCTAAAATGTATTGTTGACAATCTTACTGTGCTGTCTATTAGCTAGCTAGAGCATCTTGGCAGCCAACCTGACAGCCAGAAGCTAGCAGCTATCTCAATACTACAAAAACAATTGTCTTTTGTAAACTAGCAGCTACAGTAGTTGCACACCCAGTCTGGCCAGTGCAGAATGCTACTGTAGTCTATCTTCCCAAGGAGCTTACTGCCTTAGTGATTTCAGGCTGTGATATTGTCACTATAAGTCAGTATTTACTGATACTTTATCAAGTATTTACTCTGCGAAATGAAATAATGAGAAAAGGAACAATTATTGATGGTTAAAACTGAATAATGACATCACAACAGTCTAATCCTAATGCTAAATTAAAATGAGATATTCCTCTAAATAAAAAAAAATAAAAACGCCCAAATTCCTTCCTTGCTTTCAAGCTCAGGAGGAGCCGCCACTGCCTGATACAGTGCATGCTTTGAATTCCTTAGTTTTAGCTATGCAGTGTTCTAAGCAGACCGGATGGCATGCAGCAGATAATAGAACACACATAAGAGACTTGAGACTTGACTTGAACTTGCAAAAAATGACTTGTGAGCATCTCTGGTAGGTGGGGGGGGTCAGGTACTGACCGTGTTCTTTGAGGAGGGTGAGAGGCGGACCCCCGGGCAGCACGGGGCGTCGTCACTGTAGTCCGGGGGTGGGAGCAGCACAGGCTCCTCCTCCTCCTGCTCCGGCAGACTGGCCACACTCAGACTGCGCACCGGCGTCCCCAGGCTGCTGCCACGGCCAGAGACATGCGGCATTGTCACCAACGCAAAGGTCACCAAAGAGAGAGTGTGCAAACTCAGCCACTGATTAGCTTGTGGTGATGTGTTGTTTTCTTACCTATTTGATATGGCTGACTCAGTATAAGGTCTGCAGTAAGATGAGGGGAACCAGCCCCGCCTACAACAACAAAGACAAACACCGCACAATATCAGGCCATCTGGAAAATACAACAGCAACGTAAACATCAGCTCAAATGTCCTGCCAATTCTGAACAAATTTAATAAACAGTAATCATGTGAATCAGTATTTCTTAGCCTGGGGCTCCGAAGATAATATACTATATCCCTAATACATGATATCTGAATGCCTCTTTCTTGTGTGTGGAGGGATGGATGGATGGATGGATGGATGGATGGATGGATGGATGATGGATGATGGATGATGGATGTGTGCAGCCTCTGGGTTTCTTTCACTAATGAAATAAACCAGTCGGAGCAGGAAGAGCACGTGCACAGGAAAGCTTTGATGGTGTTGTGAGCCAAAAAGGTTGATCACCACTGATACAGGAAATAGACTTGAATCTTGACACCGATACGAGACATGGAATATCAGACAGACAGACTTGACAGACAGACGGAAGTCGTCTCCAAGTCGTGTCCGGGGAAAAGAAAATGGCAAATCAATCCAATGCATTGGTTTTGTTGCTATAAGGAATTGAATTCGCTGTTAAACGTGATTTATGTCCACATGTCCTCTTCTTGACACACTGCGACTGATAGCATTCAAGCATTTACATTCAAAAAGCGGCTTAATCACACACTCTGTTCCACCCCAGTGAGATATACAGTATGTTCCACCCTCTCTGCTGATCTGGGGAGAGTTGTAGACTAGCACATGCTTCCTCTGATACATGTGCAATCGCCAGCCGCTTCTTTTCATCATGGGATCATGCTATTCCCCCCAGTTACCCTCCCCCCCAAACAGGTGCCCCGACCGACCAGAGGAGGCACTAGTGCAGTGATCAGTCAAGGACACATACCCTTATAATCCGGCTTCCCAGCCACAGACACGGCCAATTGGGCCTGCATGGATGCCCGACCAAGACGGAGGTAACACGGGGGCTCGAACCTGCGACCGTCGTGTTGGCAGGCAGGGAATATATGGCTGCACTACCCGGATGCCCAAAGTGTCTCTTGTTTCTGTGTGTGTGTGTGTGTGTGTGTGTGTGTGTGTGTGTGTGTGTGTGTGTGCGCGAGCATGGGTCTGATTTATGTGTGTGTAGTGTTGTTTCGCGATGAGACAGAGCAACCACGTGCGCGAGAGAGACACACAGGGAGAGAGAGACAGAGAGAGAGAGAGAGAGAGAGAGAGCATTACGACTGTCAAGTCCTGCATACCTTCCATGCTCTGTTTCCAGGCATGATGTATTAGCACAGTGAAATACTCATAACAAACACAAAGCAGAAACTCGTACGGCCGCCTCAGAAATGTGAACAATGCCCGTGTGTCAGTGCTGCTGCATATCTGCTGGAAGGAAAGTACATTTCCTCTTGTGGGTGTGTCAAAGGTTGGATTGAGATCTGGTCTAAATTGTGGATTGGCGTGGCACAGGAGATCCTAACCAAACCTTGCAGCCCACAATGGAAGTTGGGATTTTATTAGACTTACAGTAGAGACGTGCAGTTACATAGCATTATCCTTGCAAACGCAACAGCAGGTCATAGAAGCAGTGATGTCATACGTCATAAAAGTGGTCCTCATTTGTGAAGATGATCTTGCTGAACACACAGTTCGCTGTTTCATAAACCTTTGTTAACCACGACCTTATTGCATGCAACTAGCATGACTCCTGTAGCTGAGTTGGCCTACAAAAATACATCTTCCCTGTGATACTCTATTAACTTAGTTTGATACTACTTACTATGACATAAGGGCTAATCAGCGTGACATCACAACAACAAAGAAAGCACTTCCGGGTTCCACTGCAGCAGTTAGTATGAAAATAAAGCTGAAAAGTTGTGCCAAACAAACGTTAACAGCTCAAAAACTAGCCATCATATCGCTTCTATTTTGACATTCTGAGTGAGAGCAGAAGTAGCTCAAGGGCACCGTGTATAATATATGTATGTAGTGATAAAGTTGTGTGAATTTATCCTTTAAGCAAATACAAACAGAGGAAAAACTGACGAGAGTTTGCATATAAATCAGCACACATAAGGGATTATGGAGTGAGTAAGAAACATACTGCCGTGTCCTCTCCAGCTCTCCATACAGCCAGCCGTCCTTCTCCTCCTGGACGAGCAGGGCGATGACGTCTCCGTCGTCGAAGCTGAGGAGCGTGTCGTTGTTGCCCGCCGTGTGGGGGAAGATGGTCCGGACCCGCGGCTTCCTGCCCACGTTCAGACCCGACGACTGGGACACCGACCGGGACAAGCTGCCCTCCCCAATGCTGCCCTGGTCTGGAGCCAACAGAGGATTCCAGAACACGGATTAGAGTCGTGATACTGTCAACTCAGTCTGTCCAAACCTCTTTTGAGGGGACCAACTCCAGTTCCTTTGCCAGTGCCTTTGGTCAGGGGGCAAAAGAGCATTAACTAGGGATGTTCATCATCCCTTCATCACATAAGGAATTGAATCGATCATGTGGAATTTGGATCGATTATTGTTATTATTATTATTATTATTATTATTATTATTATTATTATTATTATTATTATTATTATTATTATTATTATTATTATTTTTGCTGACTAGGTTTGGGTGGAATTCGTTCCTCCTCGCCCCACTCCATTGCACAGCCGACTAACGTGAGGTGGAGCTTCATATAGTCTCTAGTTTTCTGGCTGGGCACGGGCCTTTGTGCCAACAAAACTGTTTTAAACATGGGGAATTCACACCGGCATGCGCCGGGGACACAAACAAACGAACCCAGCGGTCTGCGGGCCTCAGTGAGGCTCAGGCCTGTTGATTTGACTCTTGTGCTGTCAGCTAAGCTGGAAGACGCCGATTGCCTTACATCATGTAACCTGGCATGTAACATGTTTGTTTACCTGGCCACAGCGCTAGTGTCTGATATTCTTACTACACAGCGGCATCGCAATTATAGCTGGCCAAGAACGCGCAACGTTATTACCAGACCAGAGTAAAAAAAAATATATATATATATATATATTATTATTATTATTATTATTACGCTATCGATAATCGATTAATCGATAATTGATCGTTAATTTTCCAGATTTTCGATTATGGAAATTTTTCAAAATGAACATCCCTAGCATTAACCCTAACATACATGTTTTTTGATGGTGGGAGGAAACCCACATGAACACAGGGAGAGCATGCAAACTCCACACAGAAAGAACCTGGCTGGGACGGACTGGGGTTCGAACCCAGGACCTTCTTGCTGTGAAGCAACAGTGCTGACCACGAGCACCGAGCACCCACTGAGCACATCAGGTCCGTAGCATTTTTGGAATTAAATCCTTCAAATACAAATGTAGCTGTTGATAAGTGTCTTTTAACAGGCAGATGAGAGTAGGATTTTTACATTTTGTAGGATCTACGAAATGTAAAAAAAATTAAAATAATTACTAATGGAGGCAGAGGCACTATAATTAACGATCAAAATGTCTAATTGTGAAAGGCCATAACAGCTGACTGCTGAGTGGACCAGGGGGTGGTGGGGATGAAGTGTCTTGTTGCTGACTGGTCCAGGGGGGTGGGGTGTTTGTGGTCCAGGGGGGTGGGGTGTTTGTGTGTGAGAGGCTCCTGTTGGGCCAGCACTACAGTACCTGAGTTGTGATCTGAAGAGGAGGTGATGCTGAGGGGAGATCTGGGCTCTGGGTTGAACATGTTGGCTAGCGGACTGATCTGGGCCTTTAGCAGTGGCGGTGCTGGAGGAGGACCCGTTGACTCCACATTGTTCTGGGGAGATCACAAAGACTAGAATGAGTAGATGCATAACAGGATAAATCATAAATCTATTTTATTTATTATTATTATTATCATCATCATCATTATTGTTATTATTATTATTATTATTATTATTTGTAGTAGTAGTAGTAGTAGTAGTAGTATTTCTTTCATGTTTCCTGTTTTACATCCTGTAGAGCCGGGTCCAAACTATGGACCTGGGGCACTATGTCAGATGTCACTTGATTGACAGTGATCTCCATAGTATGTGAGCTATTCCTATTAGGGCGATCTTCTGGACTGCGTAGATGTTGATGTTGCCTGGGATACGGTTGGTGAACTTTTCCATTCCCTTCTTCATGAGTCCTAAAGCTCCGATGACCACTGGTGTTATTTGGGCCTTCGTACCCCACATCCTGTTGATTTCAATCTCCAGGTCTTTGTACTTGGACAGCTTCTCTGTGACTGAAAGTTTCGGCTGATGTTGTACCTCCTGCAGATCTTCCAGTGCAGGTATGCTGCTGCTTTGTGCCTGTCTATGTACTCAGTCTTCGCCAGTTCTGGGCAGCCTGAGACAATGTGGTCGATGGTTTCTCCGTACTTTCCACAGATTCTGCATTGTGGGTCTGTTCCATCTTTGATGATGCGATGGTGATAGGATCTGGTTGCGAGACTCTGGTCTTGTGCAGCGATTATTAGGCCCTCCGTCTCTGCTTTAAGCCCAGTGCTCCTCAGCCACTGGTGTGTCTTTTGTTGGTCAACATCTGCGTCTTTCATTCTTTTTTGGGGGTACTTCCCGTGCATTGCGTTGTCCTCCCAGGTCATCTGCAGTTGCTGCTGGCCATGGTGTTTTGCCTTCTGCTTCACTCATTTGGCGTAGATGGTAGTCCCCTCGATTTCTGTTGGTCGGACTTCTTGGGCATCAAGCTCTTTCTTGAATTGTGCAGCTTCTTTATTGATGGAGTAGATATGATGTTTTACTATTCAGAGGAGTGGACCATCTGTTCTTGTCAGGTATGCATCCAGCCCGATAGTGGTAGTCTTGAAGGTCAGTTTGAGTTGGACTAGGCCTCGTCCTCCTGAAGCTCTTGGTAGGTACAGCCTGTCGACATCTGCTTTTGGGTGGTGCATCTTCTCCATGGTCAGCATTTTTCTTGTCTTGGTGTCTAGTCTCTTGATGTCATTCAGTTTCCAGTTGACGATGTTGTTGTTATTATTATTGTTATGTGACAATAATAGCTTACAATACTGCATATCGGTGTCGTCTGGGGCAAATCTTCAAAATGGCAACATTTCAGGAACTAAGAAAAACATTCTTCTTTTTAGCTTGACAACCATGCGTTTTCTTTTTATCCAGTGGGTTTTGAAAGGTTTTCCTGAGCCCAGGATCATTGAATTTACTCAACCCAAGTCATATAATCTTTCATTTCAAGTTAAAACATGAAAATCAGCTAAATTTGAGTTATGACGATATTCATCAACAAGGTTCAAGTGCTTATCAAGGAAGGGGTGTTCAAACGGTGATTAACATGATTAGAGCTTAGTGTCTCTCGCCCACACAGCAATAAATAACTGAGGCCAGAACACTGAGTGGACTTTATCTGAGGGTGAGAACAACATGCTGGCTTTCCCCTGGCTGACAGCCAGCTCATGATATCCGACACGTTTGCATACAATGGTCTCCATCTGATACAGCTGATCTTGTTATCGTTTCACAACAAATATGGCCACAGGAGTGTGACATCCTTGCAAGATAAACTACAAACAAAAGCAAGATAAACTACAAGCCGCCAAGTTGATCAATGAGTGCTCATTCTTATGCTGTGATTGGTGAGATACATGCCATGGGAACTCTATCGTAAGAGGCTTCATCCTCGATACACTGCAATTTTGTATGAAAAAACACAAAGTATTCTACAATTTCAGGTATCCTAAAACATCCTATGATGTCATATCCTGTGATGTCACTTGATGTCACTTAACATCATTTTGCACAGCAGTGTTCGTGTCATTCAATCGGGCAAGATGACGCAGTGGTAGCGCTGCCGCCTCACAGCTAGAAGGTCCTGGGTTCGATTCCCGCCTGGGACTGCCCAGGTGGGCTATCTCGTCAAAAGAAAAGGGCCTTTCTGTGTGGATTTGCATGTTCTCCCCGTGCTCCCCTGGGGTTCCTCCATACCTCGGCATGGACCCCCACTAAAAACATGCAGGAGATCGTCATCTCACCAGTGATGACAACGTCTGAAGATGATCTCCGGGCGCAGTACACAAGAAAGCTGCCCACTGATCCTGGCTGCCCCCCGGAGGAAGGATGGGATGGGATAAATGCAGAGACTATATTTCACCAGCCACCGTCAGAATGAGTGTGTGTGTGTGTGTGTGTGTGGCTGGCCGCAGGGATGTGTTGTGGGGTGTCGTGTGACAAAGAAAGGTGGGTTTGTCGAGCGTTCAGCTCATACTCACCCTGTTGTAGCGTTCGACGAGCGGCGACTGTTCTGGAGTGTTGGACAAGGGGGTGCGCATCCCTTCTATCATGGTCATCACGGTGTCTGGCACCCGGGTGGCGTCGCTGCACTTCTCCTGCCAGCAGGGGAGCTGCACTGCCAGCATCTCTCTGGCCTGCAGACAAGACATTGAGAGAGGAAGTCTTGGTCAGTTTTTCTGGAGTGATATTGCCTCCTTAAAAGGGACACACATCAGAGAGATTGGCCAAAATGACAGAGGGCTTTCATGTGGCATAATGCCGGCCTAGCTGGCGGCCATATTGGAGGTATAAAGCTCTTTTCTGTGTGGTTTTCCATCTTCTCATGTTGCTTCCACACCAAAATGATCTTTTTTTTGGAGATATCTATCTCTCTTTTTCTTGCCCAGTTATCCACTATACTGCACATAACCAATTATCCACAGGAGTTCCATGATGCCGGCAGCCTTGGTCGAAGTTTGTGTTGCAACTGAAAAGCCTCCATATCAGGGAAAGAGTTTATCAGCCATGCTTTCCTCTCCCTGTCGCTCTCGCCTCTTCACTCATCCCCCCCCCCCCGCCTCATCCTCTTCTAATGTATCACCCATCCCTCCTTCCATCCCTCCTTCCATCCATCTATCCATCCCTTATGGTTTCTTCCATGCCGCTCTCCCTCCCTCTTCCCCACCTCCCCTCTCTGCTGTCTGCCGTACCTTCTCGTGGAAGGTGCAGTTCTGATAGGAGAACATGCAGTGCTTGTCCACCAGGAAACAGAAGCGTCTCTTCTCCTCCAGCAGAGCCTCTCTGCAGCCGTCGGAGACGAACTTCTGCATGTCTGTCTCCCGCGACGAGATGGTCTCCAGGTACTGTGGACAGGGTCA
>NC_139626.1:27616092-27641092 GCF_964638095.1 Poromitra crassiceps | reverse complement strand
ACCGTGCTCTTTCAGTTTTGATTAGTCATTTCTGGAAAGAGAAGTGTAAATGCAAGACCCATATTTACGTAATTTGGCCAAAATGTGCAAATCGACATCTCAATCAGTTTGGAGCATGGATGTAATAAAAGAACTGGATAGGGGACGTGCCACGCCCACCCATACATTCGGACGGAGGTTGCTCATTAGCGCATGAAGCCATCATGGGGGCTTTTTCTTCCTGGTTTTACTTCCTGACTATGCGGCTAAAGGCGAAGTGCGCATGTGTGCCATGACGTGTTCCATGACGTCTCCCACCCCTCCCACCCATGGATTGTATTACAAGAAGAAAATACCCCCATATACGGCTCTTAGTGGCTTCTGAAGAAGAAAATGCCCCATAAAAAATTAGCTGATAATTAAAAGAGTCGTTTTATACTTTGAGTGACACCCGGAAAGAATTCCCCTGGGTTTAACAGCTGCCGGGGTCCCCATGCAAGTGGATGGGAATTTTGCTTTCTGGGCTGCATGGCGTCACGTGACTTGCAATACAGAGCTTCGCCACCATGTTCAAATGGCTTCACAGCCCAGCGCTATTGCTGGGGGCTTGGTTTGGAGAGAGGACATATTGCAGCCCCATTTTATTATTTGGGTTAAGAAGAGTGCATTACTTGCCTAGTGCAGTGATCTTATGATACAAGTAACACTTAAAAGACACAATGTTACACTTAAAAGACAGTGTATCCAGAGCTTTCTTTGCTACAGAGTAACGCCACTCGCCCTGTGCTGAATAACTCTGACCTGCTTCTGGCTTTGTGCATGTGTGCCTGCATGTGAGCATTCATGCATGTGTTTGTGCAGATTCGGGTGTGTGCCTTCAGCCAAAACACAGACAGTCTCCAGGCTGCAGCAGAGCCTTCAGCCAAAACACAGACAGTCTCCAGGCTGCAGCAGAGCCTTCAGCCAAAACACAGACAGTCTCCAGGCTGCAGCAGAGCCTTCAGCCAAAACACAGACAGTCTCCAGGCTGCAGCAGAGCCTTCAGCCAACACACAGACAGTCTCCAGGCTGCAGCAGAGCCTTCAGCCAACACACAGACAGTCTCCAGGCTGCAGCAGAGCCTTCAGCCAACACACAGACAGTCTCCAGGCTGCAGCAGAGCCTTCAGCCAACACACAGACAGTCTCCAGGCTGCAGCAGAGCCTTCAGCCAACACACAGACAGTCTCCAGGCTGCAGCAGATTGGGGTGTGTGCCTTCAGCCAACACACAGACAGTCTCCAGGCTGCAGCAGATTGGGGTGTGTGCCTTCAGCCAACACACAGACAGTCTCCAGGCTGCAGCTGAATGCGGCGAGCCAAGCTAATGGTCTTATTCTACTTCACGTCGAAACAAAGAATCTGCCAAACAGCTACAGTAGGTGTGGTGCCACCTTCAGGCCCTGGCCCTGCCTTGAATAGTGCTTTCATGTAGCCTATGTCATGTTGAGTGTTAAGATCTGAGGAGCAGTGTCTTTGAGTTCTTGAAAAGCACTACATAAGTTCTATTTAGTATTATTCTTATTATTACTGTATTAATATTATTATTATTATTTATTTTTATTATTATTATTATTATTATTATTATCATGATCATCATTATTATTATTATTACTGCCACTACTACAATAACATTTTGTGAGCAACACACGCACACACACACACACACACACACACACACACACACACACACACACACACACACACACACACACACACACACACACACACACACACACACACACACACACACACACACACACACACACACACACACACACACACACACACACACACACACACACACACACACACACCCATGTGTGCCAGGCGAGGCCAGGGTCTCACCTCGTTCTCTTTGATCTCGTACTTGGAGGAGTGTTTCCCCTGGCTTTTCCTCCTCAGCTTCTTCAGTTCTGTCTGGGTGCGCTCCAGCGAGTCCTGCTTCAGCTTGTGCTCTGACTGGTAGCGCTTGAAGGTGGCCTGCAGGAGACATTTTGACCAGAGAGGCGTGAGGGGACGCGTGAGGGGACGAAGTGATGGATGAAGCGAGAGGAGCAGATTGGAGTTTTAGTGATGCAAATGTTTCTTGGAGGCAGACAGCGCTCATGCACCCGTCCCCCTCCTGCAGTTTTACACAAACATTGAATGGAGACAAAGCTTCTCTGGAGTGAGAAATAATCTCATTGGTTTATTTCAGCCTCAGTGGGCGGAGCCAACAAATCACAATGCAGTTTTGGCCATGTAAGAAGGATCTCTGATCAAATGGTAATCAAACAAATATGAATGGCAATGACCCCCCCCCCCCCCCCATTCATTCATTCATTACCATCACATCCATGAAGGTAGCTAGACTAACTAGCTAACCTACATAACTTAGTAACCTACATAACTTAGTGTGGCACTTTTAAGCCGTGCAGCCGGTTCTATAAATGACTATTGTGTCCATCCGTTTGAGCACGAGATGTGTAGTAAGAATGTCAGCCTTCATAATTACTTTATTATGTAACATCACACAAGCATAAAGCATTCAAAGATCATATGGATAACTCAACTTTAACAACAACAAAATCTGATAGAATCTTATCATTCCAAGCTCACGATTTATATTTCAAAGGATTTACATTTTATTCAAGTTTGCCAGTGAGCAGAGCTGCACTCTTGAAAAGTGTTTCTTTCACTCCGCCCACTGAAGGTCTTAACTCAACCAACCAATGAGATGATGTCTGCCTCTGGAGCAGCTCTGCCTCCGAGATATGTTTGTATAAATCAAAAATCCAATGTGCAGGAGGAGGATGCTTCACTGAATGAGGATTGAGGATATAATGTAGATGGATGGAAAGATGAGGGAACTACACACACACACACACACACACACACACACACACACACACACACACACACACACACACACACACACACATATCGGCACAGTCTCATACTCACAGCTACGGTGGCACTTACGTTCATGTATTTGACATCCATCTCTGTCTTCTTCTCCAGCTCGGTAATAATCTCTCTGTGGAAGCTCTTGAACTGCAGAGCCAAAGCACACAGCACATACTCATTGCAACATACATCATGCAAACACAATGTACAGTGCAGTCACATGGCTCGACGGCCACATGATGATAAGAGCGCAGTGACTCCGTGGAATGCACTATAAAGGCTTTCTGAGGTTAAAGATTTACAGCTTCCCCCTTCAAGTCGGAACCAACCCAGCCCAGAAAACTCCGTTTAAGAGAATAGCTCCACTTACATGAGCAAGGGATTAAGAAGATCTATTATATATCAATAGTTAGTTATGAAACTAAATCCTTCTTATTTTTTACAATCACTGACAGTAGCACTATTCTAATGATGATGGCTTAGCAAAGGTCAGTTAATTGGGTGAAAGACTTAGGCCCTGCCTGATTCTCAAGTGAACGAGCAATATAGGTGGCATTTCTAGGTAAGAAGTCGTAATTAAGCTGTCTGAAACAAGTCATTTTCTAATCACCTATATTCAAATGAAATACCTAGTTAAACAATGATCTAGTTACGTAACTAGATGATATTAAGCTTCCTCGCATTACAGACACAACCTTAGTGTGTTGGGGGCATAAGGCGAACATAGGCATGATGGGGCCCTCGTTGTCCTCCCCCTTTTTAAATCGTTATTTATCTAAGGAAGGCCCAGGCCACACACACACACACACACACACACACACACACACACACACACACACACACACACACACACACACACACACACACACACACACACACACACACACACACACAGGAAGAGGTTCACATTACAGGCATGCAGCATGCTGTCAGTGATGTCACTTTGATTGAATGAATGAATGAACATCTGCTAACCCCTCCCCCTTTTCTCTTTTGGCGTGATGACATATTTAAGGTCTGTATTGTCAAAACGTGTTACAACATGGTTTCAAATCTAAACAGGCTATTAGCCTATCATTCAGAATGAATGGCAACAAACGTTTGCAGTTTACACACATCACAACAAATAAACAATTTAATTTGTTCCACAACAGTGATAAAGCAGGTTTACATCAACCAATGAGGCAGAAGTCAGGCAGTGGCAGATCTGGTGAGAGAACCAGTAAGCTCCTCCCCTAGTGGGCTAAGTGTTAATAATAATAATAATAATAATAATAATAATAATAATAATAATAAGAGAAACTGATGGCACCTCTGCAGCTATTTTATTGCGGCTGTTGCTTTCAAACAGTAACCTGCTCTCATCACAGTGGAAGCTGTGTAGCTATGCGACAGCAACAGAGATGACAGAGGAATGTATTATTGGTCAAAAGGGCTCTTAAATTATGTTCTGATTCCATGTTTGCATCAAGAGAGGATTGATTCTCTGCCATAAGCCTAAAAGGCTTAAGGTTAGGTAGGTAGGCACTCGCCTACGTGATCCTTCTGTGGTGAAGACAAATATTTCTCTTGCTGTTCGTGCAGGGAACACATTATTCACATTTGACGACATTGCGCTCATTCCACAACATTGTGTGACACCAGGATGCTTTTTGTATTTCAGTTGTTTGACACTTGACTTAATGGCTTCAGCAGCTATTCAAAGCATTTGGCCCGGAGGCAGCAGGGTCAAGAAGGATTCTCCGGCTTCTCCGCTCTCGTCAAACTTTCACCTCACCTTTAGTTGTCACGATGTGAAACTCTCTCAAATGAATGGTATGAGCTGGAGAGGTTGCAAAGGGGCTGATGGGTCCAGAGAGGACTCATCTCTGTCTATTAGGTATGTTAAGTTCAGATAAGCTTCTAGGATTGACAATTGGTCAAAAGTTGAAAAAGAACAGGTGAGGTGAAGCATTTGCATTGCGGAGATATGGAGGCGCAAAATGACTCTAACAACATAATACGTCAGGGGGAAGGCCTTGAGATAAATGGCTCACTCTTTTTGTTGCATCCTGGAATGAGGAAAACTCGATCCATCTGAATCTCCTATAAACACGTCAGTCAAACAATCTAAAAGTGCACCTGGACATGGAGCATCGGCATATAGGCAGGGACTGACAATGCCCATGTTTCCATTTCCCCAACTTTATTTTTGGCGAGTCTGTGTGGTGTTGTGGTGTACGGACTAGTTTATACTTAAAGGGTCACTTTGCAGATTTTCAATCATCTTTCTATCATTAGAAAATCACTAGTATATATTATGCAAATGAGCAATGTTTAACTTCCCTCCATCTTGCCTGGACCGAGAGCTCCCCGTTCATTTACAGAACTTCCTGGACCAACGACGTCATAATGATGTCATTTGGAGGAGACGGATCTGCAGAGTTCTGGACTGATCGATGGCTGTTGAGATTTCTCTTCAAAAAGCAGTTATGGGCTACTTACATTCTCCTCCATTTCCACTTGGACCTTCCTGTTGACCTCTGCGATCTCCATCAAAACCACACCTAGAGAGACACCAGGAACCACAGTCAGTGTTGTGTCTTATGAGAGGGGTCAGAGCATAGAACGAGAAATGGGTTCCCTCAACTACAGATTTCAAATTTCCCCTATAAACCTAATGTGTTTTTCATCGCGCCTCGCATACATTTCTACATATTTCACCAAAAGCCTTATCTCCTTTCAAACAGGACAATATTTGAGCAGCTGTCAATAAGTAATCTGTATGAAACGCCATGTTATTGTGCAGTCAGACACAGAAAAATCTCCATTCACCATAGATAGAGCAGCATATGACAGGGGACAATGGGAAGTCAGTCAATACTGTAAACAGTCAGAGCTGGACAGTTTATAGTGCCACCTCAATCACAATGGGGCCAAATCTAGAGTCAAGGTTTACTATAGGACATTGTTCTGTTCAAAACCTGTATAAAAACAACAACAATGTAAACACACAAACAAAGACAGTACAGGACATCGTATCTGGACACATCTGGACCCAGAGCCCCCGCACAGTCAGTATGTTTACATGCATAGTTAAGTCGAGCTATGCTTATAGCTTGATTAGGCTATTTACTCGGACTACTGTCCTTGGGTGACTGGGAGTTAGGCTACAGCCAGGCAAAGGAGCAAGAGAGAGTAGGGTTGTCATGATACTAGCATTTCTAACTTCGATACTGATACCCCTGGGAATATTGATACTTTACACCCTTTTCGATACCACGGATGGGGGGGCGGGGTGATAACAACACATCAAGAAGTATAAAAATGAGAAATGACCGATAGACGGACGGACAGACGCACATGCTTCTTCCTAATCTAGACCCAATAAAACGCATTAAAAACGTTGCACTTACACAGCAGCCTGCTCTAGTCATCAGCCTATCAGAACACAGCAGATTACCACTGCTCTAGTCATCAGCCTATCAGAACACAGCAGATTACCCCTGCTCTATTCATCAGCCTATCAGAACACAGCAGATTACCCCTGCTCTAGTCATCAGCCTATCAGAACACAGCAGATTACCCCTGCTCTAGTCATCAGCCTATCAGAACACAGCATTACCCCTGCTCTAGGCTTCAGTCTATCAGAACACAGCAGATTACCCCTGCTCTAGTCATCAGCCTATCAGAACACAGCAGATTACCCCTGCTCTAGTCATCAGCCTATCAGAACACAGCAGATTACCCCTGCTCTAGTCATCAGCCTATCAGAACACAGCAGATTACCCCTGCTCTAGTCATCAGCCTATCAGAACACAGCAGATTACCCCTGCTCTAGTCATCAGCCTATCAGAACACAGCAGATTACCCCTGCTCTAGGCTTCAGTCTATCAGAACACTTTGAGTTTGTTTATAATTCCTGGTTAACATCATTTCTTTCAGCACAGGTTTGATGTTACATTATTCAAACTTAACGGTGTAATAAACATACATCATGACACAATTCAGCAGAATGACTAGTTTCTTCAACTGTTCGAATCTGCTTTGTTCACATTCGTTTGTGCTAGAAGTGCGATTTTCAGACCTATGAGAATGGATGGAGAGAGAGAAAAAACACAATTCTCCAATCGCTAGTAGAGCAATTTTGGGGTTTCATCATGGCCAGTACATCACCCAAGGTAACCTAACCCTAACCCTAACCCCTAACCCCTAACCCTAACCCTAAACCTAACTCTAATCCTAACCCTAACCCTAACCCTACACAACCCAAGGTACCACCAAAGTTCAACATCACTTAAAGGATTATGTACATGGGCACTCGACTCAAAACCTTTTGCCCCACACCAACACCCCCCCCGCACGCATACACACACCTCCAACAAGTGTAATGACCCCACTGATCCAGAGCTGTGGCTCTCTGCGTCCAGCTACAACAACATTGCCCTCTGAAGGTCACCAGAACCTACTGGTAAATGCTGCCTTTGTGCTGGGACAGGGAGGGGTGGCGCAGGGCACGGGGCTGTTTGGACAGTCCCAACAACAGTGTGCATGGGGGAGGGGGGGGGGGTGGAAGGATGGGAGGGGGGTTCAAAGAGGCCACTGTACACCTGCAGATCTCACCTTTTGGGGTTAACAAGGTGTGAAAGCCTGCCTGGAGGTGAATACACACACACAGACAGCGGGTTAACACCCGAACGCACGCAACATAATATGAAGCCGTCAATGAAACTGGTGAAGGTGTCAGAGAAACAACATGCAGAGGGAGAAAGGGGGTGGAGAGAGACTTGCAGGGTTCCTCTCCATGGTAACCAGGTGTGAGAAGCTGTGGTGTAACGTCAAAAAAAGACAAGGAAAAAAGGCTCACATCAGTCTCAGGGATTCTCTCTGTACACAAGCGACAAATCCTACCTGACGACACAGAGGCTGGGATTCACTTCTTGTGCTTTTAATAAATAGATGTTATTTGTTACTGGAGAGGGGAAAGACTGAATTATTTGCTCTTCGTGTTAGGGCATTGAAAACAACAACCAAGGCTGCTTTGTCTCTGCTTATTTTTTATCACCTATCTCTATCTGTGATTTGTTCTCTTTTGAGTTGTGTCTGCTGAGATCATCTCATCTCACTTGAACAACTTCTACATGGCAGTTCAACACTTCTACATTTCTAATAAAAGTTGTGCTAAAATACTGTTGTTTATGCATATTTTCACATTACTTTGAAAATATATGCAGAGTAAATGGCAAAAGGAGATATACAAATGATTTCTGATGTATAATTTTTAAATTTCCATAGTTAAAAACCTGTCATTTGACACCAGAATCATCAAAATCACCCTGGACAGTGAAATCCTATGTAGAAATAGCTGAAATGGCAGCCATCTTTAAAATGGCAGCCATTTTGAAATGTTCATGGAATAAATCTGGCTTCTCTGTGGTCATAAATGTATGGTTTGATAACAAGATCATTCATATTGGACAATTCTACCCAAAGTTGCCCCCAAAATAGTGTTTCCAGGCTGGAAATGGCGGCCATCTTGGAAAAATCTAAATTTCTGCGTGGCTAATGACTTTTATCAAAATAACAGTCCACAAGGAGTATTTGTGCCAATTTTGGCGCTTCTTTCCGGAAGCGACCTAAAGGTGCTGTTTTGAGCCCCACTATGCAGGCGAACGGAGCAAATCAGGTCCAGCTTGGCAAAAATCTCCTTGATAAATATCCCGAGTTCTTTCTTTCTTTATTCGGATCCCCATTAGCTTCCACAACAGTGGTTGCTAGTCTTCCTGGGGTCCACATAAAATATACATTACAATACATTTACATACAAATACATAAAAACATGACATTTACAATACACATACAAGCATCATAAAAGTTTTAAAAATAGTAATACACATTACATTAAAGGAGGTTATCAATACAGATTATTGAATTGAGGCACAACAAGCTTGGCTGATGGTGCGAGTATCATTCCTGTTGTGTAAATTCATGCAATAGCTTCTGTTTCAGAGATCTTTTAAATGGATATTTACCTTTGATGTGTGTCATATGAGTGGGTAATGAATTCCAAAGACTGGTTGCTCTATAAATGACTGCATTTTTGAGTTGATTTGTTCTAGGCTTTGGAAGGTCGTAAGAGCAGACACTGACCTGTCTAGTATGATGAGTATGCCTTAGACCTGTTTGTACCATTTGCTCTAAAAAAAAACTCTGGTTTTCCATCGACAATAGCATTTCGAGTAAACATAGCAAGACTAGATATTATTTTTGCCTCAACAGTCAGCCATGACAACCGACGGTGCATCTCTCTGACATTGGTTCTGAAAGAACACTGAAGAGCTAATCTTGCAGCTCTGTTTTGTGCGAGCTGGAGTTTCTTAATGTGTTTTTGTGCAGCGCTGGACCACACAGCCATACAGTACCCTAAGTGAGAGAGGACGAGTGCCTGTGTCACCTGATTCCTTATTGACGATGTAACATAGTGTGAGCATTTTCTAGTCATGGCAATACCCTGCCCCATTTTTACTGCTGTATGATCAATATGGTCAGACCATGCCAAGTGATTGTCAATTATGACGCCAAGCAGCTTAATTTTCCTCACTTGTTCAATTGGGGTTCCCCCCATAGATAGATTTAAGCACGAGTCTCTTGCAAGCCTTCTACTGGTACCAATTACCATGCACTTTGTTTTACTTAAGTTCAGAACCAATTTGTTTTGCTCTACCCAATCAGACACAGTTTGTAATTCTTCGCATAGTACATCATTCAGCTCTTTACATCTTGACGCTGCACAGAACATAGTCGAATCATCAGCATACATAACTACATTAGTCTTTTCTAGAACACAGGGCAGGTCATTGGTAAAGATGGAGTATAAAAGTGGACCCAGGCAACTTCCCTGTGGAACTCCACAGAGGACGTCTTTGCTGGCAGATAAGCTCCCATTGAAAAACACTCTCTGCTTTCTCCCAGACAGATAACTCTCCATCCAAGAGAGGGCAGTGTCTGAGAAACCGTAGCCCTTCAGTTTGGCTTTTAACAGAACATGATCAATGATATCAAAAGCCGCACTAAAGTCCAACATGACAGTACCAACTATTCTTTTGTTGTCCATTTCTTTAAGCCACTCATCAGTCATATGAACAATAGCAGAGTTTGTTGAGTGACCAACTCGATATGCATGCTGAGATTTTGTTATTAGTTCATTACTAAGAAAATAATCTTGAATTTGGTCAAAAACAATCCTCTCCAATATCTTGCTTAGAACCGGTAGTAGACTTATGGGTCTACTATTAGCTCCAGAAAAAGCTGTTTTTTTTTTTTTTGGCAAGGGGATCACTTTAGCTTCTTTCCATAGTGTGGGGCATATGGAGTTGGTCAAACATCTATTCAAAATATGACATATAGGAACACACAGCTCTCTGGCTGCAGCTTTAAGTAGTTTGCCATCCACATTGTCAATTCCTGGAGATGTGTCATCAGAAAGGTGAGACAACATTTTCTCAACCATGCCAGCATCAACACGTTTAAACTCAAATTAACACTTTTTCTCCTTCATAATATTCACAATCAAAGCATGTGACAGAGTGCCATGTTTCGGAGCCATAGTGGCTCTTAGTTTTTCAATTTTATTGACGAGGATATTAACTCATTGAGTGCCACGGACGTCGATCGATGTCAAAGTAAATAGTGACGTAGAGTGCCACGGACGTCGATCGACGTCAAATGCGTTTTTTGACGGTGGGACGTGGATCAAAGCCTCCTGGATCTCCTGTACAAATATTGTAGCTTTTGGAGGTGTATAACCTATTTTACAGACCCATTAGGTGGCGACAGTGCTCTCCAGATTAGAGGAAGGTCCGGAAAACTGCAGGAAAAACCCCCGTGATCAAAGAGAAACCGCTCATGCTGCAGCCAGAGCCATATAGATGGCTCTGACTGCAGCTTGGCTGCAGCTGATGTTGGCTGCCAACAGCAGTCAATCCGCGCACACAACTGAGCTCCTCTGCCTCTGTCTGTCTGTCTGCATAGTTTCTTCACACGATTAGCCGCCAGAAAGGCAGCATCCGACGCCGAAGGGCCTAACCTTTCCGTGCAGTCCGGTTTGCCATTTCCTTGTCGCGCTGGGAGCCGGCGCAAAAAAACTGAGCCCTCCGAAAATAGACTGGGTGCGAGTGGGGAGGAGTTTGCAGCTGAGGGGGGGAGAGGGGGGTGGGGCACGCATGCACCACACAACTACACCACGTCACTACATCAGAAAATATTATCTTCAGACTCAGAATGTGCTTGAAATGCTGCATTTCACAAAAGGCGGAATAACTCAGCTTCTAATTTGAAAAGTGTCTTTTTGCTCAAAACAGCCTATCTTCTCCGGCTCATAACTAAAGAACGGAAAATGGGATCAATAAACTTGTAAATGATAGAAGAGAGTCTCATCATTCTTTGTGCGTGTTCGGTGTTTACATAGTAATATCACACAATATTCTGTGGGCCTCGAGAAATCACTGAAAACGCTCTGAAACTCTGGCACTGGGAGCGTCCGTTCTCCAAAAGTGGCTGGCACTCAATGATTTAACGGTTTTGTTATAAAAACACCCTCACAGTCAACATAAGTGTAACCCATGTTTGACTTCCTTTTCATAATATCATTCAGTGTTTTCCATATTTCCTTGCTATTGTTTTTAGCATCGCTGAGTTTTTGCTGATAATGATCTGTTTTTGTATTTTTGTTCAATTTGGTAACCATGTTTCTCAATTTACAGTATGTCTGCCTTTCCTTCAGGCAACCCGATTGATTAGCAACCTTCTTAGCATTATCAGGCTGAGTCATCAAAGCCTTCAATTCGTCGAGTTGTTCAAAGAGCAACAGAAATTGCGGATATGATAGATAAAATGATTACATTCCCTCAAATAAGTCAAATAGGTTTTAACGAGGAAATGCGCCAGCTGCAACAATCAGTCACGTTCTAGAGCGGACCTTGCACCCATAATTATTTTACAGCGGGGCATTCAAAAATAAGGTGGATAAGATAAAGATATTAAACGTCAGAGACAGCATCCAAACTATTAATCCAACTAGTAGCAATGGCGCATCAGCCCGTGTGCGACTACTATCCTTGGTAAAGTCGAATTAGTCCTGGCAGGCAAGATTATCATGTGTGCTTTACAATACCTGTATCAAAAGCCAATTTGATGAAAGTGCTGATAGGGAGCGCAGCATTCAGCATCAACAGGTGATGTCATTTATGAGTGCTGATAAGGAGCGCAGCGTTCAGCATCCTCAACAGGTGACGTCATTTATGAAGGCTGAAAATGCCTTGTGCCAACACCATCCTGCCCAGCTGCAGTTTGATAAGGACGCCGCCGGAAACACCAAATCAGGTTGAGATGACGGTGGGCGGGGGCGGGGCAAACGGGCACAGGTGACCTCACCTGGCTGGTGGCACCTTTTCCTCTCTCTCTCGCTTTGATGTCAGCACTTCATTTGACTGACAGTGTTCGCTCATTTCATAAAGTAGACACATGATCAGATCTCATTCTCTTAAAGGGACAGCTCACCCTAAAATCCAATATACTGTACATATTTTTCCTCTCACCTGTAGCGCTATTTATCCATCTATATCGTTTTGTGTTAGTTCCCTGAGTTTTGGAGATATCGGCTGGAGAGTTTCTGTCTTCTCTCCAATACAATGGAACTGGATGGCACTCAGCCTGTGGTGCTCAAAGTACCAAAGAAATACATTTGATAAACTCAACAGGAATGTCGCTTTCCAGAAATCATGACCCGGTTACTCAAGATAATCCACAGACCTTGTTATGAGCCGTTTCATGGAGGAACTATTTTCTTTTGACCGAACTACACCCGCTAGCTGCTAGCAAGCTAGTTCCTACATGAGTCTGCAAAAGAAAATAGTTCCTACATGAAACTGCTCACAACAAAGTTATATAACGATATAGACGGATAAATAGCACTACAGGTGAGAGGAAAAATATGTATTTGGGATTTTAGGGTGAGCTGTCCCTTTAAGCAACATTTGAACTAGCTCTGAACTTAGCGGAAGGTATGGGTCATCTGTGAATCAAGCAGTGTTGGATCACTGCGACTGCATCACTGGGCTTGTCCACGCAGGCGTGCAGCAGTATGACGCAACGCGGCCAACACCTGTGTGAATCAGGACGGCACCTCATCCCAATTCTACACATTCCTCTGCAGGTGGGGAGAGAGAGTGTTTTTAGGTTTCCATGGAGGAGCTGCTCCCTCGCTGTTATCAGACTGACGTGACTCACATCAATGCTAAATCCACTGTGTGCTGACGTGATTAAGCCGTCTGTGGACTAACTGTTCCATATGAAACAGGTTGCTTCTACTGGATCACTTTCTTAGTCACTCGTATGTCATCTGCTATTGGGTAAGAATAACCCCTTACCTCTAAGGAGCAAAATAACTTCTATGTTATTTTCAGAAATGCCTCCGACTAAAGTATTGGTTTTCAAGGCAAGGTTTTCACACAAGCACAGCGATATGAACTGTAGTCATTCAATTTCACATGAGGGTTTTTTGTATGCTAAGACAATCACTAGTGCCAGTAAAAGATGCCTCCTATATCAAGACGAACCTCGATTCATGACACTAACGCTGATCAAAAGTAACTTCTCTGTTTAGTAAATGTCACTGTTTAGTCTTCTTCTTTCCGTTTCTTCGAAGCATGATGGTTCTATGACAGTTTCCCATTTCTTTACACAGTTCTTTGCATTTTTATTGAAGTCTGCAAGGTCTTTTGAGCTGCAAGGGTCGGGTAGTAGAGGGCAGACAAGGCAGTGCTCCATAGTGTGTGTTTAGTGATTTGAGAGCATTCATACGTGTTTGTTTGTTAAATATCGGTGACAGCTTCCTTAACATAGAGCTATGATTCATCATCACACCCATGTCAAACTAAACACAGCTCCAAGCATCTCGCTTCACAAACTTCAATCTAAAATAACTTTAAAAACGGCATGTTTGCTGTAAACGTTTTGCGTTTTCTCCACAATTGTACGTGGCCAATTCCCTGCTGGGATGTGCTGGTCATTGCTCCACCCCCTCTGGGGAGAGCCATAGACTAGCACATGCTTCCTCCGATACATGTGCAGTCGGCAGCCACTTCTTTTCACCTGACAGCGAGGGGTTTCACCTGCAGGACGTAGTGTGTGGAAGGATGACGCTATTCCCCCCAGTCCCCCCCCCCCTGTTAACCGTCACATCGACTTCCCCATCAGAAGAAACATCTCCTCTCAAAACCAAAAACTACAACAACAACTACTACTACTACTACAACAACTACAACAACAACAACTACAACAACTACAACAACAACTACTACTACTACTACTACTACTACAACTACAACAACAACAATAACAACTACAACAACTACAACAACAACTACTACTACTACTACTACTACTACAACAACAGCAACTACAACAACAACAACAACAACTACAACAACTGCAACAACTACAAATACAACAACTACAACAACAACAACAACCACAACTACAACAACAACAACTACAACAACTACACAAACAACTACAATAACTACAACAACTACAACTACAACAACTACAACAACTACAACAACTACACAAACAACTACAACAACTACACAAACAACTACAACAACTACAACTACAACTACTACAACTACAACAACTACACAAACAACTACAACAACAACTACAACAACTACACAAACAACAACAACAACAACTACAACTACAACAACAACAACAAAAAGCCTGTTACAGAAGCAACTCGACATTACCATTTTCCTCTTGCTGACAGCACACCGCCATATTTCAAAAAAAGCATTTTGACAGCGGCTTGGCAAACAGCTCAGACAGAGAAAAGGTGGAAGAGGTGGGGACCAGGCTATTCTTTCTTCAATAACATTTGTCTCCCTCGGTACCTGCTGCTGCTTTCCACCTCCCTGCAGGGCCCGCGCACACTGCCTGCACAGGAAGGGGCTGCCTGGAGAGCCATTGAAAGCGTCTTTGGGTCACTGAAAAGAGCTTTATAAATAACATGAATTATTATTATTATTATATAAGTATGGCATACTGGCACTGTGATATACAAGAATAACAACTGTAGGCATGAACTGTATCTTTGATGATGTCAAGCTATAATCATGAAAAATACTGTGCTTTCCATAACTGAATGGCAGAGGAAGGTAGTCTCTCTCTCTCTCTCTCTCCAGAGATGGGCAGTATTTTAAATACATGTATTTAAAATACGTATTTCAAATACATTTGTGTATTTTGTAATTTGTATTTGGCTGGACCGACAAAAATAAGATGTAATTTGCATCAAAATACTTTCAGATCTTGTATTTTGTGTATTTTAAATAAATAAAATACATTTTTATTTAATTTTATTCTCAAATGGACACATTTTAAACATTGACACAGGTTTAAACTGTGGAATAAAAAAGCGCAATGTAAGATGTCACTTCTACACCGTCTCTGATTGGCTTACCCTCAGAACAATCTCAACCACAAATCAGAGGCAGAGTAGGGTGGGGACCTAGTACTGAAGCCTCGTGTTGGTGGAAATTCCCCCAGAGATAAAGTACTAAATGTGATGATTAGATATTGCATGCTAAGGCAAACACTGCCCTATCTGCAAATCAAACTGTTTACTGCATGCAAACCATCATAGAGACACAACTAATATTAAAAAAACACCTCCGTGCCCAGCTCAGCTCTACAAAATGGATAAATAAATATACTGTTACAAAGCTGACAACCTCCCTGTTTCCATACATTAGCCACAGAATTAAGTTCCCCTCACCATGAATGCCATACCATGGTTACATGTTCCTGAAAAGTAACCTTTTGTGGTGGAATAAATAATGTTGCTATATTTCTATGTGTGCAGCATGTTAAATAAATACTATATTATGTGACAATTTACTTACATGGTGGATGTGAAGTTGTTAATAGGGGACCTATACTATCATAACATAACTTTCATAACAGATCTCATATCTATGGCTAAACATGGTCAAAGCTCCAAAACGTGAGGTTACAGTAACATGTAGAAATGCTACCTGTAACTCAAAAGCGCTCACAGAAGGCAATTAACAGCTGAAGTGAAGGAGAAATAATATGTGCTGAAAAACAACTGAAATGGAAGAACTGTAGTGTGTTAGAGGGTACACAAAGGAGAATACTGCCACAGAGGACCAAAGAGATGATTTACCATCTAAAGAAACCAGAACATTTCTCATTTGAGAAGCTGGAATCAGAGAATTAGGACATTTTTCCTTAAAGAAATGGCTCAAAATGATTAATAGATAATCTAAATAGGAAATGTATGTAATATTTGGCAATGAATCGATGAATTGACTAATTGTTGCAGTTCTTTATCAGTTTTTATAAAATGTATTTTCAAAATACAAAATACGTACCGGTATTTGTATTTCAAATACATTTTTCAGACCAGTATTTTGTATTTGTATTGTGATACATTTTTTGAGCAAGTATTTGTAATTTGTATCAAAATACTTTTTGATGTATTTTCGCCCATCTCTGTCTCTCTCTCTCTCTTTCACTCTCTCTTTCTCATTATCTCTCTGTCTTCACTCTCCATCTTTCTTTCTTTCTTTCTTTCTTTCTCGCTCATATATATTTTTCTCCCTCTCTCTCCTTCTCTCCTGCTATATACTGTATCTCTCCCTCCCTCCCTCTCTCTCCCTCTCTCTCTCTCTGTCTCTCTCTCTCCTTCAATTCAATATTCGCTTCTTTGGCACGAATGTTAGAAAGAAACAATAGTGACAACGCATTCAACAATATAAAAGTACAAGGGATACAATAATACAAATACACTTCTAAAAAATAACTGTGTCTATCTCTCTCTGTTTCTCTCTCTGTTGACAGTCAGTTTTGAGCTTTGAAGATTGTCAGAATCCGGACTGCGATGGTTTGGTCGACCATGTAATCAACCATGGGGTTGAGTCTACAGGAGGCGGGTCAGAGGGTCCAGCATAATTTGAGCCACTAGTAACTACACTGTTAGCAGGTCATCCAGACATTTCCACATGAGAACAGGTAAGAAATCCTACCCTCTATATAAAACAATAGCATGACGATGATGCACTGAATGAATGAATGACAACCCACCTTTTGAAGAATTTAACATTACAGAATAAGAAATGGAGTGAAGGAGTTGCAATTACAGTGCCTCCTAAGCAGATTAATTTTGACGTTTAATTTATTTTCATGATTTATTCTTGCATTTTTCCATTTCCCCCTTTCTCTCAAATACCCCCTGTAGTACCTCCCCGTACCCCACGGGTGTCCAAACTTTTCTAAATGGGGGCCAGATTAGATCATGCGAAAATATCGGGGGATGGGGGGGGGGGGGGGGGGGGGGCAGCTGCTTCTCGCATCATATGGGTTATTAAAATAAAAAATAAAAAATCACATAATATACAATACAATTGTACTCTAAGGATTTTGTTTACCATCTGAAAACATTAGTTCTGCCTGCATTGTTGCTACTTGGTGCTTATACAAACTGTATGATACTACTACTACTACTACTAATACTACTATATAAATTAAAGCCATTATATGCTGTCATCATTAGGTGAACGGAAAAAATGCAAATTGAACTTGCTTGATTAACCAATGCTGTGTGGAGGGCCACATAGTATATTTTGAGAGACAAGCTTTGAGAGACACTTAAAAGTGTTACAAGTGTTTCATAAGATATGATTTTACAGTATTTCCTAAGGAGATCATAAACCAAACTTTCCAAGCTGTGCCCGCTGCCCGCGTAACTGTTACTACCAGTACCTATTCATGTCATCTTACAGTAAAGTAATTGTGTCTAACAAATGTGTTTGTTTCCCCATTGCATTTGTGTTTCATCTATATTTACAGCATGCAAATGAAAATGCCAACGACAATAATGGTTGATACATAGCACATCAGTGTGCAGTTGGCATGTGGAAAGATCTATGTATTTGGTCTTTGTGTGTAAAGGTTTGATGCAAAAATACCATTTTAGAGGACTTTATATCATTTAGAATGAAGTGTTTGCATTTTTGAAGTGTTTTTGGCGATGGCGATGGCATTTCCAGCTGAATATAAGATGGCATGGCATCAATCTGAGAGAGAATCTATCCTCTCTGTGGTCATCCAGGTGAAGTGGAGCCTGACAAAGAAGTAACACAGCATGAAGTAAAAGCCTCGGCTAGCTTTCTGCAAATACCTGCCAACCGCTGTGACGCAAGAGCTTTTTACACCACTCCACCAGCTCAGAGAGACAAAATCACACCCAGGTGCTGAAAGTAAGCAGTGCAGACTTACAGACACCACTTAACTAATTTTAACTAGACAATTGCTCGAGTGACATCACTGATGACATCACAGTCGAGCAACTGCGTGACATAATTTCCAGGTGAGTGACATCACTTCACACACACACCCTCTTCCTTGTTGCCTCGATCCAGACCCAAATCCAGACCCAAATCTCGAGCAATTGCAAATGCATTCAACATTTGCTCGAGTAACATCACTGATGGCATCACAACTGCCAGATGACATCACAGTCAAGCAATTGTGTGACATCACTTCCAGTTGAGTGACATCACTCGCACGAGATGGATTTGCCCAGGTGATTTTTCACACCTGCCTAACCCTAACCCCTTCCATGTGACTCTCCAGGTGAACTCTCGTGCTCATTCATACACACAAAGTCACGCATAGAAGAAAGAAACCCACACAGGCGTCTGCGGTGGAGAGCTAGTCATAACAACATGCTAATGCACTTCGTCTGTGGCGTAGTTTTAAAGGAAATGATGAAATGACGCAGAGTGTTGTGTCCGACAGACTTTAACTCCAGCTTTAAATCCACTATTCTGCCTTCTACACTTTCACAAATCCAAGTGAAGCCATCAAAGACAGACTCGAGGAGGCCACAGAAAGCAATCAATCACACATCCTCCCAAAGTAGATTCCGCCATTATTCTGTCCCCTTTGGTGAGAGAAAGAGAGAGAGAGAGAGAGAGAGAGAGAGAGAGAGGGGGGGGAGAGAGAGAGAGAGAGAGAGGAGAGAGAGAGAGAGAGAGAGAGAGAGAGAGAGAGAGAGAGAGAGAGGAGGGGGACTCAGGCTGTGGGAAGACAGTCTTCTCTGCCTGTTTGTTCTGTGTGTTTGTGCAGCGTGTGAGAGAATTCACACCGTCCCATCTACTCCAGGCCGCAAAGACTTCTACTTCCAAAGTGTCTTCCAGAGGCGGGCCTAGCAGTCATGTTTGAAATGTCTTGATCGTTAACTACAGCTTCTCATGACCTGCAATTATGCATGATGTGTAATATACACGTGCTCATTCACACAGCTAATGACACACACACACACACACACACACACACACACACAGCACAGGAGGGTGTAAGCCAGGGAAGTGTGTGTAGACATCCCACACACACACACACACACACACACACACACACACACACACACATCACGGGAGGGTGTATAGGGGGAATTATGCTCACCCTGCCGTGAAGGGCGCGTGGGTGGAGCGAGGGTCGGGCGCGTCAAATGACGTAAATTTGTTGGGCGTGGTTATTCGCTAGCTCTGTCGGGCACTCGCGCGGTGTGACATTTTTTTCCTCACAGCGCGAGCAGCGCACGGCTTCTCTCCAAACATGTCCGCTTTCGAGCCACTGAACCCTGAACACTGAGCTGTGTTTTCGCCACATTTCTTGACCCATGTGGTAGGCTATAAACTTAGATTTGCAACTGTTCGTTTTTAGTCATTTCACCAAGTAAATGTGTTGTGTTGAGAGCATTATTGAGAGAGATTAAAAGCAGCACAGAGTAGTAGGCTATCAGGGCTGAGAAGTAAAAACGGCTTTCAGTAAAAACAAGTTTGGTGAGTCCTTCATGTGCTGATGTGCGGTCGTTTGAGAGTGAAAGCGCACTCAGTACTGCACAGAGTTTCATTGCGACTTTTCACGGGCTGTTCTCACCATTGTACAATACATGCTGATCACTTTCTGAGTATAATGGCATCACCCCCAGCGCGAGGTCTACACGGTGACTCACGGAGACTCGCGGGGCCCCACCCCCACGGAGCTTTGCTTGAGTATAAGAGCACCTTATGCCAGGGAAGTGTGTGTAGACGTCCCACACACACACACACACACACACACACACACACACACACCTCATAGCTAAAATACGGATTCCACTGCATGTTAAGAAGTGGCTACACACACACACACACACACACACACACAGCAGAGGAGGGTGTAAGCCAGGGAAGTCCATCATGAACAATGACTCGCACCCACTCCACGGTGTGCTAGTCAAACACAGGAGTACGTTCAGTGAGAGACTGATTCCACCTAGATGCAATACGGAGAGGCACAGGAAATCATTCCTGCCTGTGGCCATTGGTCTATTTAATGCCTTTCTTAAAAGAGCACCCCGGAGACGCTCAGTCTCCCTGAGACTGAGCCAGCCGATACGCTAACGGTGCCTGGCTGAGCCACGTGTAACGTATAGGGCAAGCCGACTTAATATAAGTCCAGGGTGCAATAATGATAATTGACACGGAATGTATACTTACTCTACGTATTTTGTATTTTGCTACGTAGACATTCTACTTATTTTTTGCTTATCGCATTTACTAGTTATTCTATGCTATGTTGTGTTTTTCTGCTTATTTGCTTAATATTGCATTTACCTACTACTGTTTATTTTATGCTATGTGTGTTCTGTGAGCGAGCTACTGTAACTTGTCCCAATTTTCCCCCGGGATCATTAAAGTCATTAAAGATCATTAGACGTCCCACATCTGTTGTTTTTTTGTGCAGGCACCTGTATTGCCATCGTTCGGATGGGGCTTTGCTTCTGAAATTCAATGTATTTCAGGTTGGAGCAGGAGGTTGGGGTGGGACAGGAGCAGGATGTTGGGGTGGGACAGGAGCAGGATGGTGGGGTGGGACAGGAGCAGGATGGTGGGGTGGAGCAGGATGTTGGGGTGGGACAGGAGCAGGATGGTGGGGTGGGACAGGAGCAGGATGTTGGGGTGGGACAGGAGCAGGATGGTGGGGTGGGACAGGAGCAGGATGTTGGGGTGGGACAGGAGCAGGATGGTGGGGTGGGACAGGAGCAGGATGGTGGGGTGGAGCAGGATGTTGGGGTGGGACAGGAGCAGGATGGTGGGGTGGGACAGGAGCAGGATGTTGGCGTGGGACAGGAGCAGGATGGTGGGGTGGGACAGGAGCAGGATGGTGGGGTAGGACAGGAGCAGGATGGTGGGGTGGGACAGGAGCAGGATGGTGGGGTGTGACTAGGCTATGACTCACAGCAGATACACTCTGAGCTGTGAGTCACAGCAGACACACTCTGAGCTGTGACTCACAACAGACACACTCTGAGCTGTGACTCACAACAGACACACTCTGAGCTGTGACTCACAACAGACACACTCTGAGCTGTGAGTCACAGCAGATACACTCTGAGCTGTGAGTCACAGCAGACACACTCTGAGCTGTGACTCACAGCAGATACACTCTGAGCTGTGAGTCACAGCAGACACACTCTGAGCTGTGACTCACAGCAGATACACTCTGAGCTGTGAGTCACAGCAGACACACTCTGAGCTGTGACTCACAACAGACACACTCTGAGCTGTGACTCACAACAGACACACTCTGAGCTGTGACTCACAACAGACACACTCTGAGCTGTGACTCACAGCAGATACACTCTGAGCTGTGAGTCACAGCAGACACACTCTGAGCTGTGACTCACAGCAGATACACTCTGAGCTGTGAGTCACAGCAGACACACTCTGAGCTGTGACTCACAGCAGATACACTCTGAGCTGTGAGTCACAGCAGACACACTCTGAGCTGTGACTCACAACAGACACACTCTGAGCTGTGACTCACAACAGACACACTCTGAGCTGTGACTCACAACAGACACACTCTGAGCTGTGACTCACAACAGACACACTCTGAGCTGTGACTCACAACAGACACACTCTGAGCTGTGACTCACAACAGACACACTCTGAGCTGTGACTCACAGCAGACACACTCTGAGCTGTGAGTCACAGCAGACACACTCTGAGCTGTGACTCACAGCAGATACACTCTGAGCTGTGACTCACAACAGACACACTCTGAGCTGTGACTCACAACAGACACACTCTGAGCTGTGACTCACAACAGACACACTCTGAGCTGTGACTCACAGCAGATACACTCTGAGCTGTGACTCACAGCAGACACACTCTGAGCTGTGAGTCACAGCAGACACACTCTGAGCTGTGACTCACAGCAGATACACTCTGAGCTGTGACTCACAACAGACACACTCTGAGCTGTGACTCACAACAGACACACTCTGAGCTGTGACTCACAGCAGATACACTCTGAGCTGTGACACAACAGACACACTCTGAGCTGTGACTCACAGACACACTCTGAGCTGTGACTCACAGCAGACACACTCTGAGCTGTGACTCACAGCAGATACACTCTGAGCTGTGACTCACAGTGGGAGCGTCGGTGAACCTGGACTCATGTGAAACTCACCCAGCTCCCTGGAGACCGGAGACACAGCAGCTGCCTCCCCGATCTTTGCGACCGCATCAAAATAGGCCTTCCCAGCAAGGGTCATCGCTGTGTGGAACAACAAACAAACAACAAACAAGGGTCATCACTGTGTGGAACAACAAACAAACAACAAACAAGGGTCATCACTGTGTGGAACAACAAACAAACAAGGGTCATCGCTGTGTGGAACAACAAACACACAACAAACAAGGGTCATCACTGTGTGGAACAACAAACAAACAACAAACAAGGGTCATCACTGTGTGGAACAACAAACAAACAACAAACAAGGGTCATCACTGTGTGGAACAACAAACAAACAACAAACAAGGGTCATCACTGTGTGGAACAACAAACAAACAACAAACAAGGGTCATCACTGTGTGGAACAACAAACAAAACAAACAAACAGACAAGGGTCATCACTGTGTGGAACAACAAACAAAACAAACAACAGACAAGGGTCATCACTGTGTGGAACAACAAACAAAACAAACAACAGACAAGGGTCATCACTGTGTGGAACAACAAACAAAACAAACAACAAACAAGGGTCATCACTGTGTGGAACAACAAACAAACAACAAACAAGGGTCATCACTGTGTGGAACAACAAACAAACAACAAACAAGGGTCATCACTGTGTGGAACAACAAACAAACAACAAACAAGGGTCATCACTGTGTGGAACAACAAACAAAACAAACAAACAGACAAGGGTCATCACTGTGTGGAACAACAAACAAAACAAACAACAGACAAGGGTCATCGCTGTGTGGAACAACAAACAAAACAAACAACAAACAAGGGTCATCGCTGTGTGGAACAACAAACAAAACAAACAACAAACAAGGGTCATCGCTGTGTGGAACAACAAACAAAACAAACAACAAACAAGGGTCATCACTGTGTGGAACAACAAACAAAACAAACAAACAGACAAGGGTCATCACTGTGTGGAACAACAAACAAAACAAACAACAAACAAGGGTCATCACTGTGTGGAACAACAAACAAAACAAACAAACAGACAAGGGTCATCACTGTGTGGAACAACAAACAAAACAAACAAACAGACAAGGGTCATCACTGTGTGGAACAACAAACAAAACAAACAACAAACAAGGGTCATCACTGTGTGGAACAACAAACAAAACAAACAACAAACAAGGGTCATCACTGTGTGGAACAACAAACAAAACAAACAAACAGACAAGGGTCATCACTGTGTGGAACAACAAACACACAAGAAACAAGGGTCATCACTGTGTGGAACAAAACAAACAACAAACAAGGGTCATCACTGTGTGGAACAACAAACACACAACAAACAAGGGTCATCACTGTGTGGAACAACAAACACACAACAAACAAGGGTCATCACTGTGTGGAACAACAAACACACAACAAACAAGGGTCATCACTGTGTGGAACAACAAACACACAACAAACAAGGGTCATCACTGTGTGGAACAACAAACACACAACAAACAAGGGTCATCACTGTGTGGAACAACAAACACACAACAAACAAGGGTCATCACTGTGTGGAACAACAAACACACAACAAACAAGGGTCATCACTGTGTGGAACAACAAACAAACAACAAACAAGGGTCATCACTGTGTGGAACAACAAACACACTGTGACTGGTTAGCACAGAAGAGTTCATATAATGTATACTGACGGGCTTATACTGGATAAATCATAATCAGTCATCCTTTTCATTTGATATATAGTTGAATTTAGATGCTTAGGTGTTGTTGTCATGTTGGCTGACTCGTTCACATGTCACAAGCTGCTTTCCCTTCCTCAGCCCTTCATTTGTGCCGAGGAGCGACACCCCCCCCCCCCCGCCCTTTCTGTCCCCTTCCAAGGGTGAAAAGTGCATTTGGTTTACCTGTGACTGATTTCTCATTAGGTGCGTTTGGTTTACCTGTGACTGATTTCTCATTAGGTGCGTTTGGTTTACCTGTGACTGATTTCTCATAGCTCTTCCCGAGGTTGACCAGGTTCCTCAGGCCCGGGTTGAACTGCTCCATCACATTCTGGGACAAAGAGCAGGGAGGAAAGGTGTGGGTTGTCTTATTATGGGTTGTGTGGCAACACATAATTAGACAAGTGTCTAATATTCAAGTCTAACATATACACCGTCTCACTCTCTCTCTCTGTGTGTCTTTCTTCCTGTCACTCTCTCTTCTGTCATGTATTATTTCTTAAAGGGACTTGTTGAGAACAATAAATATCTTGGGGCTATTTTTGGCGTGGGTAGAAAATGCATGAAACCAGGCGTGGCTGTTTGTGTGGTTGGTCTATGAATAACACCGTCTGAGTATAATAAAAAATGTTCAATCGTTAACTTGACCCCTCACATTATGCTTCATAACTCCCTGAAAGACCCAAGTCCCACGCCAAAGTTACAGCTGCAGCTATTTGCAGCCACCTCCTCTCTCTCCCTCTCTCTCTCTCGCTCTCTCTATTGAAAC
>NC_139626.1:27586092-27611092 GCF_964638095.1 Poromitra crassiceps | reverse complement strand
ACGCCAAACCAAACCCCACAACCACACACCCAAACCCTGCTAGCTATCTCCTAGCCTCCAACAACCCCGAGCTATTCCGCTCTCACTCACAGCTCCCCTCCCCCAGCCAATCACAGGTGAACCCCTCTCTCTCACCGCACCCACTGGCTGTACGCTGCCTTCACGTAACCCCGTAAATCCCCACAGACATGTCCCATGTTTACTTACAAAACCCACATAGCTACAGTATCCTCTGGCTCCCTCACCTGTGTGCTGCTCCAGAGTTCACTGGCTGATTCAAACTCAGCTCACCTGTGTGCTGCTCCACTCTGGAGCGCTGTGTGTGCGTGCGTGTGTGTGTGCGTGCGTGTGTGTGTGTGTGTGTGTGTGTGTGTGTGCGTGCGTGTGTGTGTGTGTGTGTGTGCCTCCCTCCCATACAGCCCTCCCATGTGGGTGTGCTGGCGCTTCCTGCCCGGCTGCATGTCAGACACGCCGGTGGGCTGCACGCTCACCACGCTGTACGGGAACACGCTGCGCCTCGACCACACCTTCACCTCGGCCGGCGTCCACTGTCTCGACATCAGCGCCCGCAACGACATCAGCAAGCTGCAGACCTCCTACAGCCTCTACGTCAGGAGGAACCGTGAGTGGAGGGACGGAGGGAGAGAGAGAGATGGAGAGACAGGCAGAAAGAGAGAGAGAGATGAGATAATTAGAGGTAAGGGGAGGGAGAGGGAGAGAGAGATGTAGGAGGGAGAGAGAGAAAGAGGGAGAGCGACATGGAGGGAGAAGGAGAGGGAGAGAAAGAGAAAGGGGATAGGGGGAAATATAGGAGAGGGGAGAGAGATAGAAGGGGAGAGATGGAGAGTGATATGGAAAGAGAGAGTAAGAGAGAGATAGAAGGGGAGAGGGAGGGAGAGATAGAAGGGGAGAGAGAGATAGAAGGGGGGAGGGAGGGAGAGATAGAAGGGGAGCGAGATAGAAGGGGAGAGATAGAAGGGGAGAGAGGGATGGTGATATAGAAGGAGAGGGAGAGATTGAAGGAGAGAGGGAGAGGGAGATTGAAGGAGAGAGGGGGAGAGAAAAGGACAGAGGGAGTAAGAGAGATATAAGGAGAGAGGGAGGGAGAGAGATATGTACTGGTGTTAACCAATTTAGTAATATAAACATATCAAAATATATGAAGCTAAGCTATGTACTGGTGTTAATCAATATATATCAAACTATGTACTGGTATTAATCCTAAACTAAATCAATTAACCATTAATTAACCAGTAATAAGGGAGGGCTGTTTCCGTATTATCTTATTTTATTTGTGTCATTTACTGCGTTAGTGTTTCAATGTAACATTTCGACTACATTTCGACACTTCCAGCATCAGAGTTTTTCCAGTTTGCCGCAGTCCACATTAGTTGATTAGTTCCAGAGTGGAAACAGTGAGCGTGGAGGAGTCCAGGCCCATCAGAGCAGAGGGAGATAACCGGCCAGCACATGTCTCCTGTGGTCAATTGATGCACCGCTGCTGGAGCGAGGCAGACACAGAGAACATGTGATCCAACTGAAACTCATGATCATTTGATTTATTAGGGGCACGGTGGCGCAGTGGTAAGTGCTGTCACCTCACAGCTAGAAGGTCCTGGGTTCGATTCCCACCTGGGACGCTGTGAGCGCTGAAGGAGTGCGTGCCCGTCCGCATGTCCTCGAGTGCCCACCGCCCGGGTGGGGTCGTCAGAAGGGCCTTTCTGTGTGGAGATTGGATGTTCTCCCCGTGCCCCCTGGGGGTTTCCTTCATATAGGAACCCCACACCAAAACATGCAATATCCTGGTCGCTGATGTGGTGCCTCCTCTGGTTGTTAGGGGCGCCTGTTCAGAGGGAGGGGAACTCGTTGGAATAGCATAATCCTCCAACGTGCTATGTTCTACTGGTGAAGCTTCCCCTGTCAGGTGAAAAGTAGCGGCTGGCTACTGCCCATGTCTCGGAGGAAGCATGGAGCCAGTTTCGGCTCTCCCCAGATCGGCAGAGGGTGGAGCAGCAACCAGGATAAATACATTAAAATTAGCACTAATGGGGGATAAAAATGGGATAAAAAAAATCAGGGAAAAAAGATATATATATATACAGTATATGCTATACAGTATGCAATGTGTCTGGGTACATGTCTAGGTATCAAATAATACATATCTGCTTGCCTTGTTAAGTGACAAATAACTTCTAGTTTTGTAGCCTATTGCTGCTACTTCCACGATTTCTACCAGTGGTTCTTAAACTGGGGTCGTTTCCAAAATGACAAGTTTAATTTCACTAGAATTCAGTTGAAATGACCCCAACTAGAGAAAAGTCACTGGCATCTGTTTCACTCTCACACATTATCTCATGTTGGAACATTCAAGTTTAGCTCATCTTATCAAATCTTCAGAACCATATGGAAGATACAATTCACAAAATATTTGTTGTTTTATGTGTACATTTGCTAGCTTTATGGTATCTTACCTTATAACAGATCCTTAAGCACTCTTCTGTACTAAACATTGTTTTTATCTGTTAACCACAGTGAACAGCAACCTGCTCTTCATTCTGCCATGTGTGGCCGTTCTTGTAGCAACCTTCTCCTTCATCACGATCACTGCCTGCCGGCCTCGCCATCACAACAGGCCACAGGTAAGGACCTACTGCACCCTATAACCCAACCACACAAATATAAACTATTGTGCTCATCATGTAAACTGTCATTGGGATAAGCAGTGGTTAAATTACATGACAGAAAATAAAGAATTGTCACATTATATATATATATATATATATATAAATATATATATGTAGTTATATTATAGTATACTGGGTTCAGATCCATGCTGTTGCGCAGTTTGATTCTCCAATCACCAGCATGACACAATTCTTTGCTAATGCTACGTTCAAGTGCTGTTGGAAATATCGTAATTATACACATGAATGTCCCAATAAAGTGGTAAATACAACTGGAAAATCCACTTGATGGCAGAGAGCATGTATTGTAAACTGTCCAACAACTGAGTAAAAGTTTGCCATTTCTATGTAAAAAAAATTTTTTACCGGTATGCAAGTTTCTGCTCCCATTTAGTTTAACTTTTAGGTCACACATTTTTTGTTTTTAATAAATTAATAGAAAACATAATTTATCTTAATTCTGCAATCTTTTATTCTAAAAATAAAACAGCCACAACAAAATTAAGAAATTGTTTAAACATCCATTTTTCAAATAATTTGTCCAACCAAAAAGCAGTGCATGGTAAGTCGTACATCATGAGGTTAAGAGGTTAAGAGGAGCAGGAAGGCAACATATGACCACAAGGAGGAAGTCTGCGCCAGAGTCCAAAATGCTTGTCACGTGATTCATGTAGATTAATTCTATAGGCTCCATTCTAGCATCGACCTATACCTTCAAGGATAGTTCCAGGAAGTACGTGGCAGGCCGTTTGAATGCATAAAATAATGCTATAATAATGCTGATAATATACAATTTGATTCTTACGTCGTACCCTTTCAAAGTACACACACACACACAAACAGTCCATTCTACAGCTCTGCTTAATCCAGAACTTTATTTTTGGGAACTATTGCGAGGTAAAAAAAAAAGAAAAAAGAAAAAAAAGAGAAAAGTAGTAGTTTAGTAGTATTTTGTTTTTCAATGAGTTACGGGTATTGATGACTTAACTTTCATTAGTTAATGGAAATGTATTTAATTTAAAGGCATTTGTTAAAAAAAAGAGAAACAGCATTAAACTGATTGACTTTAATTGAACACAAGTGTTTGTGAATTCGCAGATTGCTGCGTCCAGTAATGCTATATTCCTGAAGAACGACGGCAGTGATGGCCCCAGCAATATTCATTTCAGCTTCTCCACCGCGGAGAGAGGAGAGAGCCAGCCACTCCTCATGCAGTATGGGACTCATTACACCTAATTGTCTGCTGGTTTACTCCCACAGGCCATAAAACAGAATGTATGCATGTATGTACTTTACATATTCAAATGTACAAAGTGACAAGATCCATGATATCTGTGTAAACTTTTGCAAGCAAGCTATAGATTAAGTTGGCTTACCCAAACAGGGCAAGTGATTTTGGGAGTGGGTGAGTTCAGAAAGAGAACTGGCCCAGGTGGCAAGTGGGATTTTCAGAGCATAAAGCACACAGCGATTTAACAAATCAACATTTAGTTCAAGGTGTTAGAGAAGTAACAGCAAACCTTAGCAGCCTGCATGTTATCTCTGCAGTTCCACCTTAAAAACAAAAACAAGACAAGATATAAAACAGATCGGCATAGTTTCAGTGAGTAAATCACTCTGAATGCTCCATCACTTCAAACTTTATAGTGTACAGCACAATCCTTTTCTACACATCATGTCTGTTCTATAGACGGTTTTAACTTGACAACATAAACATTCTCAATTGCCCGTAGCCAACTTTCTGTTGCAGTGAGTGTGATGCTAATACGATAGCTGACAGGAAATAAGCTAGGTTTCAAACTGTTCCCTAGCAACACAATTCTGTGAAAACCCTCTATATTTAGCAGTGTCTACTTACAGTAATAAAAGGAAGTAAACGTTATATTATTGTGGATCATGTGTGGACTCGGTGTGGACACTCGGACTCATGTGTGGATTTAATTTTTGTTTATATCAAAACGCTTCATCACATGCATGTCTCAAAGGACTTTGCAGAGAATGAGTCTAACTAGACAATCACACAAAACATAATTAATACACACACACACACACACAAACTGAGCAATTACGTGGTTACTCTGCTGTGTGTAATCATGTGTCTCTTCAAGTCTCGATTTTGACAAAAACTTTGATCACAGACCGAGCAATTCTTAGAGACACACACGTCTTTTCAATGGACAAAATGTACATGTGGACTTCATGGCACAATTCAAACGGGATTAAAAAAAAGTATTGTCTCTCGCTGTTCACCATTCATATTTTTTAAGACTTTGGTACACATGGTGAGGCAGGAAGTGACGTCCACTTTGGCGCTCTATAAACAAGCTGCTCATCTCGAAAACAAGCGAGCTAACATTATTGACAGTGCGGTTAACAGACCGTTCACCAAACTCCATTGGGAAAACAGGGCTTTTTAACATGGCTGTCTTTCAGACAAGTTTTCGTGGCTTGGGAACAAAAATAATATTTGGAGGTCCTGTCTTCATTTTTCACAAGATATGGTTGTCGCAGATCCCTGCACTACACCACTTCACCATAGCTATGCGCTACAGCCACCCCTAAATGCCCAAATATGGGTGAAAATGCCCGTATGTGTGTCTCAAAGAAGTAAATAGTTTCTCTCCTGTATGGACTCTCATGTGTGTCTTCAGGTTTTCATTTCGAGTAAAACTTTTACCACAGACCGAGCAATTATATGGCTTCTCTCCTGTGTGGACTATCATGTGTTGTTTCAAGGTGTCTTTACGACTAAAACTGTTCCCACATACTGAACATTTAAATGGCTTCTCTCCTGTGTGGACTCTCCTGTGTCTGGTCAAGTCTATGTTATGACCAAATCTTTTACCACAAACTGAACAACTAAAGTGTTTATTCCCAAGAACTTCCCTGTTTTTCTGTGAGTCGAAGAGAGACTGGGGTTCACTAGTTTCCGTCCAGTCATCGATGTATTCAGGCTCAGAAGAGTCTGAAGTCTTGCCACTAGCACTGGCTGGTTCTGATGCTCCACAGTCCTCTCCCTCAGCTCCTGATTTCATATGTGCAGTTGAGCTGCTGGCTAGAGGCTCTGCCTCTCTCGTCTCCTCAGGTTGCCTTTGATGAAGCTGTGATGACTGAGCTTTCTCATCATCATATTCACTCTTCACAGGAACAGGAGTGAATTGGAACTTGGTGAGATCAGCCTCCTCCAGCTCTTGAAGCTGCTCTCCCTCCTGGCTGATCCAGAGTTCCTCCTGTTCCCCTTTAATGTATGTGGGCTCTGGGTCATCCTGGTCCAGACTAGGGCTCCAGTCCTGCTGCCCAGGGGGAACCAGCAGCTCCTGGAGGTCTGCTCTGTGTAACCGCACTTCATCAGGAATTAAAAAGGTGTCCAGCAGCTTTCGTTGACGGTCGATCTCCTCTATTGAACGACAAGCTTCCTCCTCGTACTCTGCTATCATTCTTTCAAACAGACCAAATATCTCTTCAGCAGCCGCAGTTAGTCGCCGGTTGACGAACGCTCTCAGGTTTTGTACTTTAGACATGTTCACAGCACACAGTGAGAGGAACTTTTCCTCCTGAACGTTAAATCTCCAAACAATGCTTCACAGCTAACGTTAGCTTCACAACTGAATAGTCTGAATCATACGAGAGAGGATATTCGCCTTGCTCTCAGAGCTAAACGGAGCCTCGGCTATAGCTTATATATTCGAGATTAGTATTTTCCATACATACAGAGTCTTGTCTTCTGTTGGTTAATTAACGTCGGAAACTATACTTTTACAAGCAAAAAACCGGGAAGTATGCCTCCCTCAAGCGTGTTTGCAAACAACGAGAGGCTGCCATCTTCTTACGCAAGTTACGTCAAACCTACCTAAGCGTCAAACGCAAACGTCACTTCTTCTTTTGAGTCTTATGGCGGTTGGCAAACATATTTATGTGCATTACCGCCACCTACTGGAGTTTAAACTTTGATGGCCACTTCATATTTTCTTCTTTTTTTACATTATGTAGCCAGGAGCTCCTGTATGTAAAATACAATGAATACAGCTACATCTAGTTCTAAATAAACAGACAGCAGTCAAAGTCACCAGTTCAAGCGCTGTTACAAAGCAGTTTTATTAAAGGAATAAAATTACTATTTGCTGGTCCTGCTGGGAAAGACTGAAGAGATAGAAGATAGGTGAGGAGGCGGCAGCACAGTGTTACACCAATGAGGGAGAATAGAATAACTCACTACAAACAATAGAAAGGGAATGGATCACTACAACCAATAGGAAGAGAATAATCACTACAACCATTAGGAAGAGATTAGATCACTACAAACAGTAGCCTACACTCACAACTTAAGAGTGACCACGCCCAAACTATCAACACACCACTCCACTTGGGTACCACACGTCCCCCAGTGCGCACCCCGACTGCCACCAGGAAACCCTACAGAAGGACAGAGAACCAGTGTTAAGTCTATTTAAAATACTAAAATCGGGCAGCATCAATAAACAAACAATTAAAACAAGTGGATAATAATCGGCGCTTGACTGGAATTAAAAGAACAAAGAGACAAGTTAGCCGGAGCACATTCATATAACAAATCAACAATAAATGTGACAATTGTTGCCTTGTAGACATTCATAATTTTCCATAACTACCAAAGGTATAAGTTGACACAACCCAGGCAGCTATAGGGATGTGTTCTCCAGGCTCCAGGCACAGCACCAGATGACCAGTCACTCTACAAACAAACAATTCAAACACAGCATAGGGGAAAATACATGCATAGTCCTGGATGCATAGTAGACAAAACCATGACTTACCCACTAACAGTAAAGTATTACCTCAACTGTATGTGAGTGGGGAGGGCTGTATTAAAGAGCGCTCTGGACCGGGACATCCTGGACCAGCAGGGGGCAGCGCTGCACAGTCGGGTGGAGAGCAGCAGCCGCACTGTTCGCTGCTTCCTGCAGGAAGAGCTGCAGGAGGACACCCCCACTGGTGCGACTCCTCAGAGGAAGCAGTTTGTGTTCCCCACACGCCTCCAGACCCCGCGGGGCCGAGAACAGCTGCTGGAGGACCTCGGGAGGAGGCAGGACGAGCTGCAGCCTCTGCAGCAAGAGGAGGACAAGAACCTGTTCCACCCTGAACCTGACTCTCTGGAGGAGGAGCCTGCTGATAACACTCTGGCCACAGAACACGCGGAGAACGAGCCCCTCATGATCAACGAGAACAGCAGGGTGCCATTCTTCAAGAAAAAGACAAACAAGAGCAAGTCTGCCAAACTGCCGCTCCGACCACAGAACTCCTAGTTTTAATTTTGTATTCTTTTATTCTTATTCTCCCTTTTATGTAATTTTTTCGTTTAAAATCATTTTTAGGCTGTGTAGTCTTGTTGTGTTTAATCTTAAGTGTTTAATACTGTTTTAGCATGTTATATTTTTCAATAAAATTCAAGACTTTCATGTAAAAAAAAAAAAAGAAAAAAAAAGAAAAAGAAAAGAACCCAGGCAGCTATAGGGATGTGTTCTCCAGGCTCCAGGCACAGCACCAGATGACCAGTCACTCTACAAACAAACAAACAATTCAAACACAGCATAGGGGAAAATACATGCATAGTCCTGGATGCATAGTAGACAAAACCATGACTTACCCACTAACAGTAAAGTATTACCTCAACTGTATGTGAGTGGGGAGGGCTGTATTAAAGCAGCTGTCCTAAAAGAAGGACATAGACATAAATCACCTTCTACATGATGTGTGTGTGTCTGGTGTGAGAGAAACTTCACCAAACTGCATGGCTTACCCTATAGGTCTCAGGATGTTTCTCCACATGTGTTTGACAAGAGGTGCAAGGCAAAGGCCAGACACACTCCAAGCTTGGCCTTTTATACTCTAAGCACCTCCCACTGACACACCTGTTCCTACTTCCTCATTATCTTCCCAGTGCACCCAATCCTAAGTCCCACCCACTACACACAACCCCCCCAAGTGGAGTCGACGTCCCGTCGGCTCTCTAACACCAGGGTCTAAAGATGTGTTCTCTGAGTGCAAGGGATTGTTGTGACACGGGGACACCTACAGCTTGTCTCTCAACATTACCCTCCACTGATTCTGCTTGGATAGACCGTGGGAGATTGTGAGGATTCGAGTGGTGGCCTGCAGTTGTGCGGGTGGTTCTCCTCATCGGTTGACTGCATGTATAGGGGGCCGTTGATGGCACCTCTGTTACTGCAGGTGTAATGCCTCCTGGTGGAATGTCATAGTGTATACACTCACCAGGAGGTGGAGGACCGGCTGATGGCATAGCTGCTTCAATGGGTTGTTGTCCTGTGGGTCGGCATATCCCCCTCCTGGAAACCATCAAGGTGGCTGTAGATTCATCCTTCCCACTGTCCAAGATGTTCTGTGGAATCCCTTTGTCTCCTGCCATCCCAGTCATATGTCCTTGGGCGCTACGCAGTTCAGCTCTGTGTATCTGCTTTGTTCCCCCATCCCCATTCACTGGCATGATGGTGTAGACTGGGCTCTGGTCTTGTGGGCATTTAACTGCTTGATATAACCTGGGGTCCCAGAAATCTTGAATTTTCTGGCGTCCTCTCTTGCTGTGGTCCCGCCGAAAGACAATTTGACCTAGTTTAAGGCCTGTGTCGTTTACCTTCCCATCATTTTTCTGGGCCCTCTGATCTGCAGTCCGTTGAAGCTGACTTCGAGCTTTCTGGTAGACCTCCGTCAGTTTCTCCTGATCACTTGCCATCCAGTCAGTCACTGTCCCCTGCTTTGGCTCCTGTAGTCCCAGTGTAACATCCAGAGGAAGCTGGGGTTCCTGGCCAAACATCAAAACAAAAGGTGAGTAACCAGTAGACTGGTGTGCAGTTGTGTTATAAGCAAATAACACTTGTGGAAGGTGTTGTGGCCAGTTGCACTTCTGATTCTTTGGCAATGTACGTAACAGGTCATGAAGTGTTCTGTTGAAACGTTCACATTGCCCATTTCCCTGAGGCCTATAAGGTGTCGTGCGGGTTTTGGAAATGCCATAGGTATGACACAGCTCTTGAATTAACCGGCTTTCAAAGCAGCGCCCTTGATCTGAGTGAATCTGATGTGGTACTCCAAATATGTAGAACCAGTGATTTACCAGCGCTTTAGCAACAGAGCTAGCAGATTGATCTTTGGTGGGGATGGCTTGTGTAAATTTAGAGAAGACATCAGTCATGATTAGTACATTTTCCTTTCCATCTCTGGATGGTTCCAGTACTGTAAAGTCAATAGCCAAGATGTCCAAAGGCTTGGCAGCCAACAGATGTCCCATGAAGCTACGTACTTTTGGCTGTACTGCTTTGGCCAGGGTGCATCTTTCACAGTTCTTACAATATTGTTCAATGTCGTGTGCCATACCTGGCCAGTAGCAGCGTCTCCTCACCAAGCCGGTGGTTCTTTCAATCCCCTGGTGGCCATGGTTGTCATGCAGGCCTTCAAGGACCTCTCCCTTCAGAGACTCTGGGAGAAGTAGCTGACACATTTGTTGTCCGCCATCAGGTGGGAGTATTTTCCTATACAAAACGCCATCTTCTTCCACTAGTCTGTTCCACTGTCTTATCATTTCCACCACTTGTGCGGAGAGGTTGTTACGTTCCATTTTATTTGGGCCATATTTTCTTTTCCAGAACACCAGGAAGGGGCCAATTACAGGGTCTGCTGCCTGAAGGGCTACCATGCTTTCTTTGGGATGCACTGGAAAGGTGGTCACAGCCTGCTGTGCTGCCTCGACTTGCTCCTCCCTACTGTCATAGATACTCTGTCTTAGGGCAGGGGGTAAGGTAATAGAAGGGGCCAGTGCTCTGACAGTCTGTGTGGCTATAACATATTGCCTAGACAATGCATCAGCATTGCCGTTTGATTTTCCTGGTTTATACCTAATATCTAGGTCAAACATGGCAAGCTGTGAAGCCCACTGCTGCTCCCATGCTCCAAGTTTAGCCGTTTGTAAATGACTCAGAGGATTGTTGTCTGTATAGACAATACACTTTTGGCCCAATAAATAATCGCGGAACTTTTCAGTTACTGCCCACTTCAGTGCGACAAGTTCCAATTTCATGGAGCTATAGTTCTCCATATTACGCTCAGTTTTCCGCAAGCCCCTGCTAGCATAAGCAATTGGCCTAACCCTCCCACTGTGTTCTTGAGAAATGACTGCGCCCAACCCGTGGTGACTGGCATCAACCTCTACTATAAAGGACTTCGAAAAATCGGCATAGGCCAAAATAGGGGCTGTTGTTAACCTTTCTTTCAGGGTTTGAAAAGCCAATTCGCATGCATCTGTCCAGTGATCTATAAGGGTCAGGGTGCCTCCTTTTTTATTTGAGTGACGAAGCAGAGATGCGGCTAGGTCATTTAGTGGTGCTGCGATTTTTGAAAAGCCTGCAACAAACCTACGGTAGTAGCTTGCAAAGCCTAAAAAGGATTTGAGCTCTTTGACGTTGGTAGGGGCTCTCCACTTTGCAACAGCTGCAATCTTATCAGGGTCGGTTGACACTCCCTCCGATGATACTACATGACCCAAATATTTGACTTGCTTCTGGAACATGCAGCATTCGTTTAGCTTCACCTTCAAGTTCTCCCTCTGGAGGCGCTGTAGTACAGTCTCCAACCTTTGTAAATGCTGTTCAAAAGAGGATGAGAAAACAATTATATCATCAAGATACAAAAGTAGTGACTGACAGCTTTGGTCAGCAAAAATTCTCTCCATTAGCCTTTGGAAGGTGCTTGGAGCATTACAAAGGCCAAATGGCATACGGTTGAATTCAAAAAGACCAAAGGGAGTACAAAAAGCAGTTTTGTGGCGGTCAGCTTCAGTCACTGGCACTTGATTGTATCCGCTTGCCAAATCAAGTGTTGAGAACCACTGGGCTCCAGAAAGTGCATCTAGTGATTCATCTATGCGTGGTAATGGATATGCATATCGCCTAGTTTTGGAGTTGAGCAGACGGTAGTCCACACACATTCTGAGGGTTCCATCTTTTTTCCGAACCAAAACAATGGGTGATGCATATGGGCTGCAGCTTTCTCTGACCACTTGTGCTTCCACTAGCTGTTTAATGTGGTTTTTAACTTCCTCATACTGTGATGGAGGAATACGGCGATAGCGTTGCCTCACCGGCGTCTCATCCAACAAGGGAATATGATGTTCTATTAAGTCAGTGCATCCCAAGTCATTATCATGTTTTGCAAAGACATTGATATATTCCTTCAATAAGGTCTTAACTTCAGCGCTTTGGGCCATTGTGAGATTTGACATGTCTCTGGTCGCAAAATGTTTATCAAAATCATCTTCTGTATCAGAATGAACCTCAATAGATGCCACTTTGCATTGTTCTGAACTTTCTTCACAAAAATCCATAAATGTTTCATTTTGAGAAACAGTGTGTACACCACCATATAACTCTCCTAATGGGGCTTTACATGGCAAATAAGCTACTGTAGAGCTTACATTAACCACTGGTACATATGCCAGACCATTCTCTATGGTAAGGAGAGAGGGTGACAGCAACACACCTGAAGGTAGGTGAGTCTCGTCCTCAGCCGTTGGTTCCAGCAGTGCCTCGAACCGTCCAGGGTTAAAGCAGGGGCAGAAAGCAGCTCTGGACCATAGTTTTCATGTAGCTCTTGATAGTATCTGTCAATGATATTCATTCCAATTAGCCCAGGTGTCAGTTCTTTGTGTTTTTTAAAGGCCGTTAGTGGTGGATCTTCCACCACCAATATCCCACAATCTTGAATGGTTCTACCGATAACCGTCACATCTACCTCAAAGTAGCCCAAATACGGGATACTTAAGCCGTTGGCAGCGCTCAGTTTCAACCAATGGCAATTCTTTAACTTCTGTTCTCCATGGGGCATAAACTTTTTAAAGAAGTAGGTTTCAGTTATAGTGCTTACCATGGAGCCAGTGTCCAGGAGACATGAGATGTTTACTCCTCCCATTTCTACCTTTACTGTTGGACATCGGCCCACCAGTCTTTTCAGGACTGTTGGGCACATTTGTACAGGAGTAGGTGAGCCTTCTTTTTCCCCTACTGAAGTCTGGCTCTTGACCCCAGCGGGAATTAGTTTTCCGACTCAGAGTGGGAAGATTGCTTCCTTTTACTTCTGAACTCATTAGGCATTGCTGTTCGACAATACCTTGCTGTATGGCCAAACTTATCGCAGCGTAGACACTGTCGTGGCGCGGAGGGGGTAGACTTGTTAGTCGTTTGAGACAAGGGAGAATAAGACTTTCCCTCTTCAGGGCTGGGCTGCAGAACATTTGCGGCAACTGTCAAAGATTGAAGACACTGGGTTAATGCAGTCATCTGATCTTGCTGCTGTTTAAACATGTCCTTGATCTGAAGCTGCTGTTGCATGAACAACTCCTTCATTTCAGAGAGCTCAGATGTTGATTTCATTCTCAGATTTCCAGGTCTGAAAGACAGAGCATTACATTCGGTTACCTCAACCTCTGTTTGATGGCACCATGGGGAGGGGGAATTCACCTCCAGTCCAGCATCTCCTTCTTGCACCCACCGGATCGCCTCTTCCCTGATCTCCCACAGGGTCATCAGCGGGCGCTCTCTGGCAAGCCTTTTAAGCTCTCTGCGCAAGGACACATCTGACATGGTGTATGAACTGGTCTCTCAAAACACGCTCATGATTAGCGACACCACCTGGATCGCTGGCCAGAATAGACTCCATTAATTGCATCAAAGCATGAGAATACTCTGTGAGGGACTCACCGTCGCTCTGTTTCCGTTCATAGAAGCGCTGTTGGAGGGTGACGAAGGGCTGGCAGTCACCATATGTCTGCTGAAGAATGTCAAATATCAAGTTAGGCTCTTGCAACGTCCCCCGCAGCCTAAATTTCACCTCACGGAGGGCCTGTCCACCCAGGTGGTCGAGCAAAAACCTTGATTTTTCTCTGTTTGAAGAATGGTGGTCCTCGATACAAGCCTTGGCTTCTTCTATCCACTCCTCCGCATTCAACTCATTAATGGACTGATCTCTACCATAAAACCTTGGGCACTTCCTGTCACGAGGTATATACACTACCCTGTCAACTGCTCTCAAGTGAGAGTGTGACGTGCCTTGTATGGGGGAGGAGGGGTTATTCTGCTCAGTGACCTCAGAACTATTTCTCCTTGCACGGAGAAGTTCGTTATCATCCTGAGCTTTTTGTAACAAGTCCTTTAAACGCACAATCTCATCCTCCATTTTGTTGGGATTGGAGATTAAGTGGAGACTTGGCTTGAAACTTCAGGCTTGATCAGTACGACGACCACCTCTGCTGACTACAATCCTCCGTTGATGCACCGATTATTATCCACTACACTACCTAGCTGCCGTAACTATGGAAGAAAAAGAAAAAGAAAAGAAAAAAAATCCTCCAAATTACATCAAAATACACATCAGCAAAATAACATGCAACTTGAACTGGTAAGACTGCTCGTCTGTCCTGTCGACAACGCCAATTGTAGCCAGGAGCTCCTGTATGTAAAATACAATGAATACAGCTACATCTAGTTCTAAATAAACAGACAGCAGTCAAAGTCACCAGTTCAAGCGCTGTTACAAAGCAGTTTTATTAAAGGAATAAAATTACTATTTGCTGGTCCTGCTGGGAAAGACTGAAGAGATAGAAGATAGGTGAGGAGGCGGCAGCACAGTGTTACACCAATGAGGGAGAATAGAATAACTCACTACAAACAATAGAAAGGGAATGGATCACTACAACCAATAGGAAGAGAATAATCACTACAACCATTAGGAAGAGATTAGATCACTACAAACAGTACACTCACAACTTAAGAGTGACCACGCCCAAACTATCAACACACCACTGCAATTGGGTACCACACCACACGTCCCCCAGTGCACCCCGACTGCCACCAGGAAACCCTACAGAAGGACAGAGGACCAGTGTTAAGTCTATTTAAAATACTAAAATCGGGCAGCATCAATAAACAAACTATTAAAACAAGTGGATAATAATCGGCGCTTGACTGGAATTAAAAGAACAAAGAGACAAGTTAGCCGGAGCACATTCATATAACAAATCAACAATAAATGTGACAATTGTTGCCTTGTAGACATTCATAATTTTCCATAACTACCAAAGGTATAAGTTGACACAACCCAGGCAGCTATAGGGATGTGTTCTCCAGGCTCCAGGCACAGCACCAGATGACCAGTCACTCTACAAACAAACAAACAATTCAAACACAGCATAGGGGAAAATACATGCATAGTCCTGGATGCATAGTAGACAAAACCATGACTTACCCACTAACAGTAAAGTATTACCTCAACTGTATGTGAGTGGGGAGGGCTGTATTAAAGCAGCTGTCCTAAAAGAAGGACATAGACATAAATCACCTTCTACATGATGTGTGTGTGTGTCTGGTGTGAGAGAAACTTCACCAAACTGCATGGCTTACCCTATAGGTCTCAGGATGTTTCTCCACATGTGTTTGACAAGAGGTGCAAGGCAAAGGCCAGACACACTCCAAGCTTGGCCTTTTATACTCTAAGCACCTCCCACTGACACACCTGTTCCTACTTCCTCATTATCTTCCCAGTGCACCCAATCCTAAGTCCCACCCACTACAATTACATCATAAAAAGCAATGAACTTGATACAGCGGGGCTGCGGGAGATGATCATTTTAGCAACTTGAGTTATACAAAACATGAAACATTTCCACCCGATCCGCAAACAACAACAGCAACAACAACAACTTCTTCTTCTTCTTCTTCTTCTTCTTCTTCTTCTTCTTCTTCTTCTTCTTCTTCTTCTTCTTCTTCTTCTTCTTCTTCTTCTTCTTCTTCTTCTTCTACTCATTCTTCTGCATGCATGCATGCATTACTGCCACCCACTGTCCACTCAATGAGACCAACCTGGTTAAATGTAAAATAAAAATAAAATTTAGTGCAAATCCTATGAAGAAGGGATTCTAGAAAGCTGTATCATAGCAAGAGTGATAGCATAATAAGCCCACACACAGTATGACTTTGGGGTCACAGCAATACACACACACACACACACACACACACACACACACACACACACACACATGCAATCTGATTGCAATCTGATGGCAGAAATGGGTGTCCTCTCAATCCACAGTTGCTGTATCCAGATTGAGAGGACACATTGCATTTACACTTGTGTTCAATGTGTACACAATGCATCCCTGACCACCTCCGGAGGTGGTTTGGCCAATCAGATCCGTCTTCCATGTGTCTTACACCTGTACTTTCAAGTGGTCAAGCACAATCTGATTGCAATCTGATGACAGAAAACACATGTTAATGCCAGGTGCAAATGGCCTCATTGTTATCCAATCTACTTGTGTCACAATTGTAACCTTTGTTCTCTTTAGCTCGGTTGGTCAGTTGGTTGAAATTCGCCTGTCTGGTCGCAGCTATTGCGAATTCACACTTGTTTTGTTAGAATTTGAGATGCTTATGAGAATTTGTCATTGCATCTCCGCTTGTCTTGTCTAGCCCTTCTTGTCTTTTATCACAGTATTTATTTATTTATTTGTGTATTTACCGGTATTTATTTTTGCTTATAATATATTATTGCTGTGCAAATAAAAAGCAATGCCTCTGTTGTGCAGGAAACCAGAGTTCTATATTTAACCAGCTTGCCATGATTGAGAAATTCATTTTGCAGTGAAACTAGACAAACAGGACATGGCATGCTCTTCTGTAAAGTCCTCAAATTATCCTTTACACGTCTCTACTCTTCTGTAAAGTCCTCAAATGAAAGTGTATAATTTTTCTCCCACAACCTGGTTGGTTGGTTTGGAGACCCTGAAAGGCAGAAGGAATGATTGTTTGCTGGCATTGTTTCAAGGCCTCAGAGCCTGCTGCTTATCGCTCTGTGTATCCTTTATACTCCACTTCATGCTCTTCCAGGATTTTGTTTAAATTAATGGCTAAATTGTAAATTGTAAGAAACACAAGAGTGTTTGTCCCCTCTGTAGCACATCATCACTCTCTAAAGCAGGGGTGCCCAAATTATTTCCCATGAAGGGCCAAAACTCAATCTGGGTGGAGGGCCGAGGGCCAAAAATAAACGTTGTGGAATTACATTAAAATGTATTGTGTTGTATTTTCCACCTTTGTAATCAAGAGAGAAATTTGACTTAATTCACAACTTGAAAAATCCTCAAGGTACTTTGAAAATCAGTTTCGTAGTGGCGTAGTGACACGTATATTGTACTCTCTGTCTGCAAATGAGACAAACCGCTGTTGAATTTACTTCGGTAAAAAAATACTCGTCTCTTGCCACTCCGTCCTAAACTTTCTTTTGTCAGTGTGCCACTGCCGTGATGATGATCTGTCCATCTTGCTGAGCTGGTGTAAAGCCAGTGACTGGGGAGGGATCAAATATCAGAGCTCACCCCCCAACCAGGTGATTCAATCAGCCAACCAATCAGGAGCAATCAATCCTCAGATAGCAATGCCTCACACCCGTGTGATAGAGTCAGAATTAACGTTAATCGTAGATAGAAGAGTCCCGAAATCTCCATTCGGGCGCGGACTGCATAATCGGGCACGTCGGGCAACTGCCTGGTGGCCTGGCCTGCAAAAAAAAAAAAAAAAAAAAATCTCCCACCCCCAAATCCGTGGCGGGCCAAAAAAAAAAAAGAGCGCGCCCGCGGGCCCCAAATTGGGCACCACTGCTCTAAAGAGACGTAAGGCACCACAATAGTGTTTGTCCTCTCTGTAGCACAGTACATTCTGTGTGTGATAGCAGCCTTTCATGTGGTGAAAGGAAAGAGCCAATAGGTTTTCATCCAGCTACTCAGAGCTGGATGAAAACTATTATGAAATAAGAAGATGGCCGTGAACTGTCTGTGTCTGATCACTCCTTATCAGCATGCCATGTCCTGTTTTTACCACGACATTAATTCTTTAACCATGGCAACATGGTAGAACTCTGGTTTCCTGCAAAACAGAGCCATTGCTTTTCGAGTTGCAGAGGTAGCAGCTCCAGCAGGGGACCCCAAACTTCCCTTCCCCCAGCCACATTATCCAGCTCTGACGGGGCGATCTCGAGGCGTTCCCAGGCCAGCGTGGATTCATATCTCTCCACCTCGCCCTCGGTCTGTCTGCCCCGTGCTCTCTCTCAGCTGGACGTGCCTCGCCTGGAACACCTCCCTACCACCCAGGTAGCATCCTTACCAACTTCTTATAAGCATCTCAAATTCTAACAAAAACAAACACGATTACAATTGGGACACAGAGTGGTGGAAGACGGGGGGGGGGGGGGGGGGGGGGTTAAGATCTACTGTCAAGGGAAATCAAAAGAATTATTTGATGCAGAAAATGAAATCATAAAGGGAAGTGAAACTGGAATTGAGTGGGACGGTGCAGGGCCGCTGGAAGTCATTTTAAGCAGGGGGTGCTGGGAGGAAGGGACTCTCGGTGGGGCCCGCAAGGGCCCCGCCGAAAAAAATTTGGACGTTTTTTTTTTACATTTTTTTGCCATATTTAGAGGAATATCTCATTTTAAATTAACATTAGGATACTGTTGTGATGTAATTATTCAGTATTTTCTCCTTTTCTCACTCATTCAGAGCAAAGAGGGAGATATATAGCATGATGATAATGCTCTATATCTCCCTATTTGCTCTGAATACACCAGTTAACATGACACAGACTTAACATGATAGAAATATTATCAGCAAACTTAATGACTAGACTAGTTATTCTGATCTGAATGGCATATATCAATAAACATTGACTCCTCTCTTTGCTGTATAGTGGGAGGTGCATTTTTGAGTAGGCTATTAAAATAGCATGTCAAGTTCACATTTCTTTATTGCCAGATTAAACAATTCGTATTGGTTGTTGGTTGGTTCAACACAACATGTCTTCTTCTTCTCTAGCCTACAAGCATGTAACTTCCTTGATTGTTATTGTTGATAATTCTATTTAAATAGGCTACATTTTCATTTCCCGAAACATTCTAAAACAAGAAAGGAACATAGTGCACTGCAAAATATTTTTAATTACATTTGTAAAAAAAAAAAAAAAAAAAAAAAATTTTTTTTTTTTTTTTTTTTTTGGAAAAAATCTAGGGGGTGCTGCAGCACCTGCAGCACCCCTACTTCCCGCGGCGCTGGGACGGTGTGTGTGCGTGTGTGTGTGTGTGTGTGCGTATGTGTGTGTGTGTGTGTGTGTGTGTGTGTGTGTGTGTGTGTGTGTGTGTGTGTGTGTGTGTGTGTGTGTGTGTGTGTGTGTGTGTGTGTGTGTGTGTGGTTGCTTACTACTGCCTAGGGTTATATCACTCTTGCTCTCATGTCATAACTCATAACCATAATACAGTATTATAGTTTTCACTCTTCTCACTTTGCAAATCTTTGCACTAAATCTGTCTAACTGCCCTGGTTCCATTTCATTGTAGATTGCGTGCTGCTTTCAGTTCTATTGACATGTATTTTTCTATAGTCTAGTTACATACATTGGTTTGCTGATATATCGGGCTGATGTTGGAACGTTATTAAATCTTAGATCAGTCAGTCATGTTGTCCATCTCCAATATGATTGCATTGCTCACTGGCCCCAGCTAACCACAACAGTCTGTAAAACATCACCTCGTTTTATAACAGGTATGATTTCTGTTTGTAAGGCAATTGTTCATTTAAAGGTTTAATGTATCCCATATTTTGCCTACAATGCGCTGTACTCCTGCACTGATGATGCACCTCCCACCTCCATATACAGTTAACATGTGCAATACAATGCAATTCAACCTGTTAATACTCTGTACCATGTATAGATTTTGTTAAAATTGCCATCTCTGATAACCCGTACTTTTGCCAACCTAACTTTGTACTTGTACCTGTCACTTTGCCTTGCTAACTTTGTATTCTGCCACACTTGGCTGTAAATACTCTGTGTCCATACATGTATCTTGTATTATGTTTAAATTTATTGTGTTATTGTGTTATCTATATCTCATGTACCGTGTGCAGCAGCTACACCAAGACAATTTCCTTGTATGTGCAAACCATTGACTGTATGGTCAAATAAAATAATTCTGATTCTGATTCTAACATTGAATAGTTGCTTTAACAGCTTTAAAGAGCTGGTGAATGGTGTTTCAGATAGTTTATTTATTTGTTTGTTTGTTTATTTGTTAGTTTATTTATTTACCAGCATGCACAAATTAATCAACATATTAGCTTAGTATCCATATCAATGTAAATGTGCCAGAGTTAGATAATGAGCTAATTTTCATCTCCCATGGGCAGGCTATCACAAGTGAAAATTAGTCCATTAAAACTAATTTACATTGATGTGGAAAGTGAAATGTTGATTAATGTGCACTGCCCCTGATATTAAATCAATCAATCAATCAATAAATCAATAAAGTTCAGAGTGGTGTGTGGGTGGAAGGAGCTGTCGGTCTGTGTGACGTCACCTTTGACCTTTCGGCCTCTCTCATCCCTTAAGCGTTGCTAATGCCACCAAGGACACCTGTTGTGTTCGTTCAAGCCTTCTGAGTCAAAAGATCCTTAGCCTGTCATCAACCACTCCTGTCATGTCTCAGCGGACAGCTATAGCACACAGGATCCTTAGTTCTTAGTCTCAATGCAACATAAAAACACATTTCTCAAGAGGAATGTAAAGGTTCAAGACCTGACACACATGATGTTTCTAAAGTACATTTCCAGCACTTTTATTATTATTACCGGTATTATTATTTTCCACATTTTCATTCATTGACAGAGCAAATAATCTGCAAATCTCAGAAAGCACTTAATGGCACTTTATTCTTCATTGGAAGGCCACATAATAAGGTGGAAATTGCCTCAAAAAGGTAGCCTACAACAACAGCATGATTGCACAAAGATATACATATAGCATATAAATATATATATATATATATATATATATATATACATGTATATATATATATATATATATATATATATATATATATATATATATATATATATATATATATATATATATATTAGGGATGTCACAATATATCGTCCCACAATATATCGCGATATCAAAATGTGACAATATGTATCGTTGAGATGAAATCTCATATCGTGAGAAGAAGAAGCTGAACATGGTGGCACTGATCTGCCTCTGATTGCATGCTCGCTCTCCTTTTCATTGCTTTGTTTGAACAGACGAGGGACGTTACAGACACGGAGGATGAAAATGGTGAAATGACTCAAATTAGCATGGAGGATGCCCCGTCAACTTACAAATCGATCGCAAAAAAATATTGTTAAAATATCGTATCGTATTGTTATCGTGAACCCAATATCGTGTATCGTATCGTATCGTGAACTGAGTCTATCGTGAACTGAGTGTATCGTGACACCCTTAATATATATATATATATACACTGTATATATGAAGCTACGGACATACTACTTTCAATGTGATTCTCCACAGTTGCTCAAATTTAAAAGGCAGAAAAAAGCACTGTGAGAGAATGTTGAAAATAATTTGAGCCAGCAAATAAAACCGTTGTATTTGTATTGTTGGTGTCTGTTATGCTTGCAGGGACTTTAGCTTTTCAGTCTCTCCTATATATCTCACTTAAAATTGAGCAGTAGAAGAAAATCGAAGTAAATGAACCACAGAAACGAGTTTAACAAACGTATTCACACACATTACACATTCTACCAGCCAGTGCAACATAACTGGTAAAGGGCTCCAAACTGGTACGGAGGACCGCAATGGAAATAAGCCGATGGCTTTATTGTGTTTTTATCCTCGGTGATTGTCTGTATTCCCTGTATCATTGTTGACATTCACCAAATAAAGTCAATCAATCAATCAATCAGTACTGTTTTTCTGGTGATTTCACCCTGACATATTAAGTAGATAATACTTTCCGTGTGAAGAAAAGAGCGGAGACGTTAAGATAAGAGACGATAAGGGGTTTGGTCTCTAAGCCCATTCTCTAGTTAAGGAATAGACACAACCGCAGACAGACTTATCTGTCCCATGACTCACGCAACAGACACCAGCTCACATGTCATCGCCCCACTGATGTGTGTGTGTGTGTGTGTGTGTGTGTGTGTGTGTGTGTGTGTGTGTGTGTGTGAGTGTGTGTGTGTGTGTGTGTGTGTGTGTGTGTGTGTGTGTGTGTGTGTGTGTGTGTGTGTGTGCATGTGCGTGTGTGTGTGTGTGCGCGCATGCGTGCATGTCATGATAGTGTGTATTTCTATGCATCCGCATAAAAGTTTGCACTTTGGAATGTGTTACTGTGATTGTTAAAAGACAAAGTAAATGTCTATAACTATTCATTTTTGAGAGATCCCATTTAACAAAATTGATCAATCAGATTTCTCTCTGTGCAAAGCAGGCAAAACCATATGGCCTTTTCTCTGTTAGACACCCATATATACATCGTCCATAACAACCACTTTAAAGTCACAGCGTACAAATCGAAACACTGAATAAAAACGACCGCTGAGCAGATGAGAGAGACAGACAGAGAGAGAGAGAGAGACAGACAGACAGACAGACAGACAGACAGACAGACAGACAGACAGACAGACAGACAGGCAGACAGACAGACAGACACACAGACACACAGACAGAGAGAGACAGACAGACAGACAGACAGACAGACAGACAGACAGACAGACAGACAGGCAGACAGACAGACAGACAGACACACAGACACACAGACAGACACACAGACACACAGACACACAGACAGAGAGAGACAGACAGACAGACAGACAGACAGACAGGCAGACAGACAGACAGGCAGACAGACAGACAGGCAGACAGACAGACAGGCAGACAGACAGACAGACAGACAGACAGACAGACAGACAGACAGACAGACAGGCAGACAGGCAGACAGACAGACAGACAGACCCTTTCTAAGCATTGGGCAGCCGGTCCTGACACATCTCCAGGGGCCGTTTGAAGGCTCCCCTCCCGAAAACCTCCACGTTGCTGGCCAGCCATGACACCACGTTCCCGGGGATGTAAGCGGTGCAGTTGGCCATGTTCTGGATCTCCACGGGCTTCAGCACCCGGTCCCAGATGTTCACCTGGCTCAGCTCGCCCACGAATGCCTGCCCGGCATCAAAACGCCCGCCCACCACGTCCTGCAAGGCCATAAGCAGCAGCCATCAGTACACAGCAGCAACAACAACAACAACAACACAAGTCAATGCAATGATGTGTCTGAGGTGTAGCAGGCAGCTACACACACACACACACACACACACACACACACACACACACCTTGTGTCTTGCAGAGGTCGACTAATGAGCCATGTGGGAACCCACCGGTCAAAAAGAAAAAGTCTGTAAGTGGAAAGTGTGTCTGGAGAGATGAAGTCATGACTAATCCCACAGAGGCAGGTAGGCTATGTGGGATATGTGGCTAGTAGTGGTCAGATCGGCACGAACGCTCAATAGAGAGCCAAAGTCACACACACTTCTGGTTTAGGCATAGGCACCAAGAGATGTCATCCGCCATTCTTTTTTCCATCTACGTTTCGTACAATGCTTATAGAAATAGTTGTACTTGGTCAAACCAAATGATTGAGCTATAATTAGAATCAGGAGAGACCATATAACATTTCCCTCAGACCAAAACTGGGGAAAATGGGAAAAATTTAAGAAAAATAAAAAATGAATGGCGGACGAATGACTGGTGCATATGCCTAAACCGGAAGTGGGTGTGACTTTGGCCCTCTGTTCGTCAGAGATTTGGGGTTCTACAGGGCTTCCCCACCTGCTCCTGGCCCAGGATGATGACTCCCCCAGATTTGATGGGGTGCCAGGCTGCCAGGTTGTCCCCGGTTCCCAGCTTCTCCCCGTCCTGGTAAGCATCCCATTGTCCGTCCCGCGTGGTCCAGGCGATGCAGATGTGGTGCCACCTCCCATCACGCACCGACAAGGGCAGCTGGGCCACCTAGAGCCGTGATAAGGTGCGGTATAGTAGGCTGTAGTATGGTTACTGGATGAAAACATAATGACTGATATACAGTATTTGAGATCAGGACAACTCTGACGACACACCGACTCAAAATAATTTTTTTACTGTATCAATTTAGAGAATTCCGAAGTTAAATTCTCACATTTGTATGTTGAAATGATTATGTCATGTCGGTTGCACTGAAAACACATTGCTCCATCATTTCTGACAATGACTGATATATTTGTGTTCAACCTGATGTAGGCTACACACCACAGTCAGCATGAGCCGACCGGACCGTTCATACTGACGTGCGTAGTCAGCTCCCAAAGGCCCGTTCTGAGGCAGGACAAACTCCGGACATTGTGCAAGCGTCTGGCTACAGAACAGCTGGATCATGCTGTATAGCTTTTATATCGCCTTTAAGCCATTTTTGGGAGCTGTAAAACAGATGGCTGTAAACAGATTGCTCCATTAACTTCAATAGTTTGGGAGAAGGCTGAGATGGAACCATGAGGGCTAAATCGCTGTGTGTTTGATCCTCCGAATTTCAATGGCGTTTCGACTCACATGAGGGTAAGCAGATGAGAGAATTTTCATTTTGGATTCGTCTGTTTACAGTATGAAAGTTCTCTAAGGCAGGGAGATTCAGGAAAACAACAGTTGTATTTCTGAGATTGTTCTTGCCTTGTCGTTGATGAGCAACTCAATCGGGTTGTTGCCCCATTCGATGAGCACGATCTCGTTGGCTTGTCCCGGCACGCCGTAGGAGAAGGGCGTGCCGATGCCGGGGCTGGCGCTGGACTTGAGCCACATGCAGAGGGTGAAGGCGTACATCTCTGGCAGGCTCTTGGTGACGCGGCCATACAGGTAGTTGGTGCGCTGGGGGAGGGACAGCTTAAACTGCTCCGGAGACTTGAAGTCTCCTCCTCCTGGAGTGAGAGAAACAGAGAGAGAGGGAGAGGGAGAGAAGAGAGAGACAGGGAGAGGTGAGAGGTGTCCCGTAAGGTCATGTCCTGAGAAGAGAGAGACAGGGAGAGGTGAGAGGTGTCCTGTAAATTAATGTCCTGAGAAGAGAGAGACAGGGAGAGGTGAGAGGTGTCCTGTAAGGTCATGTCCTGAGAAGAGAGAGACAGGGAGAGGTGAGAGGTGTCCTGTAAGGTCATGTCCTGAGAAGAGAGAGACAGGGAGAGGGGAGAGGTGTCCCGTAAGGTCATGTCCTCAGAAGAGAGAGACATGGAGAGGGAAGAGGTGTCCTGTAAGGTCATGTCCTGAGAAGAGGGAGAGGGGAGAGGTGTCCCGTAAGGTCATGCCTGAGAAGAGAGAGACAGGGGAGGTGAGAGGTGTCCTGTAAGGTCATGTCCTGAGAAGAGAGAGACAGG
>NC_139626.1:27576092-27581092 GCF_964638095.1 Poromitra crassiceps | reverse complement strand
TCAATATACTACAGAGCTGTACTATGGAACACCTATATCAATATCGCCAATCAAACATGATGTCTTAACTCTTTCAAATGCAAACTCTATCTCCCTGATGAGTCACACATAGCCCACAACACCTCACACTGCCTTTTTAACTGTCTACTGGCCTGTGTTGGTTGCTCTTTTCCCTTTCCTTTTTGTATTATTTTCTTGTTTTTCTTGTTGCATTTATTTTTGTTTTTTATTGATTGCTTGTTTCTTTTCTCTTGTTTTTGTTTATGCTTTGTATGGATTATTATTAATATTGGTTTAATTTCTGGGGTAGGCGTAGAATAAACCCTAGGGTAATCCTGTCTCTCTCTGTTTAAATATGTGCAAATAAACAAATCAATAAACAAACAAATCAATAAATAAATTGGTCAGGTTTCTAAACCTGTTATCCTACTTAATGAACTTACTTTTGGCAATTGTGTTAATTACATGGCTGAAGGGACACAGTCAACTAGACCTGCTATACTGCACTGCCATGTCAGAATCAGAGTGGATTAACAATGGTTTAGCATAAGGTAGAAATTGGGATATCATTAACGGTAGCTAGGCGGCAGTTGGGTTCCAGGCCAGCACTGAAGTAGCCTATCGGATAGGCTATCCACTGAACCACAAACATGCTGCAAAGCAGATGACTCATTTGCAGCTTTTTGAACTGTGGAGATATTGAGGCTATAGGCGCTCTGTTGATCGGACAAACGCACTGAACACTACTCAGGCAGTTCGGTAGGCTACATAAACCAGCACTGCGCGTAACAGGTTGGCCAGTTAGCGATCTATCTCTTTCCCATCCATTGCACCTCCGCCGCGTGATCTCCAAAATATCCACATGATTCTCAGAATTCCTCGTCTACACTTGAGGTGTGAACATGATCAAATTTGATTTGTTTAGAGCATAAAAACCACACACCAACCAATAGGCATTACTTTTACGCGTGCCTCGGCACAAGCCTTGCGCAGTCGGTTGCCTTTTAATACCTCCAGGTTCTCCAGCCGGTCTTTCAGCCCCTTCATGGTTTTCCCAAGACCGTCAATGGTATCATTAGGATCTCTGGGAACGTCCCCCATTGTGTTTTGCTTATCTTTGCTCCAGGAGACCCCATTCTCGTACTTTCCATCATCGGAGCTGGCCGAGGCGCAGAGGGAGAGTTTAGTGGTCAGCTCGTTGATGGTACCGAGCTGGTTGGAAATGGTTTCTTTCTGCTGTAGGATTGTCTCCCGTAGCTGCATCACAGTGTTTCTCAGCTCCTCTTCCTGAGGCCCGGTGTTTAGCTCGGGTAACAGTGTCACCGGGCAGCTGGCATCGCCGCTGACGGGGACGGCCCGGCAGATGTACCGCTTTCCGTCGTCAGGCTGGCGGCTCGTAAGTTGACTACAGCCCAGCGAACAAAAGCACAGCAACCCGTACAAGAGTGAAAACATACCGGCAGTTTTTTCCCGTTTAGGACAGTCTAGTGAAACGCGAAAATCTCAAGTCTCAAATTCAGTGCGTAAAGTGTTCCGCAAAAGTGGAGGTCTACACTATACATCATGAATAGGTTAACTATTGACAAAGCCGCGGCATGTCAAACAAACTAACGTTACACCAAGAAAATTCTAACCAGAAAATAAATCCGATCAAGAGAGAGTTGTCGACTATAAGCCCGGCTAATGTGGCTTGGTTGCCGGACTATTCCTGGCGGCTGGCGCAAACAGAGCGCGCGGTGTGGTGCTGATCGGACAGCTCCCGTCAGGAAAGAGGATTAAAAAACGGTGTTTCTAGAAGCTACCGGATTGGTTGTAGTAGGTTGACGTCACCGATCAGCAAGGTCAAACCTGTTGTGTGTTGTTTTGTTTGTTGTTCCGTTATTCCAAGTAGCCTAGGATAGGCTACATCTTAACTTGTCAACACATTCATTCACACTCCAATTTATTCCGATGATCTTCTTTTGGTTCCGTATAATTACCTATAGGCCTATGGGCTATTATTATATAACTGGAAATTAAGTAATTGAATAGGCCCTATAGTAGGCCTATAGGCTATTCAATGACTTCATTTCCCTTTCCTCTCCCTGGATAGATATGCCCTCCCTGTAGCTCCTCGCCACTTAATCTACTTATAGGCTACATTTGTTTGTCTGTCTGTTTGTCTGTCTGTCTGTCTGTCTGTCTGTCTGTGCATCCAACTGTCTCTTCTTATGTTGGTCCATCCTCCTTTGTCTGTCTGTCTATTATGCTCTTTTTGGCTGGGCCGCCTTTTTTTGCAACACTTGCCACTTCAGATATGTAATGGAAAAGACAAATAGCTAATGCTTCACCATCATTTCAACACAGATCTACAGGTTTAACCACACCATTAAGATGTGTGAGACAGTTTTAAGTCTCACTTAAGTACAGCTATATGTGGATCATGAACTTATAATGATAATAATCTTTATTCATACAGTGGTTTTCTATAATAGTTTACAAAGTGGTCAGCAATGAAATGAAACCGCATTATCATAAAATCAGGTCAATCAAGTAAAAACAAGGTAATAAGAACAGTGAACAGAGTAAGGAGGAGGGTAATCAGGCAGAGACATTGCATCAAAGTCTAATGATGTGTTTAAAGAGGTGATATAAAAATGATATGATGCCCAAGGCATTGAGATTATTTCCAGGCAGTAAAAAAAGATGGATACAAATAATTCTCAAGCCAAATGAGTCTGTCCATAATGCAGGCGGTGAGGAGACACAGGATGTGGTGGTAAACAATTAGCAGCAGCTGGCTGTGAAAGCATGGTGCACAGACTGGAAGGTATGCCACTGGGCTCTGAGCATGGCCTCGCAGCAGGCACCTAAACACAGCTCATCAGGGCTTTTCACATAGGGACAGTACTCAGCAGGCCAATGGGTTCTATTAAAGGCAAAACACATGCTTCCATTTTGGGATAAGAAAGAAAGAAAGAAAGAAAGAAAGAAAGAAAGAAGAAATGGTGGGAAGTAAAGGAAATAGAAATAATAATTGATAAGAGCAGGTGCTAGCCACAATGATTAAGCATAACACCTCTGGTTTGCTCAGGGTGAGTATGGAAGTATATAGACTCTGCCCCCCATGCCGCCCCTCTTCCCCCGACATCCCACCTGCTTTCTGGTTACCAGGTGACGCAGACAGACAGTGTGACCTGCCAGCACACCTTATACTCTGATTGATCGGGAAAAAAACAGCACCTGGGAGTGTAAAAATCTACTTTTAGTCAATTGTCTGTCTGTCTGTCTGTCTGTCTGTCTGTATGTATGTACCGGTATGTATGTATGTATGTATGTATGTATGTATGAATGTATGTGTATGAAAGAAAGAAAGAAAGAAAAAAGGTGGCCGATGATGTCACACTGATGACACTGGGCAATTGTGATGTCATCGGTGATGATGTCATCGGCTGGCTTGTTCATGGTAATGTAAAAGATTCAGACATATCTTTTCAGGCATCTCATTTCTCTTTATAATGCAGCGCTGTCCAGTTTCATCCCTAGATTATCAGCAGAGACAGAGACACAAGTCACCAGAACCCAAGTCAAGTCAAGTCTCATGTCTTCTCTTCATGTATCAAGTCAAGTCTTGTGTCTTCTCTTCATGTATCAAGTCACGTCTCAAGTCTTATCTTCATGAATCAAGTCAAGTCTCACGTCTTCTCTTCATGCATCAAGTCAAGTCTCACTTCTTCTCTTCATGTATCAAGTCAAGTCTCATGTCTTCTCTTCATGTATCAAGTCAAGTCTCATGTCTTCTCTTCATGTATCAAGTCAAGTCTCACGTCTTCTCTTCATGCATCAAGTCAAGTCTCATGTCTTCTCTTCATGTATCAAGTCAAGTCTCACGTCTTCTCTTCATGTATCAAGTCAAGTCTCATGTCTTCTCTTCATGTATCAAGTCAAGTCTCACGTCTTCTCTTCATGTATCAAGTCAAGTCTCATGTCTTCTCTTCATGTATCAAGTCAAGTCTCACGTCTTCTCTTCATGTATCAAGTCAAGTCTCACGTCTTCTCTTCATGTATCAAGTCAAGTCTCACGTCTTCTCTTCATGTATCAAGTCAAGTCTCACGTCTTCTCTTCATGTATCAAGTCAAGTCTTGTGTCTTCTCTTCATGTATCAAGTCAAGTCTCACGTCTTCTCTTCATGTATCAAGTCAAGTCTCACGTCTTCTCTTCATGTATCAAGTCAAGTCTCACGTCTTCTCTTCATGTATCAAGTCAAGTCTCAAGCAATAAAGAAATTGACTTGAGTCCAAGTCATGTGACTCGAGTCCCCACCCCTGCTGATGATTTGATGACATTAAGAGGGACGAATGAATGAATGAATGAATGAATAAACAATAGAAAACATCAGAACATCTTAAACTGGGCTGTATGGGATAGTCTAATTTTACTCCAATTCCAAAGCAAGAGTCCCCTAGGCTGGTTATGGGATCTAAATCATCTAATTGTATTCTACACCATGCCCAGAAATAGATTGAAAACACTATACACCCTGCCACAGGTTTATACTTAAATGTTGCTAATAGTCTGATTCTGCTCTCACTCTCACTGAATGTCTGAGTTATCAAGGCACTATTAAAGAATCCAGTTTCATCATAGGGGCATCAGCAGCGACAGACAGTGCATTAAGAGAACACACATCTAATGGACAGACAGTGCCTTAAACAGTGATTCCCAAACTGTGGTCCGTGGACCACCGGTGGTCCCTGAGGCTCCACCTGGTGGTACTCAAGAGCCTTGCTGACTGCCATCAGCCTATCAGCAAATAAGATGTTTACATGTTTCTGTTTGTGTTGGTGATTTGTGGTCTGACTTGCAACAGTAGCCTACTACTATTTAGCTTAAGTTTGGTTTGGTACACAGTGGTACTTGGGAAGTTTGGTTTGGTACACAGTGGTACTTGGGTAGTTTGGTTTTGGCACAGTGGTTCTTGGTCTGAAAGGTTTGGGAAAAAGAAGGTGGGAAAAACACT
>NC_139626.1:27373592-27571092 GCF_964638095.1 Poromitra crassiceps | reverse complement strand
TGATGAAGAAGTACCTGCAGTTTGTGGCAGCCCTCACAGACACCAACACACGTACGTCCAGAGATTTTCAACTGGTGTAGTTTCCAGGATAGGCAGCTTTGCTTAGCATGGGCGATGTGATGAGAGCGATATGCTTTAGTCCGGACAAAGGTACGTGTGTGTGGGAGAGTGCATGTCTGTGAGTGAGTGTTTGTTGTTGATGTACCTTTTGATCAATCTGGACATTGAAAGTAAAACTGATAAGATCTGAGAGTCCCTGCTGAGCAAAGTGAAATGGTCATGAAAAGAAACTGTATCATTAGCAACTCTGATTGATGACAACGCTCTTGTTCCTCAACCTCCAGCTGATGAGACCAAGCTGAAGATGATGCAGGAGGTCAGCGAGAACTTTGAGGTGAGTTTGGTGGGTAGACCTCTGCCTGTGATGGAATGGAATGGAATTCCTTAAAAGGATTTTGAAGGCTTTTATGGATTTGGGCAATCAGGTTTGGGAGATCAGTTCTCTGAGATCACCTGACAGTAGCTGAAATTAGCAGGGATGCACCAATCAGCCGTATATCGGTATCTGCCAATATTGGCCTTGTTGACTGCAGTTGGTCTATCGGCAAAAAAATGCCGTTCACCGATTGCAGTGAGGCTATCAGTTAATTTGTTGTTTGTTTCAGGCTGGTTTCAGGTTGTTGGGCTTCAGGTGAGAAGCTCTTCTCCAAACGGAGTCGCATTTAGATTGTTCAGACATTGACTAAGGTGGGGAGAATGCTAATGGTAGCTTCTTTCAAAATGAATTTGTGCTCATTCAAAGATAGTGTGATGAAGGGCTCAAATACTTTAAAACAGGTCAGTTATAACTTATTTGTTTATAATGAAGATTTCTTTGTTTCCCTGCAAAGGCGTAATAAAAAACATATTGGTATTGGCTATCGGCCAAATTGTTATTTTAAACATGGATTTTTTTTTCAAAGATATATCTGTATCAGCCCAGAATTTTGCAATCGGTGCATCCCTGGAAATTAGGAAAAAGGTGAATTAAGCGATTAGGGGTTTGGTCTATAAAATGCCAGAAAATTGTGAAACATTTTCAATTCCGTGTTTCCCAAATACCAAGATGCCGTGCTCAAATGTCTTGTTTTGCCTGGTCACAACCCAAAGATGTTCAGTTTACTGTCATAGAGGATTAAAGAAACCAGAAAATATTCACATTTAAGAAGCTGAAATCAGAGAATTTGGACTTTCTTTCTTAAAAAATGTATCGATTATCAAAATAGTTGTCGATTAATTTTCCGACGATCGACTAATCGATTAATCGTTGCAGCTCTAATATCTGCTGCACCTTCTATTGCATTGACACTATGAAATGCAGATATGTCATTACTATGTTAGTATAAATAAACACTAAAGCAACACTTGGTCCCTGTCAGACTCACACAATATGTCAATGTGTGTGCTGAGAAAATGTATCTAAATTAGCTGATGCGTTTTTATTTAGGACTAATGGAAGGATACACTCAAATTGAATCGTTATGAGACCATTGTGTGTTTGTATGTCCTTGCATGTACACATTGTTGCTAGTTGGACTCTTGAAAATGTCAGTCATTTTCACATCACACATAAAGACCATATTTGACAGTGTAACATATTGATTACCGTAAATTCCGGACTATAAGCCGTGGCTTTTTTCCCGTTTTTTGGCCTTTTTTGGCCCCTGCGGCTTATATAACGGTGCGGCTTATCTATGGATTTTTTCCAAAAAAAAAAAAAAAATCTCTCTTTTTTAGCACTCTTTCTAACTATAAATCCACTTCTGTTTTAATTTCCTCTCTTGCCCTCTTTTAACAACATAACATAACATAACACAACACAGGTGGTGTTGTGTTATGTTGTTTTGTTGAAATGTTAATAAATGGGAGCTTCCTCAAACAGCCATCTCTTTCCCGACAATCCCCTCTGTGCATGAACCCTTACATATGGTAATTAAACATTAAAACACAATAAAAAAATTAAAAAAAATACCATTAAAACACCCGCGGCTTATAGTCCGGTGCGGCTTATATATGTAAAAAACAGTCAACTTTGCAGGTGCGGCTTATACTCCGGTGCGGCTTATAGTGCGGAATTTACGGTAGTACACAGATCTTGCCATAACGAGTTTAACATTTTATACACTCATTATCAACAAAATAAATGATGGTGTAGTTTCCAGGATAGGCAGCTTTGCTTAGCATGGGCGATGTGATGAGAGCGATATGCTTTAGTCCGGACAAAGGTACGTGTGTGTGGGAGAGTGCATGTCTGTGAGTGAGTGTTTGTTGTTGATGTACCTTTTGATCAATCTGGACGCTGAAAGTAAAACTGATAAGATCTGAGAGTCCCTGCTGAGCAAAGTGAAATGGTCATGAAAAGAGAAACTGTATCATTAGCACTGAAATAAAACTGTAGCACCAAAGAAAAAGACAGTTGATATTCAGATGTGCAGAATATTGAAACACACTCAGACTTGCTTTGTGGTACGTTGTGTCTCGCGTCTGTTTCAGAATGTGACGTCATCGCCCCAGTACTCCACCTTCTTGGAACACATCATCCCCCGCTTCCTGACGTTCCTTCAGGATGGAGAGGTGCAGTTCCTGCAGGAGAAGCCTACACAGGTATGCAGTTCAAGAAAAACCTACTTTTCAGTCAAGTTTCAATAGAAAAATCCACCCTAAAAACTGTCACACTGTGTTTGGCATACCCATCATATCTTAGGCAGCTCAGGTACAATGTAGTTTGATCACAGATCATTTTTCAGCGATCTGACGTCAAACATCAAATGTGAGGTTTTGGTGTCAGTCGCTCGGAATCAAAGAGCAAGGGCCTCTTTCTAGAGCCACCATTTTGCACCAAAAGATGTTCAACAGCAATTTAGTCTGTATCCTAACCCTAACCCTATGAAGAGAGTTTAGTCAAAAACTGGAGGTGGCACGGAATTTGACAGAGGTGGGCACCTCAGAGTTCTCTATGCAGGAAAAGCCCTGCTTCGTCAAAGGAAACCAATGAATATCGGATTGTTTCTTGCAGCAACTGAGGAAGCTAGTGCTGGAAATCATCCACCGTATCCCAACAAATGAGCACCTTCGCCCACACACCAAGAACATCCTGTCTGTGATGTTCCGCTTCCTGGAGGTACACGCACTCTTCTCCTACAACGCCTCAGACACACTCTGTTACTTTGTACTTTGTCCACATCTTATGGCTGATGCTGTGTATTGCTAGTAGCTGAATTTGCCTTTCTTTCTAACTACTGAGTAATTTCCAAAGCTTAGCATAGGAATAACAAAAGGGATGGGAAATTAAAAACAGCCACCTGCCAAATACTGCAAAATTTAGATTTTTCTACTTGATCAGCCACTTTGGGATTTCTTTTCTATTGTCAAAACACATTTGTATGGTAATGTCGGTAGCTTGTAAGGTATGGAATTTAAAAACCACTCTGGGTAGTGGGCAAAAAAACCTTCTTCTGACCTGAATATAAATGCTTAGATACAGTTCCTCCACACCAGTGTACCTGGATCTAATGCCTGGCCTCTTACCTTGTTTTTTCCAGATTGAGAGTGAGGAGAACGTCCTGATATGCCTCCGCATTATTATTGAGCTGCACAAGCAGTTCCGCCCTCAAATCTCCCAAGAGGTGAGAATCTCGTCTTACTGGTTAAACGCAATTGTGTTTTTGAGATACTTGTTATGATGCTGTGACAGGGAATTTGTCCTCCTTGGCTTAACCAGGCTAAATTAAACTAAGGCATAGATTATTTTTCCATTTCCCTCTCATTCTTTCTGCATGTACACATTGTTGCTAGTTGGACTCTTGAAAATGTCAGTCATTTTCACATCACACATAAAGACCATATTTGACAGTGTAACATATTGATTAGTACACAGATTTTGCCATAACGAGTTTAACATTTTATACACATTATCAACAAAATAAATGATGGTGTAGTTTCCAGGATAGGCAGCTTTGCTTAGCATGGGCGATGTGATGAGAGCGATATGCTTTAGTCCGGACAAAGGTACGTGTGTGTGGGAGAGTGCATGTCTGTGAGTGAGTGTTTGTTGTTGATGTACCTTTTGATCAATCTGGACGCTGAAAGTAAAACTGATAAGATCTGAGAGTCCCTGCTGAGCAAAGTGAAATGGTCGAGATTCTGCTAAAAAGACTTATCTTGAGTCTTGGATTAACATGTTTGCCATAATCCTTTATTCTCAAGATTCATCACTTTCTGGACTTTGTGAAGCAGATTTACAAAGACCTTCCAAAAGTTGTCGTAAGTATCACCTCCTTACTGGATGCTGGTGACTCCTAGTTGCACCATGTTCCTATCTTTTTTCTCCTCTGCCTTTCCTTTTCCACTTAGATCTGTGTCTTCCTCCCTCTCTTTCATATTCCTTTTGTCCCTTTCTCAATTTGGCTCTGTTCCATCTGTGCCCGCACCAGGCTCGCTACTTTGAGAACCCCCAGCAGATAGCGGAGAACACGGTTCCCTCTCCAGAAATGGTGGGGATGATCACGTCTGTGCTGGTGAAGACGGCCCCCGAGAGGGAAGACAGCGAATCGCGAACAGTAAGCTAACCAGCAGATTGTAACACTTTGTGTAATCACTGTTTAAACCCTGTACCTCACTCCATCATACAGGGTTCCCACATATCCTTGAAATCCTTGCAAGTTTGTGAATGAATTTGAGAAAAAGAAATCAAGTCGTTGAAAGTTGAAAAAAATAGTCATAAATAGACATGGGTCATTGAAAGTGCTTGAATTTATATATTTGTACTTAATATATTGTTTCGCTGTGCTGTTAGAAAAAGTGAGAGACCACATAGTCTGCCATCACTGTAACACAGCACAGTTGAGAAATGGTCACACATTCTCTCTCTTTTTAATTGTCTGAGCTTCTGTCAAGCTTGCTAGTTCTCATTATAAAATGATAAAACATTTCTGTGTTTTAACTGTAATTATGATACGATACGATACAATATACTTTATTGTCAGTTCACACTGACATTTGTCTTGCAAGACAGCAGCAGTCCCACACACAAACACATGACAAAGAGAACAAATACAAAAATACATGACACACATACAGCACACAGAGAGCACTGGTCACTGCTCCACTGACCCTCGGCCATGTTCTTGATTAAGCCTCAGGATCGACTGATGTATATTAATTAACCTTGATCCGTGTCTCAAACTATGCCGTGTCAGGTCCTTGAATTTGAGGGAATTGGGCCTGGACAGTCTTTGAAAAGTAATTGAATTTGATGTTCAAGAAGGCATGGGAACCCTGATCATATTACAATACTGTCTGTAACCACTGGATGGTAGTAGTGCACCTTGTTGGCACAGTTATAGGAGAAAGCGGAGAACTGCAACTCGTCTCAGACAGAAAATACAGAAAGTGTTTTTTTGCGTTCTTTGAGCAATGCCCTGCTTCACATTCACAGATGCATATACATTCAGTCCAGAGAGCTGACCAGTGTCAGTGCAGGTGTCACTGAGCAGCTCCACTGTTTTGCAGAGAGCTGTCTTAGTAACCCTAAGATAGAGAAGTTGGTTGTTGAGGGATGCTAAAATGGCCAAACCAGCATTTGGCAAAGGAGACATTCGATATATTAGGTCATACTACTTTCATTATTCTACATTCCTATCAAAATACCTTCATATTATGGCCGGTATGGTTAGTATGAACATGCTAAATAAACAGCAAAAACTTCAGTCAGTTAAAATGTCTATCCTCCTGGATTGTATTAAAAATGATAATGTACTACTGCTAATGTATTCTTAGATGTGGGTTTGTGGGGGGGGGGGGGGGGGTGGTATCTGGAAAAGCCTGCAATTTTGAAAGAGAAAATGTGCATGATCCCTGGTAGATGGGGAAAGTGCCTTGCTCCAGGGCATCTCAACTGTGTGTTTTCTTTCTTCCTTCAACGGTGGTTTTTGAGGCAGAGGAGAGTTCATTCGCCAGGATTCTCCAAGACTGACTGGGATTGAAACCAGTAACCTTTCAGGCACTTCTCTAACCTCTACGTTGCTGGTTCCCATTGTACACCGGTGATATCTGTCTATCAGGATCACTTTATTTGCCAAGAGTTTGTCTTGATGGCCTTCCTGCAGGGACATTTCCATCTGTGTTGTCAGGGATGTAAACTAGTCACACTTAGGTGACAGTCACCGGTTTCATCCCAAAATAGGGCACTTGAGTGGATGATTTTGTGTGTGCCCTGGTATCTGCCACCTTTTTCCCTATCCATGACTTTGCATCCCTGTGCAGTACAATAGGCACAGAGTTACAGGGATTTCACATTCAGTGCAAGAGGATAGCATGGTGCCTCAGTGGTTAGCAAGCACTGTTGCCTCACAGCAAGAAGGTCCCATGTTCGAACCCCGGTCCGTCCCAGATACTTTCTGGAGTTTGCATGTTGTCCCTGTGTTGACGTGGGTTTCCACTGGGTGCTCCGGTTTCCTCTCCCCATCAAATACATGTATGTTACTCCTAAGTTAACATGGCGGCACGCGCAGAAGCAGCGGCTTGGCTCTCCCTGGAGTGACTAAATTTCGTTGCACAACTGTTCATTCACAATAAAGGCATTCTTCTTCTTAAAGTCTTAACACATACAACATGTACACACATTACATGTTGCGTGCTATCACTGTGCATATCCAGGCATCATGTCATACAATATGGCTGCAGGTGTAGACGGGGATGCTGAGTGTCTTGCAGTTCAATCATATGATTCAGTCTTTGCTGTCGTGTTCATTTCATTTGTGCCTTTCTTTCTGCCTCCAGCACACCATCATCCCACGGGGCTCTTTGTCTCTCAAGGTGCTGGCAGAGCTGCCCATCATAGTAGTGCTGATGTACCAGGTTAGTGACTTCCTCCCAGAGTACACCAAATAACTGCACACAGAGACATACTGTAAAAGAATTGCAGCATTTCTGCAAAGTTCTGAAATTATGTAGAAAATGTCCTTGAAAGGTTTAAAAAAATACGTGGAAATGTACCGTCATATTGCGTGAGCCTGTGATATATTATGTATATTATTATGGATTCGTAATATTATCAGCCTGTGTCGTTGGATATATAAAATTAGAGACATTTCTGAAAGTAAAGGTCTTGAAAAATGTGGCATTATAAAGTGGAAAATGTGTCGGTACCCTATAAAAAGTATATAAAAAAACGACTGCAAAAAAAGTTACTCTTTTTTGGAGGGGGGGACATTTCTTGTTGGCTATTTCAATATTTGCATTATGCATTAACATTTTTAGGGATTGACTCATCTATACTAGAAATTCATGGGAGTCATGAATTTCTACTAATATATATGTATATTTTTGCCCAGAAATGCATATAAAAGCTATGGAGTTTTGAATTGATCCCTTCAGCTGTGTAAATGTGGCCAAGTAGTTTATCATGAGCGGAGATGATGTGTCTGTTCTCTCCCTATAGCTGTACAAACTGAACATTCACAACGTGGTCTCAGAGTTTGTCCCGCTCATCATGAGTACCATCATGCTGCAGGTCTCTCCACAGGCAAGGTGAGGAGGTGTGGGTGTAAATGTATTTGCGTGGGTTTAAATTAGGGATGTAACGATAACCTGTTTTAATGATAACCGTACCGTTTACAATTTTCATTATCATTAAAACGTGGTACCATGATTACCGTGGTACCGTGACTACAGTGCTTTGAAAAACATTGTAAATACTGCCTGTCCATCATCAACCAAAGTTGGCAACAGTCTCCCAGATGCAGACATGCAGCCTTGGAGAAATGATTTCAGTGAGTGTATCAATCCTTTTTGCGTTTGAGTTTTCAATATAAAACGTAAAATGATTTCAGTGAGTCTCTGTGCTTTTTGAAAATTTCCCAGCGATTCTTTACGAATACCGTGATAATACGATAACCATGATAATTTGGTCACGATAATCGTGATGTGAAATTTTCATATTTTCACATTTAAATGTATTTGCGTGGGTGTAAATGTATTTGTGTGGGTGTGAGTGTGTCTGAAATAGCAGCACAAGTGTGCCTCAAACAAATTTCATTTTCACTTTACAGCCTCCAAAATGAGTTTGGGCACTTTTAAGAGTATTGATTTTTCTTCCCCTTTCTCCCTCGAAGTAAATTTGTTGATGCTGTTGCTTGGCACTTTGCCTGCCAAAGCCCAAGTTAAAATCCATTTGGGGAATTTCAAATGGTGGAAATTGGCTTAGCAGGAGGTGAAACCTCTGAGGGTAGGAAGAGGGTGCGTTAAGCATTTTGAACAGGAAGGAAATGGAGCAGAGTAAAAAAAAAAAAAAAAGACGTGCGATAACCGCTCTGGAGCATATAAACAAGTCAGCCATGTAGAATTGACTTGACCATGAACACTTTAATTTCACCCTCATTAATCGCCCCCTAACTGCAAGTATACAAAATCATAATTGCCTTTGATTAGATTTTTTTTTTAATATATATTGGGTGGCTGTAGCTCAGGAGGTACAGCGGGTCCTCCACTAATCGCTTTGGATAAAAGAGGTCGGTGGTTCGATTCCCGGCTCCTCCAGTCTGCATGTCGAAGTGTCCTTGGGCAAGACACTGAACCCCAAATTGCTCCCGTTGGTGTGCCAGCACCCTGCGTGGTAACCTGCCGCCATCGGTGTGTGAATGGGTGAATGTATCTACTGACTTTAGGCTTTGGATAAAAGCGCTATATAACTGCAGGCCATTTACCATTTACCATATATATGTGAACAATGCTGTTTCCATTGCAGGCAACACAAGCTTTACAACAAGGAGCTGTATGCCGACTTCATCGCTGCTCAGATCAAGACTCTGTCCTTCCTCGCCTACATCATCCGCATCTACCAGGTACCCTGTCTGACCGCTGAGTGAGTCACTTCAGTGATGCTGTTAAGCACAAGCATCTGACCGCTGAGTCACTTCAGTGATGGTGTTAAGCACAAGTGTCACTTCGTGATGTTATTAACCACAAGCATGATGCTGTTAAGCACAAGCATCGGGCAGATTTGAGACTCTTAAGGTGAAAAAGCCTTGAAAGTATTTTCTTTCAGATTAGTCCGACATATTGTTTGGCCTTTTATTTAGCAAATTCTGGGGAAACCCTGAATATTTGAAATATTTGGCATTAAAATGCTTAAAGAAATCTATCTATCTATCTATCTATCTATCTATCTATCTATCTATCTATCTATCTATCTATCTATCTATCTATCTATCTATCTATCTATCTATCACTCGATATATAGTATTGGCTCAAAATAGACATCAGCTTTATCGCGATATCGAAACGTCACGATATGCGCATCGTCAGAAAAAAATTATATCGTAAAATATATATATATATATATATATATATATATATATATATTTTTTTTTTATTTTTTTTTGCTCCTGAATAATAATAGAACAAATTTAGCAGAATCAATCGTATCGTATCGTTATCGTGAACCCAATATCGTGTATCGTATCGTATCGTGAAATTAGTGTATCGTGACACCCCTAGCTTTAGTTCTGTCGGCTTTTAAAGCCTTTAAGGCCTTTTTATGTAAAGTCATTTTCAAAAGTAATTGCGCCCTGTAATAATAATTGTGTGTGTGTGTGTGTGTGTGTGTGTGTGTGTGTGTGTGTGTGTGTGTGTGTGTGCGCGTGTGCGCGTGTGCGCGTGTGCGTGCGTGCGCCCTGTCAGGACCTGGTAGGGAAGTACTCTCAGCAGATGGTGAAGGGCATGCTGCAGCTGCTGTCCAACTGCCCTTCAGAGACCGCTCACCTCCGCAAGGAGCTGCTCATCGCAGCCAAGCACATCCTCACCACTGACCTCCGCAGCCGTATGTACACACACAAACTAGTGTGACACCGCGTAACACTAAATATTAGCGCAATTACATGTTTCATTTTGGTCGATAGGAGGATAGTTATGATGATATACATCAGATACATTTTTGAAGCTTTTTAAAGGGTGCTTTTTGGTCCCGAGTGAAAGCTGAAGAAACCAGAAGGTTAATTTGGGTTAATGACTTAGGGCATGTGTCCATATAGCATCTTTTCCTCACAGTTCAACACTGGTGGAAGTACGCTGGTGAGCACTGATCCCACCTGCATTCATCAACAACACTTCTAAATTGAATTCCCATATACGGTACATTGATTTTCAGCAGAAAGTGTTTTCTTTAAGTAGCCTAGGCAGGAAAATAACAGTCGTGTTAAAAGCTCTTTCTATTGGCTTTTATTTAATTCAGTATATTAATTTAATGTGAGAAACATTGTAGATTTGTCGAGGCAAAATTTGCTGCAATGCTCTGCTGATTCATCAATAATTAGATATCCGTTTTACATGTTCATAGGAGGTTTTATTCCACAATAATCTCCGTGCACGGAGGTCTCCTCTTGACTACATTTGTCAATACAAGAGCCACGAGTCATTGTTACATCTTATCATATACTGAAACCCAATGTTGCCCGCCCCCCATCGTGGAGGGCAGTACTTTACATTCAGCCATGTAGCTAATCTGATGTTCACTAGAATACATAACAATTGTCTATTCCCACAGACACTTCCCAAAACAAGACACAGGTTCCCACAGGAACTTACATGTTCTCCTTGAACAGCAATCTTCCACATTGATGAAGAACACAGTTCACAAAATACATCTTAGAATTGTCATAATTAATAATTAATCAATCAATACACACTTGATCAATAATTTGCCATGACAGATTGTAGAAATATTTCTTTTTCAATCAAATGTTCATTAGTAATTGTGTAGAATTACAATGTTCAGGATATGCACACTTCTATGACAGTAATCACCTTTTAGTTCATCGCCTGGACATGTTACAATGAAACTAGAAAATTGGTAGTTTTCATACTCCTGCAATGGTGATTAAATTTAATTACTTTGTTTTTAATTATCCGTGTTTGCTATAGTAATTCTATGCTTAAAAGAAATACATAAAGAAAAATACTAAATGTACCATATTAACACATTGACTGCCAGCCGTTTTTTTCTTGCTGTAGGTAGCTTCTGCCAAGCCGTTTTTTGAGGATTGTGGCTCATTTTACAAGCGCCGAGGATTATTTTCTGCTTGGAGTTTGTGAACATACAATATCTCAAAAGTACTAATAGAATGTGTACTTTCTCTGTCTAAAAGAGTTAGTTTGTAGAGTTAGTAGTTATGTAAGCATTAGCAGTTGAATACAGCATGGTTTTAGCATTAGAAAAAATATTCAGAGATAAAAGGCTTTTTGTGAAATTCGATAGAGCTGTCACTTTAACCATTCATTTTTGGCTCTCTCTCTCTCTCTCTCTCCCTCCCCCTCTCGCTCTCTCTCTCTCTCTCTCTCTCTCCCTTCCCCTCGCTCTCCCTCCCTCTCTCTCTCTCTCTCTCTCTCTCTCCCTCCCTCTCGCTCTCCCTCCCTCTCTCTCTCTCTCCCTCCCTCTCGGGAGGGAGACGCACTAGGTTTAATCCTAGTGAGAGGGGGAGAGGGAGAGAGAGAGAGAGAGAGAGAGAGAGAGGGAGGGAGGGAGAGAGAGAGAGCGAGAGAGAGAGAGAGAGAGAGAGGGAGAGAGCGAGAGGCAGAGTTGCTTCAACTCCTCCCTCTTCTTGGCTGGAGCGGCCGTCACAGTCTCAGTGCTTTTGCTGCTCCTGTGCCTGTCTGCAGGCTGCTGTTTGAGGAAGTCGGCATGGACTCGCTCGCTTCTTGGGAGTTTTGGTTGAGAGAAGCTTTTGCGATTCTGGTCATATTTATGCTGCGTGTTTCAAAGTGTGTTCCACCTGTAATGTATTATGTAAATTTGCAATCCCGCATCGCCAGCAATCAGCGCGAAAACGAGAGCGTTTTCCCCCAACCATTTTCATGAGAATGTAATACTGTAAAATCGCCTTGCCATTTCCTTGAATGGCTTGCTCCCTTTTTCTTTGATTTCGCTCGTCTGGGGGAGCACTGTCAACACTTAGTGGGTCGGTAAAATAGATTATACACATTCAATACCTCCAATAATTGTATAGGAGACGTAAAAGGGATTGATCAACGCCCCACCGTCAAAAAAAAAAAAACGATTTTTTTGACGTATCCATACGTCGCTGGCAGTCAAGCGCTGGATTTTTTTTGACGTATGCATACGTCGCTGGCAGTTAACGTGTTAAAGATAACGTTAACTTTTTTCTTTCATGATAAAACGAAATAATTTTGCCAAGAAGAAGAAAGGTAAAGAGACAAGAGACATTAGTTACTGGGCTTTTTTCACCGACAGAGAGTTTGTCTAATTCTTCTCAGTGGAGAGCTCCATTGAAGAACACATTATCTTCAAATGTGCTTAAGACAAGCCTCTCTGAAGTGTTTTTCCCCCCTGTTGTTTTATAAAGTAAATCCAACATTCGAATGGCTTTAACAGTTACCTGAAAAAACAACATGTAAATGTGTTTTCTAAAACGACAGTGCATCCTATGTGAATAAAACAAATGATTAGTCTTATCCAGAGGTTGTTAAACTGTTTTGGATGTGGGTCACATACAGAAAAACATAAGGAGTTGCAGGATAAACATTATTAAGTGCGACAGTTTACAAACAGTTATCACTGAAAGAAAAAACCCCTGTGCCATCAAATTATTGATGTGCTCACCTATTACAAATTGCATATTTCGGTATCTTTTCTTTTCAATTATTGGTTTCTGTGCCAAGAGGTAAGACAGAGATAATTTCACCAGAATTCAATATAACAAAAGTAAAAAAGAAAAGTGCAAAATAAAAAGCTACGCAAAAAAAATAAAGAAGAGGAGAAAAGGTTAAGAAAGGCAGTCTTCAACATTCCTTCACAACTCTCAGTGACGACAGTTCAAGGCCCAAGGGTCCACCTTATGATGCAATGTGTAAATCTGTAGATAGGCTATTAAAACAGTCAGAACATGCAGAAATGGTCAACTATTGGTTTCTGTGCCAAGAAGTTAAGACAGATAATTTCACCAGAATTACAAAGCTCCAACTAAAAATGAAGTGCAGTATTATTTTGCAAAATCCAAATGAAACAGGTGCAACTAGAAACAATAAAATATAACAAGGCACCTTTAGGTTGTTAATAGGCCTAATAATGCCTAAGGCTAAGGCTTCACTTGGACATTAATGGCAAGTTTTTCTTCAGGAACAGAAGCATCTCCGCCTTGTCACCAGCTAGTCGGCTTCTTTTCTCATCTATCACATGTCCAAACAACCGCTCACTGTCCATGCTTGTACACGGGGCAGAGAGGTAGGCACGGGCAAGTGGAGCAAGTGCAGGGAAACTATGTTTATTGACCCTCCAGTAGGTCAATGGGCTTGCCTTTTTGCTGATGGGCAACTCAGACTGGTAACTCTGTACCTGCACAGCTGCAGGGCTGGCCAGCAGCTGCACTGCATCAGAATTATCCTGCATTATCTCCTCATGTACTGAAAGCAGCAGCCTTGGCCTTTTGGCTGCAGGCCCAGGTGCCATGGATGGTCCTGCAACAGGTTCCACCTCCTCTATCTCCTCGTCAGGTGTGTGGTCTCTTGGTCTGGGCTCCTCAGCCTCCTCTTCCTCCTCGTCAGGTGTGTGGTCTCCTGGTCTGGGCTCCTCAGCCTCCTCTTCCTCCTCGTCAGGTGTGTGGTCTCCTGGTCTGGGCTCCTCAGCCTCCTCTTCCTCCTCGTCAGGTGTGTGGTCTCTTGGTCTGGGCTCCTCAGCCTCCTCTTCCTCCTCGTCAGGTGTGTGGTCTCCTGGTCTGGGCTCCTCAGCCTCCAGCATAGTCAGAAGCACCCGTTTCACTTGATCCTTAACTTCTGCTGAGAAGTAGCGACTCCTGTACCTTTTGCATAAACAAAGATAAGAAGGGTAATTCAAATTATTATGTTTCAGCGTAGACATAGCCAGCCAAACACATAGGCTAGCCTAGCTACAGTAACTACTATTTAGGGATGCACCGATCCAATACCTGCATTTGGATATTTGCCGATACCGATATTATGCCGATACCAATATTTTTCTTGAATATACAGTATAGGCAAAGATTTGGCCAATTAAAGATTTTTAAATATACCTTGCAAAAAGCAGACAAAATTAAGAAAATATACAAGGCAAAGAAGGATACTATTATACATGGGCAAATTACTGTGCGGCCCGCGCTGGAATTGCATTTTTTCCCCGATTCCAATCCGTGGATTAGTGCCAATATCGGCACCCGATATCGGATCGGCCCCATCCCTACTACTATTAGCTTATAAATATATAGTTGTCTTCATTAAATTAGTTTGACAAGTATATTAATAGGCAATATTAATAATATGATAGTTATATATATTAGTACAGTAGCAGTGTAGGCTAATAACTTGCCTGGGGTCCAGGAAAGTGGCCACAGTGTACAGTGGCTCCTTTTCGATGTTGCTAAACCTTCTCTGGACTGCCTCCAACAATGTGGCTTTTGCAGTGCCCACTCCACGGTCAGTGTCTGCTTCTCTCTCCAAAAGCCGTTTCAGCTCAGTGATTTCTGGAATGACGTCTGCCGCTGTTGCTGTGGATTTGCTGATTCTTTTTGTGAGTTCCTCAAACGCTGCGAGGAGCGTCAGCACGTTCTCTATCAGCCCCCACTGATACGCGCCGAGTGTGGCCGGCAGCACACCGTACGCCCCGAGAGCCCATCTCTGCTCAATGAGTGACTCCAGCATGTAGTACGTGCTGTTCCATCTGGTAGGAACATCCTGCTGCAGTCGTTTCCTGTCCTGACCCAGCTGATGCTGGATGTCGTGGAGTCGGGAATAGGCGAGCGGCGAGTGTTTAAAGTGGCCGATAATCTTCCTTGCAGTTGCCAGCACGTCTTTGATGCTGCGTTGAGACAGCAGACCCTCGTTCACCGCCAGCTGAAGCGTATGTGCCATGCAGGGCAAACTCGCCAGCTTGCCATCCTCCATTGCTTTGGCCATATTTCTAGCGTTGTCACGCAACACCACATGAACCCTCGTTTTGTCCATATTCCACCGTTGCAACATCGCGTCCAACTTTGCGGTTAGATTGTGTGCAGTGTCAGTGTGGGACCCTGGCATTTCTTGACAGTGTAGGAGCACTTGCTGTAGCTGGAAATCTTCGTCCACCCACTGAGCAGTCAGGCTTATCATTGACCGTAAGCTCACGTCTGATGTCCAGATATCCGTAGTGCAACTGATTTGTGCTTTGCTCTCGTTAAGCACGCTCTGTGTGCGCTCTGCCACCAGCTTAAACAACTCTGGTAAGGCGGTGTCAGAGAAGTAGCGCCTGCCCGGCATTGTGTATCTTGGGCTCAGATAATGCATCAGGCGTCTGAAGCCTGTATCCTCGACTACGGAAAATGGCTGATCGTCCAAAGCCATGAACTCCATGATTTTCCGTGAGATAGTTTTGGACTTGTCATTGCTTATTGAGGGAGCTAGAGGCCACTGGCTTGTGGTGGGTGTGGCTGGCTCTGTGCTTTTTGCAGCGGATGCAGCCTTGCTTTGGTTCGCTTCCAACTTGGCATGTTCACCTGGCCGGTGGTTTTTTAAGTGTCTAATTAAGTTCCACATGGAGGAGGACATGCTGGCGTGTGTGGTCGCCGTTTCCCTTTGGCTGCAGCCCATCTGTCTCGCTGCCTTGGGGTGTGTGCACGTCACGTGAAAAACAGGGGGGGGAGCCGACCGGCACACAGAATCGGATATGTAGACTGACCGGCGCAGGTCACTGGTTGATGGCCGATCAGCTGAAAATCGGTAATTTCCCGCCACGTGCCGATCGATCGGTGCATCTCTAGTAATGGGCTGGAGTATGGCCACCCCTGGTCTAATCTGTGTGAGTGACAGGAGATTGACAGGAGAGATGATCAGAGGGGCAGAGTTTTTACCACCATGATTAGAACCGGGACTGAAGTATGGGTAGAGTTCCTCAGTGAAGGTGCAGCCAGTAAAGGAGTAGATAAGAGCTGCAGCATCTACGTCATAAGTATCTACATCATAAAAGGAGACCAGACCCTCCTCGTAATCCACAAACACCCCCATCTTCTGTGGCTTTGTCTTCAGAGAGAGGAGGACAGGAGGGTCGGCATTAGCGTCATACTCATTTCCATTCCTCAACCATATAGACCAGTAGCCATTCTCTGGGCTCAGTGCGATGTCTCCCTTCCTGTTGATCGACCCTCTGGCCACTCCTAAATCCCAGCCAGTCTTCCCTTTAACCTGCACCTCGTAGTAAAACCTTCCAGAAGAGAAGCTCTGCTTTCCGAAGACACAGGGACAATAAGAGAATCTCTCTGGGTTGTCTGGGAGGTTCTTCTCTACATCACCGTGATGTACTTGTTTCCCATCATCAGACAGGATGAGATAGGCTTGTGCTGTATCAGGATCCAGAGTCACATTCACTGCATACTGCTGGACCCTCTTCAGCTCAACATCATCAGCACACCGCTTCTCCGTCTCTTTACCGAGTGTCTCCTCCAACTTCTCCATAGTTCTCCTCACAGTCCCACATGAGGGGTGATGAACACTGTCGTTGGTGTGTGGAGTGTACACGGATGGGAAGCTTTGGAAGAGTTTCTGGTCCAGCTCTTTGATGACGCTTTTAGCCTCTTTCTGCAACAGACTAGAGAAGACCTGCTACCTCTCCGTCAGTCTGTCTGCTGGCTTTCATCTGAGCTCACTTTCTGAACGGAGCAGCCATCTCCGATATGAAAGTATTCAAAAGCAGCTCATGTCTTCCGCCGAAAGTCTTGTTCGAAAAGGGACATGCACTGGAGACTAATATCTCAGAGCTGAGTGATACAGTTTTTGCAGAAGACGTGTCCACATGGTATGGTGACTGGATCAGTGAACACCTCCAGACAGCACAAAAAACTGCTCTTCAGATAGAAGACAGCTGGCAACAGAGACACGGAGACCAAATGTGAAAGTGTGAAATACTGGAAACAATAACATAATTCTTGAATATTCATATGAAAAAATATCAAAGTTAGATTATTGAAATATTATCAAAAGTCATTTTGAGTTAATGTAGTTAAATTGCAGTTAACTGAAAACAATATCAGTGCAAAACAGTCTGCTGAAGCAACTGAAATGAAAGTAGCCTGTAGATACTGAACATTTGACCATCTGGATACAACTCGATGTCTGTCACTGCTCTGTTTAAATAGTAAATATTATCTGCTGTACTGTGTACTCACCTGTGTATGTCTAAGACTCCGCTGTATTGTTGAGAACTGAGAACCGTACTGCTGATCTTAGCCTTTTCATCTGAGAGAGATGGGTCTCTTGCCTGGTTCCCAACCTTGGAATCCGCCCACGCCACGGAGTAAGGCTGCAATAGGCTACAAATGAGTGGAACGTGTTGATTCAGTCTGGTATCAAGGCTAATATGTTTCTCGACTGCAGCAGTGAGTATCACTTGAGGAATGTGTCCTTGCCACTGACCTAAATCATCTGGACCAAGCCATCTGCTAGTTTTTGGACTCACGTTTTGCAGCAAAGTGTTGTCTGTCGCCATCTTGGGGTCCTTGCGCAGCGCACGCGAGATGGTGGGTTTCCTAGAGCTGCAGCTCTGCCTGCTATTGGTCCGTGATCGGCAAGCTGTACGATCAGTGGACAGGCGACCTGTCAATCACCCCCTCAATCTCTCTCATATTTGCACATGCTTTAATTCAATTAGTAAATTAAAATGACAATTGCCCAGAAAATCACCCCCAAAAATCAACAGTCGGTGGACTCAGTCAATCGTCGGTCCGCACTATATTCGTCCAATCACCCAACCCTAGGTGGACACATTGGTTCTTGGAAGAACAAGTCTATTACATCGGGCAGCACAGACCTTTCTGTACGAATGGTGTGAATTTCCTACAGCCTCTTTATTCTGATAACTGTGGAAAAAAGTACAAATACTATTATATTCTATGCCTATTAATAGATGTACTGTAATGCCTTGTTTTATTCTCATCTATGTGAAAATTGCAGTCTTCGCAACTTCCTTCCCACCTTGAGATGGTGGTCAGTTTAATTGGTCTGTGTTACACTGAAAATCTCTTATCTCCCAGAAACTTCAGGAGTCTCCGGACTTCCATCTTATTCTGTGTTATCAGTTCAATTGGGCCTCCCACTGTAGGTGTTGGAAAGCAGCCTGGAGAATCTTACATAGACTGACCCTTTGTTTAAGACCAAAACTCTTATCTTAAGAGCCACCCCCTCCTAGCTGATTCACTTTTTAATATTGCAGACAAACTGTTGTTGAGTGGCCTTTTTGTTCCACACCTGTTGCAAGCAGGGCCGGTTCCAGAACAAGATGACTAGGGATGATACCAGCCAAGCAAGAATATTTCAAGTGTTTCAAGTGCTTTACTGAAATGTTTGGACCATATAATGATAATACAATTATCTCTACCTTAAAAGGTTACATGTAGGTGCCAAAAAGCCATAAATTCACATCAAAGAACAAAGAAAAACAACAATTATAATTCAAGTTTAAACAGTAAGTGTGCAGCTGCAGCATTTCTAAAAAAATATATATACCGGTATATATATTATAATTTTTTATTTTACCACTCTTTTCAACTGAGCATGCAGACAATTAAAATAAGGGTGCAATGCGTGCTTTTGCACCCCTGTAAAACCGGGCCTGGTTGCAAGCAATATTAAATTGACAGAAAGACAGCTCACTTCTCAAAGTCTCTTTTATTTGTGGAAAACTTGACAATAACAGTTCAGTCCATAAGTTCAGTTCTTCCGTCTTGTCTGCACTCTCAGAAATGACAAATAGGCAGGTTGGAACCCCCGGTGTTACCTCCAGCTTGGCCACAATGGGCCATGTCTGTGTGTGGGAAGCCCGGTTAGGGGTATACTGTATATACATGTCACCATTCATGTTTCTAAAAGACAAATGCACATTGGGTTTTACTACTGTGCAAACAGTTACAGTTACAATCGTAAGTAAAAGTCTCATGTTTGTCTTAGTTTTTGCATTTGGCAGAGAAGTTTCCACACCTGACACCAGAATTCTCAGTTCATATCTCAGTTAGGATGGGATGCTATTCTTTATTCTTCTTCTTCAATTGCTTACATAGGCTGATAAAACAGGTACCCAGCATAATACTTTTTATGCCTCCGCCGGCGATAGCAGAGTTCACCATGCAGTAGGCCTGCCTACATTGGTCAACGCTTTCAGGCCATGGCCATATGCTAGGTTTCCACGTTTCGTTTTCTTTTCTCGCCCTTCAGCTTCTTTCTCACAGACATGTTAATTTTTTTTTGAATCATGCCTTGAAAGTTGCTAATCTCCTTGTTGTTTTGCAGAGTTCATACCGTGCATGGACAAACTTTTTGATGAATCCATCTTGATCGGCTCTGGCTACACGGCTCGGGAGACTCTCCGGTAAGTGTGTGCCTGCGTTAGCATGTGTGTGCTCACTCCACAGTCAGTTGAGCTCATCGCTGTCAGCAGCCCCTCTCCCCTGGTGGCTGATTGCTCTTCCAGGTGCAGGATAAATGACCTAGCATACTAATCAAGCTGTTCTCCGTGCTGTTGAAGTGCTCAGGGAGACCAACTGGCACCACAGCTCAGGTTGTCATCCTGTCATATTCACCCTCATCTACAGGGGGCAGGCTGCTCGCATGTCCTCCCACAGGTCCAATTGAAAAGCTCCTTGACCCTCCTCAGTTGCCATACCAGCCTCCCGTCATCAACACAATAGCTGTCATTTCCTGTTAGTGCTACATGGCTAACGAGGCAGCAGGATGAGACCTGGCATGAGTATTAGTGTCAGTTATTAACTCACCTTCAATCTCGCTTTCTCACATAAATCTGTTTGAGCTGCATCCCAACACTACTTTCCAAATGTGTCAAGCTGCTCCAGTGTTCCCCTCTCTTATCTCCTCTTCACCTTTGTGAAAATGTTTGGTTGAGCACTGCCAAAGTTTTCAATGGTATAAAGCAGCCATTCCCAAACTTAGGAATGCTGTGGCCCAATTTGAAATCTGAAAATCTTCCGGGGCCCACCCAACCCTTTAATCACAACTCTGATCAAAACACGACACTAAGATTAAGTATTTCCCTATTATATATTTTGATTTCATGAACGGAACGTAAATGTGGGCATACAGCAATGCAGTGCAAATTAATCATCCATTCACATACAAAAACCTAGAAAACAATTGGGAGTGTGTTGGCAGGCATGCCTCTCGCGCCCCCCACTGCAGTACCTTTCGTGGCCCTCCAGGGGGCCCACACTTTGCGAATCATAATGCAATGAAATTTGATGTGGGGCATTCACGGCTACTACATTTTAGTAGTCATCGACTCCTCCCAAAAAGTAGTTGACTAGTCGATTAATTGTGGGCGATATATCATGTTTTTTCACCCAATAAAAATGATAAATTCTCATCAAAAAGGCCTCAAAAACAGCCAGTAAAGGGCTAACTAATGTAGGCGGAACCAACTTTGGGGTGACTGTGAACTAGCAGGGTCCTGATTGGCTCCGAGAGGCTGTTTACAAATGAGCCACTAAACCCCAGCTACATGTCTGAGCTGAAGATACCGTCTGTTTGACTGCAGTAACAACATAGAGGGGAGTCTTTCCCTCTCTAAATACCATAAATTGCATTTATATAACATTATGTAGTTATTCATGTAGTTGTAGGATTGTTCAACTTATTTATATTGTTTATTCCTAAAACCACAGATGAACGATGAGTCGACTATGATGCACATTGTCAAAAACTAGGGGTTTTGATAGTCGACTAGTCTGTGAAACTACTAATTTGACGAGCATTTTATTCTAACGTCAGTCTTTTTTTAAATCTCACCCTGTGTCCCCTCCCCATCCAGACCCTTGGCCTACAGCACACTAGCAGACCTGGTGCACCACGTCCGTCAGAACCTGCCCCTGACCGATCTGTCACTCGCTGTGCAGCTCTTTGCCAAGAATATCGATGACGAGTCGCTTCCCAGCAACATCCAGACGATGTCCTGCAAGCTGCTGCTCAACCTGGTAGACTGCATCCGCTCCAAGTCGGAGCAGGAGAATGGCAATGGACGGGACATCCTCATGAGGATGCTGGAAGTAAGCAAGCAAGCACCATAGAGAGACAACGTGACCGCCTACTTCCTGCTTCAGCTAAGAACCAGACACGAAAAAAGTGGAATAAATGGTGGCGAGAGTCAATACTTTTTTGGATCCCGTTTGAATTGTGCCATGAAGTACACATGTCAATTTAGTCAATTTAAAAGAGAACTTTGCATGTTAAGAAAGCCGCAGTTTGTCGTAAAACTGAAATTTAACGCTTAGTTTTGTATGAAACCGCTCAATCAACTACATCTCTCGTGTCGCACAATATACGTCACACCAACACCGACATGGCCTCGCGGGAGAGACGTCACTTATGCAATTGATTGTGTGTAGTCTTTCTGATTTATAACTTATAGTGCAACAGTTTTACCACAAACTACGACATTCTTGACTTGCAAAGTTATCTTTTAAATTGACAAACATATGTGTACCTCATGGCATAATTCAAGCGGGATCAAAAAAATGATTGTCTCTCCCCATTCACCAACATTATTTTTTTTCATGGCTGGTTCACATAGGGCCTGGCGGGAAAGGGGAGGGACTTTGGCTTCTATAGAATGTAGATTAATAGAGAGCCAAAGTCACGCCCCTTCCGGTACGGCCCTATGTGAACCAGCATCAAACAATAATTCTTTGATCCCGTTTGAATTGTGCCGTGAAGTACACATTTAAAAGATAACTTTGCAATTCAAGAAAGTCGCAGTTGTAAAACTGTGTTGTAAAACTGTTGCACTGTAAGGTATAAATTAGAAAGACTACACAACCAGTCGCGTAAGTGACGTCATAACTTTCTCTCCCACCAGGCTGTGTTGGTGTGACGTATATTGTGCGAGACGAGAGATGTAGTTGATTGAGTGGTTTCATACAAAATGATCTGTTTGTTTTACGACAAACTCTGACTTTCTTGACTTGCAAAGTCAAACCTCACATGTGTACTTCATGGCACAATTCAAATGGGATCAAAAAAAGCTGTTCACCCCCACTCATATTTTTTCTGACGCTAGTTCGTACAATGTCTGCCATCTTGTGGAAACCATAGCGCAGTTGAGCTATTCAAAGTTCAGTCAATGGACCAAAAAACTATTAAATAACTCCTTATGAAGGGAATGTACAAATTGCAAAAAAGAAAGTCAAACAACAATAGGTGGTTAGCGGTCAGTTACACTCCGTATTAGTTAAAGTTAGTGTAGGACGATGATGGAGTATAATTGTCTCTTTCCCCTCCTTGTCTAAAACCAGGTATTTGTGCTGAAGTTCCACACCATTGCACGCTACCAGCTTGTCACCATCTTCAAAAAGTGCAAGCCCCAGTCGGAGATGGGCGTGGTCGACCCGGGTGCATTACCCGGGGTCCCGGCCACTCCCACCCCATCCACTACCCCTGCCCTTCCGCCTCCTGCTCCTCCCACACCCGTCGCCTCCACACCTGCTCCCCCATCCACGCCCTTCGACCGGCAGGGGGAGAAGGAGGACAAGCAGACCTTCCAGGTGTCGGACTGCCGCAGCCTGGTCAAGACCCTGGTGTGTGGGGTTAAGACCATCACATGGGGTATCACCTCCTGTAAAGCCCCTGGAGGTGAGAGCAGAGCACACTTTCCCTGGCTCTATGTTATGAAAGTACAAATGAACTCTCGACACACGGCTGGGTTTTTTGTCCCCGTGTACCTCAGTGAATAGAGCAGTGAAGCTGGAAACATGCCACAACGTCAGCCTCATCTTGGAGCATTGCAGACGACCTATATACTCGAACGTCAGCTTGGCGAGGGGGTCGCAGAGGAGTCCTCAGAAAATTGAGTAAATTGTGTGATTTCACTTGGATTTCAATGACTAGAAGTTAGCCCAATGAGAGAATGTAGAGCATATACTTGGTAATAGCTTTCACGATCTCCTGTTATCTCCCCTTTCAACATTATATTATACTTGTGCTGTTTGCGTCAGCTGCGTCGGGTCACATCTTCAGGCCCATACAGTGAGGGATTTGATGCTGTAGCATGTTTTCAGCATTACACTGTCAAATGGCATATCCAGCATATAAAATGGCAACTGTATGTATCAGTGATCACCTGATGAAATCTGCTCTAGCTGCATGTGCTGTTTAACTCTTCTCTGTGTTCAGAGGCTCAGTCCATTCATTTAACTCTTCTTTGTGTTCAGAGGCTCAGTTAATTCATTTAACTCTTCTCTGTGTTCAGAGGCTCAGTTCATTCATTTAACTCTTCTCTGTGTTCAGAGGCTCAGTTCATTCATTTAACTCTTCTCTGTGTTCAGAGGCTCAGTCCATTCATTTAACTCTTCTCTGTGTTCAGAGGCTCAGTTCATTCATTTAACTCTTCTCTGTGTTCAGAGGCTCAGTTAATTCATTTAACTCTTCTCTGTGTTCAGAGGCTCAGTTCATTCATTTAACTCTTCTCTGTGTTCAGAGGCTCAGTTCATTCATTTAACTCTTCTCTGTGTTCAGAGGCTCAGTTCATTCATTTAACTCTTCTCTGTGTTCAGAGGCTCAGTTCATTCATTTAACTCTTCTCTGTGTTCAGAGGCTCAGTTAAATTCATTTGACTCTTTTCTGTGTTCAGAGGCTCAGTTAATTCATTTGACTCTTTTCTGTGTTCAGAGGCTCAGTTTAATAATTTGACTCTTCTCTGTTTGTGTTCAGAGGCTCAGTTCATTCATTTAACTCTTCTCTGTGTTCAGAGGCTCAGTTTATTAATTTAACTCTTCTCTGTGTTCAGAGGCTCAGTTTATTAATTTAACTCTTCTCTGTGTTCAGAGGCTCAGTTTATTAATTTAACTCTTCTCTGTGTTCAGAGGCTCAGTTTATTAATTTAACTCTTCTCTGTGTTCAGAGGCTCAGTTTATTAATTTAACTCTTCTCTGTGTTCAGAGGCTCAGTTTATTAATTTAACTCTTCTCTGTGTTCAGAGGCTCAGTTTATTAATTTAACTCTTCTCTGTGTTCAGAGGCTCAGTTTATTAATTTAACTCTTCTCTGTGTTCAGAGGCTCAGTTTATTAATTTAACTCTTCTCTGTGTTCAGAGGCTCAGTTTATTAATTTAACTCTTCTCTGTGTTCAGAGGCTCAGTTTATTAATTTAACTCTTCTCTGTGTTCAGAGGCTCAGTTTATTAATTTAACTCTTCTCTGTGTTCAGAGGCTCAGTTTATTAATTTAACTCTTCTCTGTGTTCAGAGGCTCAGTTTATTAATTTAACTCTTCTCTGTGTTCAGAGGCTCAGTTTATTAATTTAACTCTTCTCTGTGTTCAGAGGCTCAGTTTATTAATTTAACTCTTCTCTGTGTTCAGAGGCTCAGTTTATTAATTTAACTCTTCTCTGTGTTCAGAGGCTCAGTTTATTAATTTAACTCTTCTCTGTGTTCAGAGGCTCAGTTTATTAATTTAACTCTTCTCTGTGTTCAGAGGCTCAGTTTATTAATTTAACTCTTCTCTGTGTTCAGAGGCTCAGTTTATTAATTTAACTCTTCTCTGTGTTCAGAGGCTCAGTTTATTAATTTAACTCTTCTCTGTGTTCAGAGGCTCAGTTTATTAATTTAACTCTTCTCTGTGTTCAGAGGCTCAGTTTATTAATTTAACTCTTCTCTGTGTTCAGAGGCTCAGTTTATTAATTTAACTCTTCTCTGTGTTCAGAGGCTCAGTTTATTAATTTGACTCTTCTCTGTGTTCAGAGGCTCAGTTCATTCATTTGACTCTTCTCTGCTTGTGTTCAGAGGCTCAGTTCATTCATTTAACTCTTCTCTGTGTTCAGAGGCTCAGTTCATTCATTTAACTCTTCTCTGTTTGTGTTCAGAGGCTCAGTTCATTCATTTGACTCTTCTCTGCTTGTGTTCAGAGGCTCAGTTCATTCATTTGACTCTTTTCTGTGTTCAGAGGCTCAGTTCATTCATTTGACTCTTCTCTGCTTGTGTTCAGAGGCTCAGTTCATTCATTTAACTCTTCTCTGTGTTCAGAGGCTCAGTTCATTCATTTAACTCTTCTCTGCTTGTGTTCAGAGGCTCAGTTTATTCATTTAACTCTTCTCTGTGTTCAGAGGCTCAGTTCATTCATTTAACTCTTTTCTGTTTGTGTTCAGAGGCTCAGTTTATTCATTTAACTCTTTTCTGTTTGTGTTCAGAGGCTCAGTTTATTCATTTAACTCTTCTCTGTTTGTGTTCAGAGGCTCAGTTCATTCCTAACAAGCAGCTCCAGCCCAAGGAGACACAAATCTACATCAAGCTGGTAAAATACGCCATGCAAGCCTTGGACATCTACCAGGTACGGCCAGCAAAGAGCTGCACTAAACCATCAGGGGTTTTCTCTAACAGTAATTGGCATGCTTTGGACTTGTTTATTTGTCAAATAATTACTTTTATTTCTTTGTGCAATGATAATTGAAAATATGAAGTATAATGATAAAACAAATAAAATTACACAATTGTGCAGGTGACTCATGAAAAGCTCTAACACAGTGATTCCCAAACTGTGGTGCGCGACCCACTAGTGGGCCTTGGAGGTACTGTAGGTGGGCCGCGAGTGGTCTGCCAACACTCCCGATTTTCGCGGGTAATCAAATGTCTGTAGCAGGGTCATTTTTAAAGCTACAGTGGAGATCATGTTATCAGAAGAAACTAGAAGACCTAATACATCAATTGGTACCATAATATGCTAGCTTGTCGGGAAGGGGGATAAATAATACCCACCAGTCTCCCCTTTACAGATAAGGTAGCATTTTTCACAGCCTAGCATTAATAGCTTGTGGATTGATTTCTTTGTTGTTGTCAACCAATGTCTTACAGTATGCAGATACTTCTGATGAGTAAGGGGGGAGAAAATGGAAATCTGCTTTTGGGGATTTTGCTAAAAAACAAATTGTATGTGGATGGATTATTAATTTTCCTCATACCCAACTTCACATGCTCTGTAAATGAAATGAAAAAATATATAATATAAAAAACATATATACATCATCTTAGTATCGTGTGTTGATCAGAGTTGTGATTGAAGGGGTTAGGTAGGCCCCAGAACATTTTCAGATTTCAAAGTGGGCCGCAGCATTCTTACGCTTGGGAACCCCTCTCTGCTCTAACAGATAAGCATCATGTCAGCAAGATGTGTCTCTGATAAACAGAATGGCTTTAGATCCAGTGACAGCCCGGTGTAACAGCGCCCCATCCCCCTCCTGGCTAGGTACAGGTTGCCAATAACCAACAGACGTACATCAGGGTGGCTAACTGCCAGACAGTGCGCATGAAGGAGGAGAAGGAGGTTCTGGAGCACTTTGCCGGGGTCTTCACCATGATGAACCCCCTCACCTTCAAAGAGATCTTCCAGACCACCGTCCCTTACATGGTGGAGCGAATCTCCAAGAACTATGCACTGCAGGTACATGCTAGCCCACATACAAACAAGAAAATTGCTACCACTTTTTTCTTTTGTATAAGAGCTGACACATTTCTTTGCATCTTTGAATGATTCAAGTAATTAAATGACAATTAAGTGCATGCGATGTCTTCAGCCTGAATTCATTAACCGTCCTCAAATTCCATTTCTGGTTCTCTGTTGTGTACCAGATTGTGGCTAACTCTTTCCTGGCAAACCTGTCGACGTCCGCTCTGTTTGCCACCATCCTGGTGGAGTATCTTCTAGAGAGGCTGCCGGAGATGGGCTCCAATGTGGAGCTCTCGAACCTCTATCTCAAACTCTTCAAACTGGTCTTTGGATCGGTGTCTCTGTTCGCTGCTGAGAATGAGCAGATGCTCAAGGTAAACCTGCAAGTTATAAGACAGATATCTGGGCGTTAACTGTTTTTGCAATACTATGTTTTTTTCTTTACTTTTTTCACTTTTCAGTATTTAGTAATATTCCTCCTTGTTTCCCAAGCCCCACCTCCATAAGATAGTGAACAGCTCCATGGAGCTTGCGCAATCAGCTAAGGAGCCCTACAACTACTTCCTGCTTCTCCGGGCTCTGTTCCGCTCCATTGGTGGAGGCAGCCATGACCTGCTCTACCAGGAGTTCCTGCCCCTCTTACCCAATCTACTGCAAGGTAAGACCTCACACTTCTCTTTGGTTTAGAAAGAGGCGAGATGAGTTGTATATGATGAGCTGTTTGCAGCATGTGTACAACTCTCTTATCACCTCCCATTCCCCTCAGCAGTACCCCTCTGTCATTGTTTGAACTTCAGCCCAACTGTCACTCTTACCTCTTTTTGTCCAATCTCCCTTCTTCCCCCCACTACTGTAGGTCTGAACATGCTACAGAGTGGCCTTCACAAGCAGCACATGAAGGACCTATTTGTGGAGCTGTGTCTGACGGTGCCGGTGCGTCTGAGCTCCCTGCTGCCCTACCTGCCCATGCTGATGGACCCGCTGGTGTCAGCGCTCAACGGCTCCCAGACCCTGGTCAGCCAGGGCCTTCGCACCCTGGAGCTGTGTGTGGACAACCTGCAGCCCGACTTCCTCTATGACCACATCCAGCCTGTCAGGGCCGAGCTCATGCAGGTGTGTGTGTGGAGGGGGGGGGGGGGGGGGTTGTGCTGCTCCTTTTACACTTCTCATCATTATCCATTCTCCCTTTTATAACTACCGTAAATTCCGGACTATAAGGCGCACCGGTCTATAAGGCGCACCTTCAAAGGTGACTATTTTTTTCTTCTATAAGCCGCACCGGTCTATAAGCCGCGGGTGTTTTGATGTTTAATTACCATATGTAAGGCTTCGTGCACAGAGGGGATTGTCGGGAAAGAGATGGCTGTTTGGGGAAGCTCCCATTTATTAACATTTCAACAAAACAAAAGTCAGGTCACTAATCCCCAGACAAAATCACACATTGTGGTATTTTTTGTTTTTTTTACAGTGCACACAGTGTCCGCGGTGTGGTGAAAAGAGGGCAAGAGAGGAAATTAAAACAGAAGTGGATTTATAGTTAGAAAGAGTGCTAAAGAAGAGAGAATTCCGTTTTTTATTTTTTTATTTTATTTACTCACAGTACTATTGACCAGTCCAACTCAAAAGATATTCGGCAGTTTCACTTTGAGCTCTTGTTCCGCCGCTGTCCAGCAATGGTTATGACGAGTCTCGCTGGGTACAGTACGCCAAAGCGATATCCATTGACTCGATGATGCTGTTGTATGTTGCGCGTTTCTGTTGCACCAACGCGGAGAGGTCCTGCCGGACGAAAAAGCGCGTACCCTCCCAGGTGAGGGGCTTCTTCCCCGCAGCCTGGAGGATGAGTTGACGGTCGGGCCAGCGGAGTAGGCAGATGAAGATGGCCCTCGGTGGCAGGCCGGGGTCTGGACGTGGCCGAGGCGCCCGGTGTGCCCTGTCCACCTCTGGTGGTTTCTCGCCTTCCTTCAGGTCCAGGATGTAACACAGGATTTTGCCACGAAAGCGTCCATGTCACCAATCTCAGCTCCCTCTTTTACATTGATCAGGCGAATGTTATTTCTTTTACTCCTGCTGATTAAGTCATCAACCTGCGTGTGCAGCGTTTCGATGTTTTTGCATTTTATCCACTTTCGGACTCACTGTGTTGTTTTTGTCCTCCAGTGCGCTGATGCGCTTTTTTTAGAAACTCTGTTCACGGTTGCATTATTTTCTTTAGTGAGTGAGTGGATGGACTTCTGCACGTTTTCAAACTTGTTTTCAAGCTGCTCAAACCTCTGAGCGATGTCGGACTTAATCGATAGTGTTTCACGGAGTAAAAGTTTAGCCCAAGCCGTGAATCTCCAGCCTCCAGCAGGTGAGTCATTTCCTCATTCATGGCGGTGATTGCTTCTTTCTTTCTTTCGTCTTTTTCTTTCTGCTTACCTGTGTTGTGTTATGTTATGTTATGTTATGTTATGTTGTTAAAAGAGGGCAAGAGAGGAAATTAAAACAGAAGTGGATTTATAGTTAGAAAGAGTGCTAAAAAAGAGAGATTTTTTTTTTTTTTGGGAAAAAATCCATAGATAAGACGCACCGTTATTTAAGCCGCAGGGGCCAAAAAAGGCCAAAAAACGGGAAAAAAGCCGCGGCTTATAGTCCGGAATTTACGGTAATGTAATATCTCTTCAGTTCTGTTCACTGAGCCTCCCCTCAGTTTCGAGCCCTCCTGGGGAGGCCAGCCTCCCACTTTCAGAACCTCTGCTGGCCCGTAATACTTTGACTTTTTTACCACTGACTAGGCAAATTAATAGCAATGAATGTAAAATAATGGCTGCTTATTTACCAATGTGGCTAGCAGCCTAGAGCAAGTCACTGCCCAACTTTTGTGTGTGCTGGCTGTTGCTATTTTCCCACCCTGTGTAGCAGCAATGATTGTAAGCGGTCATCACGGTTTTGTTAATGATGATCAGCTGTTCTCTTACCTTAAGCAGCTCCTGCTCCAACACCCAACACTCAAACTAAAGATGTGGTCTCTCCTCCTCACCGTGTGCTCCAGGCCTTGTGGCGTACCCTGCGGAACCCAGCGGAGACCATCTCCCATGTGGCCTACCGGGTCCTGGGGAAGTTTGGTGGCAGCAACAGGAAGATGCTGAAGGAGTCCCAGAGGCTGCAGTACGTAGTGACCGAGGTCCAGGGGCCCAGCATCAAGGCCGAATTCACCGACTGCAAAGCCTCCATACAGCTGCCCATGGAGAAGGTAGGATTAGTTAATTGTGGCTTTGTCTTGTTGCCTGTGTCTGGCTGTTAAAGCAGCTTTTTTGAAAAAACTTTGTGTACATGCTAGGCTTGAGCCGGTTTTCGATAATATTGAATATTGCGATATTTCCTGAATCCGAACTCTGAAGAGGAAAGCTTTGGGGTGACATCACTCTGTAACACAGCTTGAACACTTTATGCACCCCCTTTTGCCTTTGTATTTCAATTTGAGCAGGAAAAAATAATCGAACGGAACAGACCTAGATATCCCATCGTTATTGTTTCCTAGAGAGAGCAATATATCCATGTCCTAGGTGTGTGTGTGAGAAGATGAAGAGGGTGTTGTGTGTTGTGAAGAGACTGTGTGTTCCTCAGGTATTTAAATTAATCTCCTGTCCCTCCTCCTCACCCCCACTCGGTAATCATCAATCAATTTGCCGCCTGGCCGCCATGACGCCATTATTTACTCTCACTAATGGCTGCTGCTTCTTTTCTGGCTCTCCATCTGTGTGTTTGCCATCAACATGGACGCAGGCCACACACGCGCGCACACACACATGCACGCACGTGCACACACAAACTCACGTCATTTCTAAAAATTTTGTTTGCACTACAAGATTGATGCCACATACAGCATGCCTCCAACTTGACTGTCGCTCTCTCATTTCCTCCCTTCATGTCAAACTGAATGTGGCTTCATGTCATTAGCTTGCCGTACACCTGTCCCCTCTCGCCTCTTTCTGTCACCCTAACTAACGCTACAACCCCTCATACACTCTCTGTATGAGAGTCTCATTGTGCCTTGGGGATAGTATTCAAACTTGTTCTCTGCTTATGACTAGAATGGAATGATAGGATATATTTTAGGCTTAGATTTGTTTGGTAAATAGTTAACCACCTTATTTTTTAATGCCCCGCTGTAAAATAATTATGGGTACAAGGTCCGGTTGAACGTCACTTGATTGTTGCAGCTTGCACATTTTCCTCCTTATTAACGAGGGACCTACTTATGTCTAAGTAGGTCCTGTTAGATTTGATGTCTAAGTAGGTTCTGTTAGATTTGATGTCTAAGTAGGTCCTGTTAGATTTGATGTCTAAGTAGGTTCTGTTAGATTTGATGTCTAAGTAGGTCCTGTTAGTTTTGATGTCTAAGTAGGTCCTGTTACATTTGATGTCTAAGTAGGTTCTGTTAGATTTGATGTCTAAGTAGGTTCTGTTAGATTTGATGTCTAAGTAGGTTCTGTTAGATTTGATGTCTAAGTAGGTTCTGTTAGATTTGATGTCTAAGTAGGTTCTGTTAGATTTGATGTCTAAGTAGGTTCTGTTAGATTTGATGTCTAAGTAGGTCCTGTTAGATTTGATGTCTAAGTAGGTTCTGTTAGATTTGATGTCTAAGTAGGTCCTGTTAGATTTGATGTCTAAGTAGGTTCTGTTAGATTTGATGTCTAAGTAGGTTCTGTTAGAGTTGATGTTTAAGTAGGTCCTGATTTGATGTCTAAGTAGGTCCTGTTAGATTTGATGTCTAAGTAGGTTCTGTTAGATTTGATGTCTAAGTAGGTTCTGTTAGATTTGATGTCTAAGTAGGTTCTGTTAGATTTGATGTCTAAGTAGGTCCTGTTAGATTTGATTTCTAAGTAGGTCCTGTTAGATTTGATGTCTAAGTAGGTCCTGTTAGATTTGATGTCTAAGTAGGTTCTGTTAGATTTGATGTCTAAGTAGGTTCTGTTAGATTTGATGTCTAAGTAGGTTCTGTTAGTTTTGATGTCTAAGTAGGTCCTGTTAGATTTGATGTCTAAGTAGGTTCTGTTAGATTTGATGTCTAAGTAGGTCCTGTTAGATTTGATGTCTAAGTAGGTTCTGTTAGTTTTGATGTCTAAGTAGGTCCTGTTAGATTTGATGTCTAAGTAGGTTCTGTTAGATTTGATGTCTAAGTAGGTCCTGTTAGATTTGATGTTTAAGTAGGTTCTGTTAGATTTGATGTCTAAGTAGGTTCTGTTAGAGTTGATGTTTAAGTAGGTCCTGATTTGATGTCTAAGTAGGTCCTGTTAGATTTGATGTCTAAGTAGGTTCTGTTAGATTTGATGTCTAAGTAGGTTCTGTTAGATTTGATGTCTAAGTAGGTTCTGTTAGATTTGATGTCTAAGTAGGTCCTGTTAGATTTGATTTCTAAGTAGGTCCTGTTAGATTTGATGTCTAAGTAGGTTCTGTTAGATTTGATTTCTAAGTAGGTCCTGTTAGATTTGATGTCTAAGTAGGTTCTGTTAGATTTGATGTTTAAGTAGGTTCTGTTAGATTTGATGTCTAAGTAGGTTCTGTTAGAGTTGATGTTTAAGTAGGTTCTGTTAGATTTGATGTCTAAGTAGGTCCTGTTAGATTTGATGTCTAAGTAGGTTCTGTTAGATTTGATGTCTAAGTAGGTCCTGTTAGATTTGATGTTTAAGTAGGTTCTGTTAGATTTGATGTCTAAGTAGGTTCTGTTAGAGTTGATGTTTAAGTAGGTCCTGATTTGATGTCTAAGTAGGTCCTGTTAGATTTGATGTCTAAGTAGGTTCTGTTAGATTTGATGTCTAAGTAGGTCCTGTTAGATTTGATGTCTAAGTAGGTCCTGTTAGATTTGATTTCTAAGTAGGTCCTGTTAGATTTGATGTCTAAGTAGGTCCTGTTAGATTTGATGTCTAAGTAGGTTCTGTTAGATTTGATGTCTAAGTAGGTTCTGTTAGAGTTGATGTTTAAGTAGGTCCTGATTTGATGTCTAAGTAGGTCCTGTTAGATTTGATGTCTAAGTAGGTTCTGTTAGATTTGATGTCTAAGTAGGTTCTGTTAGATTTGATGTCTAAGTAGGTTCTGTTAGATTTGATGTCTAAGTAGGTCCTGTTAGATTTGATTTCTAAGTAGGTCCTGTTAGATTTGATGTCTAAGTAGGTCCTGTTAGATTTGATGTCTAAGTAGGTTCTGTTAGATTTGATGTCTAAGTAGGTTCTGTTAGTTTTGATGTCTAAGTAGGTCCTGTTAGATTTGATGTCTAAGTAGGTTCTGTTAGATTTGATGTCTAAGTAGGTTCTGTTAGATTTGATGTCTAAGTAGGTCCTGTTAGATTTGATGTTTAAGTAGGTTCTGTTAGATTTGATGTCTAAGTAGGTTCTGTTAGAGTTGATGTTTAAGTAGGTCCTGATTTGATGTCTAAGTAGGTCCTGTTAGATTTGATGTCTAAGTAGGTTCTGTTAGATTTGATGTCTAAGTAGGTTCTGTTAGATTTGATGTCTAAGTAGGTTCTGTTAGATTTGATGTCTAAGTAGGTCCTGTTAGATTTGATTTCTAAGTAGGTCCTGTTAGATTTGATGTCTAAGTAGGTTCTGTTAGATTTGATTTCTAAGTAGGTCCTGTTAGATTTGATGTCTAAGTAGGTTCTGTTAGATTTGATGTTTAAGTAGGTTCTGTTAGATTTGATGTCTAAGTAGGTTCTGTTAGAGTTGATGTTTAAGTAGGTTCTGTTAGATTTGATGTCTAAGTAGGTCCTGTTAGATTTGATGTCTAAGTAGGTTCTGTTAGATTTGATGTCTAAGTAGGTCCTGTTAGATTTGATGTTTAAGTAGGTTCTGTTAGATTTGATGTCTAAGTAGGTTCTGTTAGAGTTGATGTTTAAGTAGGTCCTGATTTGATGTCTAAGTAGGTCCTGTTAGATTTGATGTCTAAGTAGGTTCTGTTAGATTTGATGTCTAAGTAGGTTCTGTTAGATTTGATGTCTAAGTAGGTTCTGTTAGATTTGATGTCTAAGTAGGTCCTGTTAGATTTGATGTTTAAGTAGGTTCTGTTAGATTTGATGTCTAAGTAGGTTCTGTTAGAGTTGATGTTTAAGTAGGTCCTGATTTGATGTCTAAGTAGGTCCTGTTAGATTTGATGTCTAAGTAGGTTCTGTTAGATTTGATGTCTAAGTAGGTTCTGTTAGATTTGATGTCTAAGTAGGTTCTGTTAGATTTGATGTCTAAGTAGGTCCTGTTAGATTTGATTTCTAAGTAGGTCCTGTTAGATTTGATGTCTAAGTAGGTTCTGTTAGATTTGATGTCTAAGTAGGTCCTGTTAGATTTGATGTCTAAGTAGGTCCTGTTAGATTTGATGTCTAAGTAGGTCCTGTTAGATTTGATGTCTAAGTAGGTTCTGTTAGATTTGATGTCTAAGTAGGTTCTGTTAGATTTGATGTCTAAGTAGGTTCTGTTAGATTTGATGTCTAAGTAGGTTCTGTTAGATTTGATTTCTAAGTAGGTCCTGTTAGATTTGATGTCTAAGTAGGTTCTGTTAGATTTGATTTCTAAGTAGGTCCTGTTAGATTTGATGTCTAAGTAGGTCCTGTTAGATTTGATGTCTAAGTAGGTCCTGTTAGATTTGATGTCTAAGTAGGTCCTGTTAGATTTGATGTCTAAGTAGGTTCTGTTAGATTTGATGTCTAAGTAGGTTCTGTTAGATTTGATGTCTAAGTAGGTTCTGTTAGATTTGATGTCTAAGTAGGTTCTGTTAGATTTGATGTCTAAGTAGGTTCTGTTAGATTTGATGTCTAAGTAGGTTCTGTTAGATTTGATGTCTAAGTAGGTTCTGTTAGATTTGATGTCTAAGTAGGTCCTGTTAGATTTGATGTCTAAGTAGGTTCTGTTAGATTTGATGTCTAAGTAGGTCCTGTTAGATTTGATGTCTAAGTAGGTCCTGTTAGATTTGATGTCTAAGTAGGTCCTGTTAGATTTGTTGAGTACTTTTCAGAGGCCCAGTCCTGCTCTAGCCGCCTCCTCATCTCCTCCCTTCTGTTCTGAGTGGCGTTAATTAGTTAATTTTCTCACTTTTTAAGTGCCTGGCTGCCTTGGCTTGTCAGCCCATAATCTGGCAATCATAATGGCCTTTGCTTGGCCAGATGGAGCTCAGTGTGCCTTACTCTTAAGGCTGCAAATTAATTGTATATACATGTATGTCACGATTTTAGCCTCTGCATCAATAGTGTTGATAGAATATTGGCATATCACAATATTGAAACATTTCCTTTCACAAAGTGGTGAAGATATGAAGTCAAAAAAGGGCAAATCCTGAACTGATCAATATTAAGTATTAATTAATTAAATTAAATATTAATTATTGTGATTAATAGTCAGGATCACACTATCTAGCAAAATTATTGTCATTATTATCATTTAGTTCATGGATGCACGATATATCGCCTAGGGCTGTGAATCTCCACTGGCCTCACGATTCGATTCGATTATGATTAATCTGTCAACAATTCGATTCCACGATGCATCTCGATACAGCTCAAAGTATTGCAGCTCCAAGTATCAAATCCTCAATTTTCTGTATTATTACTGCACATGGCTACTTTTTCATCAATTAATACAAGCAGTCAGATAAATATCAAGTCCCTTTTTTACTTAGAAAGTGCTTTAAAATCTGAATGTCAGCAGAAATTTAAACATAAGCGATTCAACGATTCATCTGTCAACGATTCGATTCACACGTCCGCATCGCGATGCATCGATTATACGATTAATTTTGACCCCTCTAATATCGCCAATCATATCAGTATCGGCCGATCTTAGTCATTTTTTAATCTATCGGCATCGGTCCGATGTTGCAATGTTCATATCGGTGGCCAAAATTTTGACATTGAGAGGAAACGTGGTAAATCTATGATTTATGGGCTTTTCCAAATGTTTTGGAAATATAGAAATGCATAACTTTTTCAAATTCACAGTGTTTACATGTGTTTTTCAGTATGTACACAATTTGAGTATCATAGAAATATCATAGAATATCCTATAGCTGGAGGTGGCCACAGATTGTGTTTTCATTTTGGTAAGAGGGGCCAAGTGGTGGCCTCAGGCAGACGTATTTGCATATGTAATGGACAGCAGGAGCCCCTTATGTTGTGATAGATTGAGCTTTGTGTGTGTTTTGTGAGCTGCAGGCTACACTGTGGCATCTGAACACTTTGATTCCTCAATTAGATATGCTACATTTTAAAATATTGACACTTTTTGCTAAATGAAAAAGTACAGCGCATTGTGGCTTACTATCAATCTGAATCATCTTAAGATCTTTGGATACAATCATGCAATTTTAAAGTGATTTCAGGATGTTTTTCTAAAATGGATACGTAGCATTTTGGAACGAAATCCTTGCTATGTTACCTCTACTTGTTAGCGTGTTGTGTGTTTTTTTTATTCGTCCCAAGGCGATAGAGACGGCGCTGGACTGCCTGAAGAGCGCCAACACAGAGCCGTACTACAGACGACAGGCCTGGGAGGTCATCAAGTGTTTCCTGGTGGCCATGACCAGTCTGGACGACAACAAACATGCTCTCTACCAGCTTCTGTCTCATCCCAAGTAAGGAGACACACACACACACACATTGGGATTATGACACAAATTGTTTGGGGGGGAAAAGTGATTAACCTCAACAAAATATTTGAAATGCAATGTTCAAATCGTAGCAAATCAATGTGTCAGATTTTATGTCACAGAAAAACAATAACATTGGCCTTTCAGCGAGGAGAGACGCTAGAAAGGCGCGCCCTCAGTTTCTAGTTACAGTACAGAAACAATCAAATGCATTTTTTTATTGGGTTAGAGCTAATACAATTAAGCAAACTGCCAAGAGTGACATGCACAGACGAACATCAAACCTTCCCAAACTGACTTTCTCATATAAATCAGTTGGTTTCCATACACCGATGCATTGTATTTACTATTTACACACATTCCGTATGTAATACCGGTACATGACATAGTTTGACAGGTGAATTGGTTATTCAGTATCAAATTAAATTGATTCGCCAAAACATTTTTGTAATGAAAAAGGACCATGATGCTGCACCAGCATTGCTACAGCACATTAATAAACACTCGAATGCAGAACACCAGTGACATGAACTGCTCAAATTATGACTCGTACCCTTGAGCATGAAGTTATATCTTCCATCTGTCTCCCCCCATCTCTCACTACCCACTCCTCCCCTCCCCCTTTCTACCCGCCACCCCCCCGCCCACCTCACCTCAACTGTGTATGTCGTCCCACACCCCCACATTCCAAGCGCTCAGTGTCACGCATCACGTCTCCCATACTCTCCTCAGCACCCGCTGTCTCATCAACTTCGTCTCAAGAGTGGGAGCGGCTAATTACACACTCGCAGTCTCTCAGCCTCTCGGGCTTCACCGCCAGGCTGAGACAGACACATGATGAACAGACACACTGGGGTTGGGGGTGGGGGGGCGGCGGGTGGGTTAGTCACATTACCATCATTGATCCCCGGGCAGGGGCTAATTGCCTTTCCCCTGTCTGTTTACACTGCTTCCACCCGCCTGTCGGTACACGCCAACGCATGCGCGTACACACACACACACACACACACACACACACACACACACACACACACACACGTGCATACACGCACACACACACACACAGATGCACGTGCACACATTTCTTCGGAGATAATGAAGTGTGTCAGTTATGATCGGGGGGGCTGCCGCCTGCTCTTGTCAGATGTCTTGATTCATGACGTCCCCTCTCCCTCAACTGACTTTTTCTCTCCTCCCACCATCTCTCTTTGTCTTGGCGTACGGTCACTGTGAAAAGAGCCTTTGCAGTTTAAAAAGTAAGAAGTCTCAAGCGTTTCTTAATATCACCAAATGCCAAGCAGGCAGAATGGAGCTGCGTTGGAGTGGCGGCAGGCCCCTGAATGAGTGAAGGGCAATTGATCCCCCCCCCCCCCCCCGCGCCTTCTCCTCCTTCTCCTCCTCCTCCTCCTCCTCCTCCTCCTCCTCCTCCAAAGTGCAGTCTTTTAAATGGCGATAATGAAATGAAGCGATCCATCAGGTCTGCCCCTGGCGTGTGGCATTATAAAACACAAGCTCAAGCATGGAGAAAACAGCTTCTCAATCACACACCATGGCCCAGTTGCCATCCGCCACGGTAAATAACACAAATACAGAGAGGGGGATGGAGAGGGAAGCAGAGGGACAGAGAGATAGAAGCAATGGGAGAGAAAGAGACAGATGCACAAATAGTATGGGGAGGGAGGGAGATGAATGGGGATTGGCAGGGTTTGAAATGTGTTTCACTGTCCGCTGTCTGTCTGCAGAGGGAATAGGCTTACCAAAAGCAATTAAAGGCAGGCATATTATGCAGGATTTCCCCCGTGCTACATGTTGTTTTGCCTGTGTGTGGCCCCGCCTCCCTGCACCCTCCCACCACCAGCCTGAAGGACACGCCTCCACAGGGGGGCAGTTGATAATTTGACATGGGGGCTAACTAGAAAACCCCATCTAAATAGACTAGGTAGCTAGCTAGCCATTTGGTTACCTGTTCAACAGAAAGGCAAACTCTGAATCACTATAGTAGGGCTACACAATTAATCAAATAAATATCGAAATCACAATATGGCCAAGTGGCTTAATATAATATATGCAGGAGCAGCTGCAATTAGATCAGGGTGAAATGTGTCACAACAAACCATTAAATGAAGCATTGTATTCCCACAAAAATTGTATCGCATGTCGCAATCACATCTCTCAATATAATCGCAATGTGATTTTATTTTTATTTTTCGTGCAACTTTAGTTGGATGGGTCTGTGAGCGCATGAAGCCTGCACACCTGTAGCATGCGTCTGTGAGCGCGTGAAGCCTGCACACCCGTAGCATGCGTCTGCGAGTGCTTGAAGCCTGAACACCCGTAGCATGCGTCTGCGAGCGCGTGAAGCCGGCACACCCGTAGCATGCGTCTGCGAGCGCGTGAAGCCTGCACACCCGTAGCATGCGTCTGTGAGCGCGTGAAGCCTGCACACCCATAGCATGCGTCTGCGAGCGCGTGAAGCCTGCACACCCGTAGCATGCGTCTGTGAGCGCGTGAAGCCGGCACACCCGTAGCATGCGTCTGAGCGCGTGAAGCCTGCACACCCGTAGCATGCTTCTGTGAGCGCGTGAAGCCTGCACACCCGTAGCATGCGTCTGTGAGCGCGTGAAGCCTGCACACCCGTAGCATGCTTCTGTGAGCGCGTGAAGCCTGCACACCCGTAGCATGCGTCTGTGAGCGCGTGAAGCCTGCACACCCGTAGCATGCGTCTGCGAGCGCGTGAAGCCTGCACACCCATAGCATGCGTCTGTGAGCGCGTGAAGCCTGCACACCCGTAGCATGCGTCTGCGAGCGCGTGAAGCCTGCACACCCGTAGCATGCGTCTGCGAGCGCGTGAAGCCTGCACACCCGTAGCATGCGTGTGAGCGCGTGAAGCCTGCACACCCGTAGCATGCGTCTGCGAGCGCGTGAAGCCTGCACACCCGTAGCATGCGTCTGCGAGCGCGTGAAGCCTGCACACCCATAGCATGCGTCTGTGAGCGCGTGAAGCCTGCACACCCGTAGCATGCGTCTGCGAGCGCGTGAAGCCTGCACACCCGTAGCATGCGTCTGCGAGCGCGTGAAGCCTGCACACCCGTAGCATGCGTGTGAGCGCGTGAAGCCTGCACACCCGTAGCATGCGTCTGCGAGCGCGTGAAGCCTGCACACCCGTAGCATGCGTGTGAGCGCGTGAAGCCTGCACACCCGTAGCATGCGTCTGTGAGCGCGTGAAGCCTGCACACCCGTAGCATGCTTCTGTGAGCGCGTGAAGCCTGCACACCCGTAGCATGCGTCTGTGAGCGCGTGAAGCCTGCACACCCGTAGCATGCGTCTGCGAGCGCGTGAAGCCTGCACACCCATAGCATGCGTCTGTGAGCGCGTGAAGCCTGCACACCCGTAGCATGCGTCTGCGAGCGCGTGAAGCCTGCACACCCGTAGCATGCGTCTGCGAGCGCGTGAAGCCTGCACACCCGTAGCATGCGTGTGAGCGCGTGAAGCCTGCACACCCGTAGCATGCGTCTGCGAGCGCGTGAAGCCTGCACACCCGTAGCATGCGTCTGCGAGCGCGTGAAGCCTGCACACCCATAGCATGCGTCTGTGAGCGCGTGAAGCCTGCACACCCGTAGCATGCGTCTGCGAGCGCGTGAAGCCTGCACACCCGTAGCATGCGTCTGCGAGCGCGTGAAGCCTGCACACCCGTAGCATGCGTGTGAGCGCGTGAAGCCTGCACACCCGTAGCATGCGTCTGCGAGCGCGTGAAGCCTGCACACCCGTAGCATGCGTCTGCGAGCGCGTGAAGCCTGCACACCCATAGCATGCGTCTGCGAGCGCGTGAAGCCGGCACACCCATAGCATGCGTCTGCGAGCGCGTGAAGCCTGCACACCCGTAATATGTGTCTGCGAGAGCGTGAAGCCGGCACACCCATAGCATGCGTCTGCGAGCGCGGGAAGCCTGCACACCCGTAGCATGCATCTGCGAGCGCGTGAAGCCTGCACACCCGTAGCATGCGTCTGTGAGCGCGTGAAGCCTGCACACCCGTAGCATGCGTCTGGGAGCGCGTGAAGCCTGCACACCCATAGCATGCGTCTGTGAGCGCGTGAAGCCTGCACACCCGTAGCATGCGTCTGCGAGCGCGTGAAGCCTGCACACCCGTAGCATGTGTCTGCGAGCGCGTGAAGCCGGCACACCCATAGCATGCGTCTGCGAGCGCGTGAAGCCTGCACACCCATAGCATGCGTCTGCGAGCGCGTGAAGCTGGCACACCCGTAGCATGCGTCTGCGAGCGCGTGAAGCCTGCACACCCGTAGCATGCGTCTGCGAGCGCGTGAAGCCTGCACACCCATAGCATGTGTCTGCGAGCGCGTGAAGCCTGCACACCCATAGCATGCGTCTGCGAGCGCGTGAAGCCGGCACACCCGTAATATGTGTCTGCGAGCGCGTGAAGCCGGCACACCCGTAGCATGCGTCTGCGAGCGCGTGAAGCCTGCACACCCGTAGCATGCATCTGCGAGCGCGTGAAGCCTGCACACCCGTAGCATGCATCTGCGAGCACGTGAAGCCGGCACACCCGTAGCATGCGTCTGCGAGCGCGTGAAGCCTGCACACCCGTAGCATGGTGATGCGTCTGCGAGCCTTGAGAGCAAACCGACCAGGCACGCTAGAAATGAGCGGCACTGCCAATTCAGCGGGCGAGCCAGCGAGAGACGCTAGAAAGGAGTGCGCTCAGTTTCTAGTTAAAGTTAATGCAGGCACTGATTGACAGAAAAAGGGTTCAATCCCAGAAACGTCCTGAACACAACAGAGGAGGCAGAAGGGGGGGAGACTCGGCAGTCATGGAGGTTTTTATAGACTGCCTGCCAGTTCAGTGAAGTGCTGATAAAGTGTCCTCACTTAAAAAAATATTTAAAAAAGTTAAATTTGACATGACTTTTTAATGGGTGATGAGACTGATTGTTTATTTAAAAGGATCCCCATTCGCTGCCGCCTAGACAACAGCTAGTCTTCCTGGGGTCCAAGACAAAATATACATGACATACAATAATTAAATTGTGACTGCTATCAATGCCATAAAATATCATCAGGCAATTTTCATCATCCAATTGGTTGTTTTGTTGTTTGTTTCCCTCCCGTCAGCTTCACCGAGAAGTGGATCCCCAATGTGATCATCTCTCACCGCTACAAGGCGCAGGACACGCCTGCCCGCAGGACTTTTGAACAGGCGCTGACCGGGGCATTCATGTCTGCCGTCATAAAGGACCTGAGGCCCAGCGCACTGCCTTTTGTAGCCAGCCTGATCCGCCATTACACCATGGTGGCTGTGGCCCAGCAGTGTGGTGAGGGACTGTTCACTTCTATTATCAGCTAGTGTGGTGAGGGACTGCTGCTCTCTGCCCTCTCCACTCCTAATATTAGCTTTCTGTTTCACCCTGCCACTGGCTCTCTTGTTGTTGTCCAAGAAACTCACGGGCATTTAAGTGCTTGCTTTTTAATGTTGCACAAAGCAAGACATTTTCAAAACAAAACATGTAAGAACATGGCCTGTTTTACACATAGCTGTAGTTCTCACCTCTCACAATTAATTCATAGTAAATATTTATTTATTTATTTATTTATTTATTCATTCATTCATTCATTCATTCATTCATTTATTTATTTATTCATTTATTTATTCATTTATTTATTTATTCTTTATTCACTTTCTCCTGTGCCTCTCTCTGTCCTCCCTCCCAGGGCCGTTCCTGCTGCCATGCTACCAGTTGGGCAGCCAGCCCAGCACAGGCATGTTCCACAGCGAGGAGAACGGCTCCAGGGGAATGGACCCGCTGGTTCTGATCGATGCCATCGCTATCTGCATGGCCTACGAGGAGAAGGAGCTCTGCAAGATCGGAGAGGTGGCCCTGGCTGTTATCTTCGACGTGGCTAGCATCATCTTGGGCTCCAAGGAGAGGGTCAGTGGCCTTGGGGAGGGGAGGTGGTGTTCATATAAGTGGATGTAATAACACATTGATGTTGTCATTCTTATCTCATCTCACCAGTACTTGTGTAATTGTGGTGATCTGCAGCACTGGCCATTAAGATAATTTAGGAAAGCTTTCAGATTCACTTTTATTGCTGCAGTAGGTAATCAGCTTACATGAGAGCAATTTGTCTTAGAATCAAGGTGCAGTAAATGTATCTTTGCTATTTTTGGGGGCTTTTTCTCACTGTCAATCTTATCATTACGTATTATTATTTAGAATTAAATTGAACAGTTGCTTTCCAGCTAAATGAGACATGATTGACCATTTGAAAAATGGGGCAGCTACTCTGACAAAATGATTGCTTGCATGGATATATTGAAGTTATTATCTGCCTAAGGTTGTTATTTACCGGTACTAAGAATTACTAAATAATTTACTAAGTAAACGGAGAAAGCAAATGTGCATTTTGGAAATATCCAGCATTAGGAGCAATTCGGTTTTCAAAATAGATATTTAGATTTGGAAACCTTTTAAATTGTTTTACCCTTTTTTTCAGTGGGGGAAAAGCTCCTTTATGCCAAATTCAGGTTTTATTTTGTTCAGGTTCAGGTTTGCTTTAGTTGTATTATTATTATTTTTTTATAAACTTTTCAAATGGGAACCAATTAATCATCCTGGCCCTCTCCTCTGCACCTCCAGGCTTGCCAGCTGCCCTTGTTCTCCTACATCGTGGAGCGTCTGTGTGCCTGCTGCTATGAGCAGGCCTGGTACGCCAAGCTGGGCGGGGTGGTGTCCATCAAGTTCCTGATGGAGAGACTGCCTCTGATCTGGGTGTTGCAGAACCAGCTCACCTTCCTCAAGGCATTGCTCTTTGTCATGATGGATCTCACAGGAGAGGTGAGGGGACATCACATGTAAATAATCCAGGAGAAGGACTAGAAGGAACATTCACTCCCTTGAGTTCATGCAGTTATTTAGTGCATCGATTCAAGGTCTGCCTGCTCCCATTTGTTTGTTGTCCTCCCTCAGTGTTCTATAAAGGGTCGCAGCGGCAGGCGTAGTGAAACAACTCGTCCGCTTCGCTTTGTTGTGGTACCGCTGCCCTCTGGCTTCTATGATGTGGTACTACCTGTCTTATTGATTTTCACATAGGTGTCTAACGGGGCAGTGGCCATGGCTAAGACCACGCTGGAGCAGCTGCTTGTGCGCTGCGCCACGCCTCTGAAAGACGAGGAGAAGACGGAGGAGCTGCTGGCTGCCCAGGACAAATCCTTCCACATGGTGACGCACGACCTGGTCCGGGAGGTCACCTCCCCCAACTCCACCGTCAGGAAGCAGGCCATGCACTCCCTGCAGGTCCTGGCCCAGGTCACGGGCAAGAGTGTCACCGTCATCATGGAGCCACACAAAGAGGTGGGCCTGAGGACTGGACAGACCTGATAGGGGCCAGCACAATACATTTTACAGGGTTCCCGCGGTCATGGAAAATCTGGAAACATCATGGAAGTTCAAAACCTTGTTTTCCAGGCCTGGAAAAGTCATGGAATTAGTCAAATTAAAATAAAGTAAAATTAGTAAAATCCTTGAAAGTTTTGGAAACGTCATGGACTTTTCTTTTGTGTAGTTGAAATTAATTAATCTTTCGTTCTTAGTGCTTCTTGTATTTTGTATAAATATTTTTTCTGGAGAATTCATGTTTTACATCAATAGATTTAATGTAAAGCACTGAAATCCAATCTAAAGAGGTGTGTCCTATTTGTCCAGTGTAGAAATAATTTCTGGTATTGACTCAGAGACACCACCTCACATTACACCATTACATGGAAATTCTATTGTGGATCCTTGAAAAGTCATGGAAAAGTTTGAAATTGTAACAATGAAAATGTGTGGGAACCCTGATTTTTGTGTGGAAAGCAGTCAGGATATTGACTGTTGGAAAAAGTGTGGTAAAAATACATAAGAGGTCATATTTTGCACGCGTCTCCGTTCTCTCCAGGTTTTGCAGGACATGGTTCCCCCCAAGAAGCACCTGCTGCGTCACCAGCCGGCCAACGCCCAGATCGGTCTGATGGAGGGGAACACTTTCTGCACCACCCTGCAGCCTCGCCTCTTCACCATGGACCTCAACGTCATGGAGCACAAGGTCTTCTACACAGAGGTACTTTGAAGCTATTGCTTAACCTTTATTTAGCTCTAGGGCCCCACAGCTGCAAAACTAGAAGAGTGCAAATGTTATGGAAATAAATTGTTTGGCCGTATTGTCTAGCCTGTCCCTCCAAAACACAATTACATTTGCAAATACTGTTCTCTATATATTTACCACCCACGGCATATTGTCGCATTACCTATTTATTTTTCTTTTAACCTATTGTTTCTTGTTTTATTTTTGCCTTAAATTATAATGGGTATCCAAATAAAATCCTAAATCCTAAATTTGATCTATTCTTGTTTGTATGCCTTCAAACACTATAAACCTGCTTGAGTTAAATGTAAAATGTTTATTTTTTTTATTTTTATGTTTTTGTCTTCAAATGACACCGCGCACAGACATCTTACGTTTACATTTAGTTTAGATTGAGCGCATGCACTAGTGATAAAAACAGACAGTAGAGAGAATCAGCAGTGTGTCCCCCAAAATACAATCAAATGACAACTGTTTTTCCTCTTCTCCAGTTGCTGAACCTGTGTGAGGCGGAGGATGCGGCCCTGATGAAGCTGCCCTGTTACAAGAGCCTTCCCTCCCTGGTTCCCCTCCGCATCGCTGCCCTCAGTGAGTTGGACACACGGATCCTGATATTGGTTCCTCGCAATATCGACACGCTACGAATTGATGCTTGCTCTGCTTTTGTGCTCACTGCAAGTCATTGTGGATCAGAGCCTCAGCTAAACGCCTAAAAACGCAAACCGAGTGGTCCGGAACACAAATATGGTTTTAATTACTGTAGAAGGAATCTCCTGCGCTTCAACCCCTCCACAGAGGGAGGTCGGTGCTCTCAGAACAGGACAAAACAATGTAAACAGGTCAATGGGCCACTTCCAAAAGGACTAACCCAATGAGTGAGCTGGAGCACACGAAGTCACTTAAATAAATTTAATAAAGGTACAAAACTGACGTTTCGACGCGCACTGCGTCTTCTTCAGAGTCAAACCGGTTTGACTCTGAAGAAGACGCAGTGCGTTTGGAAGTGGCCCATTGACCTGTTTACATGGTTTTAATTACATTTAACGTTCTTAAAACTATTCAAGATGTTTTGTTATCATTCCTTGTCTGCGACCTGTCAGGGAGAATTTCTTGAATGATATTGTGTCTCCTGGTTAGATGCGCTGGCAGCTTGTAACTACTTACCCCAGTCCAGAGAGAAGATCATTGCTGCACTGTTCAAAGCACTCAACTCCACCAACAGTGAGCTGCAGGAAGCCGGAGAGGCCTGCATGAGGAAGGTCAGTGCTGCACTTCGCATCCTGCTTTCTAAACATTTCTTTCTCACAACAACAACAACAACAACAACACCCAAGACACAAAACAACGCACACATGTCAACAACATGCAGTGGCACTGTTGCTTTCACCATAACATAAAAAAAAGACCGAAACAAGAAAGAAGTCTAGCTGCATCAAACACACTAGTCATCGCTGCTGTCACCTGGCAAACTGCGATATATATATGTATATACATCATCCCAATAAAAGGTTATTGCTTATACAGCCAAAAAGCATATAAAAGAAACCAAAAAATAGAATCAAGAAATGACAAAACATAAACATTCCCTCAGCCTATGTTCTTCTAACCCAACCCTCACCTTGACTCAGTGTTTCCCACCCACATTGAAAAATGTAATTCTGTTTTTTATTTCTATTAATATCCTTTTCAAGAATCCATTGAAATCTCAAAAACAGTTTAAAACATTCAATATCTTTCTAAGCCTTTCTTCTACCAAGCCTCCCCCTCACGTCTTACTGGCCCATTTAATTATAAAAATGCTTTAATGCTTTCTGCTTGTTTGGGCTGTTGTATGGGCCAAATGGCAGAATGCTCTTTGTGCTTTCATAATCTGTGTAGAATTGTGTGAAGTTGTATTTTATGTCGAGAATTACAGTACATGTCATTGCATTTTTATTCTTATTTTTTCCCCAGCTCTCCTAGTCCCCTCAAACGCATCCTCCTCCTTCTCTTTGTGGGAGTGTTGTCTGTTTTGGTTGCAAATTAGATGGTTGCTTTTGAGAAGCTAATCATTTTTGGTGCTGCCAGTGGCAGACATGGCAGATAGTCATTGTTGTATTGTATACTATCAGTGTGTCAACCTGCACAAACCCCAAGAGGAAAATGTACTGCTCCGTTTAGATTCAGCATCTCTCTTCAGTAGACTGCATTTGGAACTTGAATCGACACTCAGGTTCACCAAAGATTTGCTAGGTTGTCACCTGATGCCATTCTTTAAGTCAGCTTAGTTAACTAGGAGGGCGCAGTGGCAGTGCTGTCGCCTCACAGCAAGAAGGTCCTGGGTTCGATTCCCGCCTGGGACGCTGTGGGTTTGTGTCCCCATTCCCATGTCACTCCTCAGTGCATACGGCCCAAGTGGGCTCATCAAAAGGGCCTTTCTGTGCGGTGTTTGCATGTGCTCCCCTGGGGTTTCCTCTAGATAGGAACCCCCCACTAAGAACATGCTAAAAATAAATAAATAACTTTGCAAGAAGCCACTGCTTTCTATTCAGGGGAAATGCCAGTATAGTAGTGTCTCATATGCTAGCTAGTATGTGATTGGCTGTCAACATGCCCATCAAAGCTCTATTGTGAGCAGAACGGTTCCCCGCCCGGTTATCAAGATGAAGTGAAAACATGGCTGAAGGAAACCAGTATTTTTGGGTGAGAATGAAGGCAAAGATGTGTATTGATTTTAGGGAATTAATTGCACCTTTTGAGGTGATTTGCCAACAGTACAAACTGATTTGAAAGTCACCAACATGGGTCTTTAAATAGGAATCATCCCTCACCTGGTGTCCCGTCACCTCCTACTTTTCTCTCCATCTTGGCTGCAGTGTGAAGCCACAGACCCTCTTGTTTTACATTTGGCTCTTCATCCCTTTCCTCTCCTCAGTGCTTTCTCTAGATCCTCCTGCCATTTGCCATCTTACAAGTCCTCTGTTCATCTTCTCTCCCTCATACCATCTCCCCCCCCCCCACCCAGTTATCTTCATACAGACCTCTCACTCCTCTGAAACAGGCCTGCCTCTATTTGTCAAACTATCCATACCTCCTTCACCCCTATCCATCCACCCCAACCTCTTTGTCCCTTTTTCCCTCCATTTCTCCCCGTGTCCTTCATTTTCTTTCTTTACCACCGTCACTCCTTTTCACTATCTCCCCCCCGCCTAGCTATTCTCTGCTCTCCCCATCCTTTCGTCTCTGCCCTGCTAGCACTAATGAGCATTGCCACGGACCAATCGATACAGGATGGAGTGTTTGTTCTCAGCGCTGAGAGGAAAATGAATGTGGCTGCCATGCATCATCCCCTCCCCAATGTGTCTCTGTGACTGTTTGGCATTGCCATGTGTGCTTGTTTACCGCTGGCCATGACCTCATGTGTGCTTGTTTACTGCTGACCATGCCCTCATGTGTGCTTGTTTACTGCTGACCATGCCCTCATGTGTGCTTGTTTACTGCTGGCCATGCCCTCATGTGTGCTGGTTTACTGCTGGCCATGCCCTCATGTGTGCTTGTTTACTGCTGACCATGCCCTCATGTGTGCTTGTTTACTGCTGACCATGCCCTCATGTGTGCTTGTTTACTGCTGGCCATGCCCTCATGTGTGCTGGTTTACTGCTGGCCATGCCCTCATGTGTGCTTGTTTACTGCTGACCATGCCCTCATGTGTGATTGTTTACTGCTGGCCATGCCCTCATGTGTGCTTGTTTACTGCTGGCCATGCCCTCATGTGTGCTTGTTTACTGCTGACCATGCCCTCATGTGTGCTTGTTTACTGCTGGCCATGCCCTCATGTGTGCTTGTTTACTGCTGACCATGCCCTCATGTGTGATTGTTTACTGCTGGCCATGCCCTCATGTGTGCTTGTTTACTGCTGGCCATGCCCTCATGTGTGCTTGTTTACTGCTGGCCATGCCCTCATGTGTGCTGGTTTACTGCTGACCATGCCCTCATGTGTGCTTGTTTACTGCTGGCCATGCCCTCATGTGTGCTGGTTTACTGCTGGCCATGCCCTCATGTGTGCTGGTTTACTGCTGGCCATGCCCTCATGTGTGCTTGTTTACTGCTGACCATGCCCTCATGTGTGCTGGTTTACTGCTGGCCATGCCCTCATGTGTGCTTGTTTACTGCTGACCATGCCCTCATGTGTGCTGGTTTACTGCTGGCCATGCCCTCATGTGTGCTGGTTTACTGCTGACCATGCCCTCATTTGAATGGCTGTAGTTGCGTGTGGTAGTAGTGAGTGAGCTCTTCACTGGGCTGGGAGGCATCAGGTCTGATGCAGAAACAAGATGATTTGTGGAACGGAATTTAAAGTGATTCAAATGTAGGCATTGGGATGAAAAAACTAAACAAAAACAGACCTTTGTATTTTCAGTTTTTGAATGCTGAGTGAGTTTGTTTCCGAAGCCTGCATTTGGCCTGGGATTTTGGGAGCTTTTACATATGCAGGTCAATGTTATTTTGCTTGTTAGATCCGTGAAAATGTTGCCTATTAAAAAAGATAGTATGATTATATAGTTTAATTAATAATGATTAATATGATAAAAAAGGTAGTATCGTGCCCCCTGGTGAAACATCGTCTATTATGGGCATTGCAATTTGTCTTGGCAAAAGATGGGACATGATGCAGCAGCTAAAAAGCTGTTTCTTGACAGCTTCATTAGTAAGGTATGACAATATAGGAGCAAAATAGATCTATAATATATATACATATATATACATTACAAAATGTATTTTCAGTTGGAGAAGACATTTCTCTGTCTGCTTAGGGCCTGTGTCCACCTAGCATCTTTTTCCGACGTTAAACGCTGGGAGTGCGCTGGGGAGCGCTGATCCCAGCGCACAATATACAAGGAAGCAGTCTAAAACTAACGTTAGTTCAGTGCGGTAGTAGCTTGATAGCTGACAGCTAGCAAGCTAACAACACAGGTACGCTACGCTATTAAAAGCAGTAAGCACAACACTCACCAGAAATATTAAGTGTCTAGCCCAGTGATCCTCACTATTTCTTCGATGAGAGCCGCACTGGCAGGACAAAGTCAATAGGAGAGCCACTTTTACCGCAAAACACCAAAAGCCACCCCAACCAAGCACATCTGCCTACCATTTTTTGTTTTATTGTTTCCACACACACACACACACACACACACACACACACACACACACTCGAAACGTACCCCGACCGCAACGGTGGGGGCCGTCGCTGGCGACGCTGAAGTTTTAGCTAACCTGTTCACATCTATGTTCGCAATGGCATCCCAAGTATCATCATACTATTATGGGATGCGATGCGAACAGTTGTATTATGGGATGTGCGTTTCCCAGGCAACGACACACGTTGACATGTTTTGGAACAGCGCTGCACGCTGGCACAATACTCCTAAAAGCAAAATGCTTATTGTTTTGAATGATTTGGCACCGTCTATTACTGTCAACACCAGTATTGTTGTATTGTTATAATATGCCATAAAGGTTTATTGAAATTCTGGGGAAAGCAGGGGGGGGGGATCTTTTTTTTTGCAATTTCTTGCAGCCGCCAAGCTTCGAGAGCCGCCATCGTCTCGCGAGCCGCGCAATGAGGAACTAGGGTCTAGCCAATCTGCTCCCACAATTGAGCCTTTCTGTCTCTGTTGCGATAGTTTCTCCATATGATTAGTTGCCAGAAAAGGAGCACCCGACACCAGCGTCTTTCTGAAAAGTTAAATTATTCTCAGCTGGGAGCGCTGGGAGCCGGCGCACAAAAACGCCGGAGCGCTCTGAAAATAGACCCTGGGTGCAGCGCACTTTGTCTAGACGTCCGTGTGCGCTCGCATACGCTCTCCCCCCATTGGAAACAACTGAAAAAAGACGCTGGACCTGAGGAAAAGACGCTAGGTGGACACAGGCCCTTATTCTCCATCTACAAGTCAAACTCTTTGAGAATACTGTCATTCAATGGATTAGATTGTATCTTTAATCACTCTAATAATATTGATTGTGAATATTATAACAATTTCAAAGAAATGTTTAAGTATTGTAATTTATGTGTCCAATTCCTGTATTTTTAGTTCCTGGAAGGCGCCACTATTGAAGTGGACCAGATCCACACTCACATGCGCCCCCTGTTGATGATGCTGGGCGACTACCGCAGCCTGACGCTCAATGTGGTGAACCGCCTGACCTCCGTCACGCGCCTCTTCCCCAACTCCTTCAACGACAAGTTCTGTGACCAGATGATGGTGAGAAACACATCGTTCTCTGTCATCCTCCTCTCTCATCTCAGATCATTTGTCATTTGGTAATTTTTGTATGTCTTTTAGTTTGAATGTGTCTTGCGTGCATTCTTTTTTATCATGGGTGTCTTCATGGCAGTCAAAGTCAGTCACTCTCACCTCCTAACTTTGGCAGTGTTCATGTCATGATCTGCAAATGGCACCCTGGTACCCAGGTTCCCAGAGTCTTATTAGTCGTCGACTCGTCGGACCGATAGAGTCTGGGTTCCCAGATTGGTGTGCTCGAAACGTCACCCAATAAATACCAGCAAACCGGAGCTCTTTGGTGTGTGGATTCTCTTTTGATCCATTTCTAAGGTTTTGATCCAGCACCCAAATCCTCAGTGTGATGTGCGTGTCTTGACTCTTTTATGCTATTTTTTATGCCATCTAGCCCATTGAGGCATATAGTAACACACATACGCTCTCACTCGCTCTCTCACACACACACACACACACACACACACACACACACACACACACACACACACACACACACACACACTCTCAATCTTGTCTCTCTGACTCTGTCTCTCTCAGCAACACCTGAGGAAGTGGATGGAGGTGGTTGTAATAACCCACAAGGGAGGCCAGCGCAGCGATGGCAGCGTGAGTATAGACACATCACTCTTTCACACACACACATACACACACACACACACACACACACACACCTTTCAGCGCTGTGACATTTGATGTAAATGTGAAGGGTTCATCATTCATACCATGTAGAGGTGTCTTGTTACTTTCATCAACCTCAGTTCAATAGCTCAGGTGAAAGCCTGAGTGAATGCAATACAGAAGGAGACATGGCCTGTAGGAACAGAACAGCTCAACACAGCTGTCTCCTCTTCAGTTGATCTATCGTGATCCAGCCAAACGGCACACACACACTGAAGGGGCAGAGAGATTGGCCCTTACACACACACACACAGAGGCGTAGCCACACACAGGCCACACCTCCCGGTGTGGCCTCCTCCCAGATGAGTGGTGAGTGGCCATATTACAATCAATGATTAATTATGCGTCCGGCAGGTGGTGGTGGGGCCCAGTGCTGCGTCTCCTCATTATCTCCCCGACAGATAACCTTGTAAAGGCAAAGGAAAGGTGAGAGAGAAAGAGAGGGGGGAAATCCACTGGCACCCTTTTTATTTCCCTCTGTTCTCTGTTCTCTCTTTTCCTTTTTTTTTTTCTTAGTTCCATCGTTCTCCATCTCAAAACGGCGAGCGTAATTAGATGCAAATTGGCCCCCGCGTCCCCGTCGTCCCCCGCTCCCCCGACTCCACTCCTGGTCTTTGTGCCTGTTGACAGCAGGGCCGGCAGTGACAATGAGGCCGGGGTCACGGGTTCGACTAGCCACGCTCGATAAAGACAAAAGAGGGAGAGAGGGCGAGATGGAGCAGGGCCGGTGAGGATGGAGAGACAGACGAAGGTGAAGGGAGAGAGGAGAGAGGAGATGGCAGAAAGGAACAAAGGCACAAATGAGTTTGTCTAGGAAAAAGGGGGAAAGGAAACTGGGGTAGGCTATATTAATATAGGTATATTATATAGGTTAAACTGGGGTAGGCTATATTCATTTGACTTTGACCTAAAAGGTTTTGATGGAAGCAAAATGTCGGCGTCTGTAGTGCTGACGAGTGTTGTTGAGGGAATGACCTGAAATCTGTTGTGACTACTAGGGTTGCAACATTCCAGGCAGGAATATTCAAAGTTGGAAACTTTCCATGAGAATTAATGGGAATTAACGGGCATTAACTGCATATTTGGGGATAATTGCATGATGCCATGATGTGCACAAATGACATCACTGGTCCACAACTTAACTCAAATCTACTCTGAATTTAACTAAATGAATGCCTGCAAAACTCTTTACAGTTTTTGGATATACTACAGATTTTTATCATGATACAAAGCTGGTTGAAAATCGGCGGAGTGTTCCTTTAACTTTTCGGAAATGTTCTGTCCCTGTGCAGCTCTAGTCGTGACATTGTCAGAAAGAGTGTTTTATGGATGTACTGTTGCCCGACTAACCTTCTGATATGCCCCTCCGCCCCGTTATTCACCCCAGCTGGGAGGAACGTTGTTCCAGAGGTCACACTTAAAGGCTGTGGCTGTCTGCCCATTCATTATCACATTGTTATCACCCTGTCTCATCTGTCCACCTTCCATTTGGAGCACACACACACACACACACACACACACACACACACACACACACACACACACACTCTCTCTCTCTCTCTCTCTCTCTCTGCTGACTCTGATCATTGTCTCCCGTTCCGGCACAGCCTGCATTGGAGGGCGTTGAGGTGAGATTTGGCCCGGTGTTGCGCCCTCTGTTGGTGACTCCCTGTCAGTGGTTGAAACTTTAGCCGAGCCGATGTCGTGCTGGTGAATTGAAGCGATGTTGTGGTAGTAGTGGTGATGGTGGACTTGCCCTGTATTTCTGTGTCCATGTGTCTGTGTGGTCGTCTTTCAGAAACCTTACTGTTGTCTGCAGCCTCGCTCTGACCTCACATTGTGATGCCGTTATATATCCCCCCAGAATACCGCTAATATCGGGGTTATGAAAACTGTCATTTGTCTGTAATCCAACAACTCATTCCCCTGTGATGCCACCTACCTTTCTTCCAGAAACGTATCTACCCCCTAATGCAGCTCTGATTGCATTTTCACTAGTTTAACATGACTAAGATCCATCCTTGTCTTTCTGCAGTGGCTGTCCATCGAGACTGTCTGTCAGAAATCATGTCCATGTCTGTTACCATCATCTTTCCCAGACTTTCATGCATCCTTCTCTTCCCTTCTCTCTCTCTCTCTCGCTCTCTGTCTCTCTCTAGGAAATGAAGATCTGTTCTGCCATCATCAACCTTTTTCACCTGATCCCAGCAGCACCTCAGACTCTGGTCAAACCTCTTCTGGAGGTGGTCATGAAGACTGAGAGGGCCATGCTCATAGAGGTAGGAAGAGGGTTCCAGTTATAATCTGAGCTTTGTGGGCGTCTCTAAAATAACAAGAACTGTGTGTGTGTGTGGGGGGGGGGGGCGAATACAAGTGTTGGTTAAACGGTTGGTTACGAGACAGAGTTAGAGAGAGACTTCACTGCTCGTTACGTGGCCCAACACTTACGCACGCACGTGCACAGACACATACACAGCCTACTGTCGCGTGCGGTTGGCTGAATACGAGTGTTAGTGCGGTCGCTTATGAGACTAGAGAGATAATTCACTCATGCTCATCACTCCCCGTCACATCACTCCCCGGTCCGTCCCAGGTCCTTTCTGTGTGGAGTTTGCATGTTCTCCCCGTGTCCGTGTGGGTTTTTTCCAGGTGCTCCGGTTTCCTCCCACCATCAAAGAAAGACATGTATGTTAGGGTTAATACTCCTGTCAGTGCCCCTGGCCAAGGTACTGGCAAAAAGAACTGGAGTTGGTCCCCGGGCGCTGCACTGTGGCTGCCCACTGCTCCTAGTTCTAGGAAGGTTCCTAGTAGAGGATGGATCAAATGCAGAGGATGAATTTCCCCAAGGGGATAAATAAAGGATAACTTAACTTAACTTAACTTAACTTAACTTAACTTAACTTAACTCCCAACACTTAATGAGATAATATGGTGCTTAGTACTTTTGGAAAACATGTTTCTTTTAGCCTGTTTATCTTGTTAATATTAATAGGCTACTCGCTGTCCATTGTTCTGTATTCAGAGTTAGCAAAGTCGACATAATATTCTGTCAGAAAACAAGTCTGGTTCAGCAAAGGTGGAGTTTTCTGTCTGTCTCCCAATCATCACAGGGCAGCCTGATAGCTGCAGACGTCTCTCTGGACTAAACGCTGCTTCAGTCTGGTGCTCGCTTGTGTGATTCAACAGCGTGATATTTGACCTCATATCATGAAACTAGTTTTCTTCCAAATATACTAGTGATATTTTAAATCTTTTAAACCTGTCGCACACGTAGTGACAGGAATGTAAACACGCAACGTCTAATGTAATCGCCTGATGCCTGCTTTGTCATCATTAGGGGATGGTTAAAAAAAATATATATATACATTATATATATACATTATATATATATATATATATATATATATATATATATATATATACATATATATATATATATATATATATATATACATATATATATATATATATATATATATATATATATATATATATATATATATATATATATATACATACATATATACATACACACACCAATAGCAGCACCAAATGTGTAGGACCTTATTGATAATTAGGTACTGACCAATCAGGAACCGGTAAAAATTCTATACCGGTCCACGCCTCCACGGTACCCATCCCTATTCATATGTGAAGCAAGCTCTACATTATGAATTTACAGCAAATGCTTCTGATATTGATTTCCTTGACCTGGGATATGCGTCCTAATCCAGTTTGATCTAATCTGATGAGCCATCTGCTGCTCCACTCAGAGCAGCTTCACAGGAAGGAATCATGCATGTCTCTCCTCTGTTCTGCCTCTTTTCTCAACCTTGTTTTCTTCCCTCAGGCCGGCAGTCCGTTCAGGGAGCCTTTGATCAAGTTCCTGACGCGCCACCCATCTCAGACGGTGGAGCTGTTCATGATGGAAGCCACACTGAACGACCCCCAGTGGAGCCGCATGTTCATGGTCAGACATGACACATTTGCCGTTGAAACAGTATTAAAGATTTTTTACTGCCTTAGTAATAGGCCATAATCAGGGATGTGTTTCGAGGCTCACTGGTCCCATTAACAACTAATGGAGATGGATCACTCCTAGACTCAGATCTTAGTCTCTATTCGTGTCGCTCAGCTAGCAATCTGGGAAGCCAGAGTCTTTTTTTTTTTTTTTAGGCTTCCTGTACAGCGCGGATCTTCCGCCCGGGACTTCCGCCTCCGCACAGCGGTGCCTTTTTTTCTAAAACATACATTGCATCGCTTTTATTCCAAAGTTCAGAAGTTGTGTGCTTGTAAGGGGATAAAATGCAATCAAATAATGTAACGTTGCTCGGGACATCCATTTTCAATGTTTTAAAAAACTCTCCGTCTTACAAAGTGGTTCGTTGTATTGGCTTTTGAAGCGTTTTCTGAAAATCACGCTTAAAAAAACCCCCTCATTTACGCTGTATAAAAATCATTTGTGAAGATTATCTTAGTGAACACAAAGTTTGCTGTTTCATAAACTTTTGTTCACCACAGACCTTATTTCAAGCATTTAACGAAAGATTAGATTAGATTTTTTTAATAAGATGCGATACCACAGTGATCCAAAACAGTGAACATGGCTTTCTCCTGCCTCGCCTCATTTAGTCTAATGTATGTGTTCATATACAGAGTTTCCTGAAACACAAAGACGCTAAGCCTCTAAGAGACGTGCTGGCCGCTAACCCCAACCGCTTCGTCCCCCTGCTGGTTCCTGCTGGTACTGCAGCAACCGTCAGGCCTGGATCGCCCTCCACCACCACAGCCAGACTGGACCTGCAGTTTCAGGCTATCAAGGTTGGTACACACATTTTCATTACATCTACAAGGTGTACTTTGTATACACGCATAAACACACCCGAAGATGCCCCTCTCTCATGGCGGTGGTACTGTCTTCCTCTCTGAATATCTGAATGCTCTCATTAATTCCATAATTTAGTCTCCATGTGTTTTTCTTTCTCCATCCCCTGTGCTCAGATCATCAGCATCATAGTGAAGAACGATGAGGGCTGGCTGGCAGGGCAGCACTCCCTGGTCAGCCAGCTGAGGCGAGTCTGGGTCAGTGAGGCTTTCCAGGAGAGACATCGCAAAGACAACATGGCCGCCACCAACTGGAAGGAGCCCAAGCTGCTGGCCTTCTGCCTGCTCAGCTACTGCAAGTCAGTGACTTATTCAATGGAGACGACAGTAGGAACTGGAATGTTATGTTTCAGCTAACTGTCCAGGCAATGTAGAAACAGCAGAGCCACTGTAATAACAGACAATCAACAGTCCATTGTTTTGCTTTAATTTGATCAGTGGTCGTCTTAGGGGTCGACAGGAAGCGGTTAATTGGGCTGCCAGCGCCTTTCTGCAATTCATTCTTGATGTTAAGGACGCGTTGGGAGCGCTGCTCTTCCCGGCGCCGCGCCTGGCGTTTAAGCGCATTTGACGACTAGTGTTTTTGGGCCGAGTGCTCTGAGCGTCTCAAGCAGAGAAACTTTTACAGAGGCGCACTGCTTATAATGTCACTTTTTCCGATAGCAACAAATTAACGCTGGGTCTTTGTGCATTGGAAGAGCTCTGGACATGATTTACAAAGCATTCTGACCTGAAGAAAACACTTCCTGTCGACACGCCCCCTTAGTTACAAAAATGCTAACCTAACTAACTAACTAACAGTGAACTTGACCCCGCTGTCTGCTCTCCAGGCGTAACTACTCCGAGATCGAGCTCCTGTTCCAGCTGCTGCGGGCCTTCACGGGCCGCTTCCTGTGCAACATGACCTTCCTGAAGGAGTACATGGAGGAGGAGATCCCCAGGAACTACACCATCGCCCACAAACGGGCCCTTTTCTTCCGCTTCGTCGAGTTCAATGACCCACACTTCAACGATGAGCTCAAAGCGAAGGTACGCTCACAAGCAGTCAGGGCAGGAGGGCAGGCCGAACTAACGCATGTCTACATGCCAATTCCTCAGTCGGTGCTTTCACAGTTTCACCAGCCAGCTTTTAGAATTGAATAGGACCTTCAGACGATGGTTGGTTACCTGCCAAATTGGCTGTTAGAATAGACGGGATTCCCAACCACACAGCCAGCCTGGTGGCAGGTGTTCAGCACTGTCCCTCAGCCTGGCTCAAACAACCAGCCGTCCTCTCACCAGCACCATCTGCCCATTTACCCCATTTTCTCCCCAATTGTACGGACGTCTAAATATACACACTCTTATCTCAGCTGACAACTTTCAACTTAGGAATCAATTTGCCAAGCCATATGTTATAATAAACCACGTTACATACATTCTGGGAGCATCAACATAGCTATATGTTATAATAAACCACGTTACATACATTCTGGGAGCATCAACATAGCTATATGTTATAATAAACCACGTTACGGGGGGGCATGGTGGCTCAGTGGTAGAGCTGTCGCCTCACAGCTAGAAGGTCCTGGGTTCGATTCCCCCCTGGGACGCTGTGAGCGCTGAAGGAGTGCGTGCCCGTCCGCATGTCCCCGAGTGCCCACCGCCCGGGTGGGCTCGTCAAAAGGGCCTTTCTGTGTGGAGTTTGCATGTTCTCCCCGTGCCCCCTGGGGGTTTCCTTCATATAGGAACCCCTCACCAAAACATGCAATATCCTGGTTGCTGAAGTAGTGCCTCCTCTGGCCGTTAGGGGCGCCTGTTCAGAGGGAGGGGAACTGGTTGGAATAGCGTGATCCTCCCACGTGCTATGTCCTACCGGTGAAGCTTCCCCTGTCAGGTGAAAACTAAAGAAGTGGCTGGCTACTGCCCATGTCTCGGAGGAAGTATAGAGCGAGTTTCGGCTCTCCCCAGATCGGCAGTGGAGCAGCAACCAGGATAAAGAAATTAAAATGAGCACTAATGGGGGATAAAAAAATGGGATGGAAAAAAAAATAAAAAAAATAAACCACGTTACATACATTCTGGGAGCATCAACACAGCTTACTTGCTCTGCTGTAGTCCACTCGCATACGTCACTCTTCAGTGTGCGAAATGCAGGCGTTTAGGGAGCTAATCTGTATGACTTTTATGGTTGGTGTGTTTTGTAGCAGAAGTTATTTGATAGAGTCAGAGAGGTCATTTTCCCTGGTTGTGGACCCTTAGAGGCTCACAGATGAATGCCTCTGTCCTCTCCACCTGACCTGCTGCTGCAAGCAATACAATCAGCCGTGTTGCTTTTTAATTAAGCGCGCGCACACACACACACACACACACACACACACACACACACACACACACACACACACAGCACAGCTGTAACGGGCACACAACCTGGCACAGAGGAGCCACAGCACTGCTGTTAACTACAAACGGGTCAGTGGGGAAGGCCCGGCCCAGCCTGAGACTGGCAGCGTGGCAAGAACACACACACACAGACCACACACACACACACACACACACACGCGCGCATGCACACACACACACAGACCACACACAGACCAAGATGCTGGCACGGGCACTTGGACCCCAAATACAAGGACAAACACCGACTGGTGTTGTGATGCCGCTCACTCGGCTCTGCCCTTTCCGCTCATATTAGAGTGCTTGACGTGACCGAGACAGGTAGGTACATGTATGTACAGTAGGTAGGTATGTATCTGCACACTGTGCTCGTATCATTCCTCCGGAGAAGATTGAATTCTGTCAGTGTGAACACAAATAAATAATAAAGTAGATTGAATGCCAAATACAAACCTGCAAGCAAAAGTATTTCTCTGCATGAACCAACAGCTGTCTGTCTGTGTGTGTGTGTGAGTGTAATACTTATTCTGGGCCACACACCACAATCTGCCTCCTAAAGTGGCTAGAGATTAATGCTAGAGGCACTGCAACACACACACACACACACACACACACACACACACACAGTTATTTGTTTAGGTGTGTAGGAATGGGGTCCAAGATAATTAAGACACACCTGCAGAATGAGGTCTGGCCTACTAGCCTCGTGGTATCGTGCGCGCGCACACATGCTGCAGGAAGACTAAGCATCTAATGGTATTACAGAAAGGTGCGGCGGTCCAGTGATGGATATCAGAGAGCCTCAGAATTAATAGGAATAGATGAGACTGAAGAAGAGACTGGTGCTTCATGCATTTTCTTTGTCTCTTTATTTGGTGTGTGTGTGTGTGTGTATTTCCTCCGTTGTTTGTGTGTGTGTGTGTGTGTGTATTTCCTCCGTTGTGTGTGTGTGTATTTCCTCAGTTGTGTGTGTCAAGCATGCGTGTGCATTGTGCAGATTGTGTGTGATGTGCTAATGGAGGAGCTGGAACATATGCTGCCACAGCTCGTTCTGCGCTGAGCGATGCCCTGTCCTCCCCCACGATGGATTGAATGGGGGACTTCATGAAGATAGCAGCTTGTGTAATAAATGCAGTCGTTAGCTGTATTGTGGTGGTTGGGGGTTATTCTGCCTTTCACCAGCTAATCAAGCCTTTGTCTTCATTCAAAGCTCCCTGTAACGTTCCCTGCTGCTTTCAGGCTGTTATTAAATAGCTTTTTTTAAAGTCTTGCCCCAGATATCGTAATGTCTCTGTATCCCTTTTGGATTTTTTTTGTTATTGTCTTGGTTTATGTCTTAATGAGTAAAGTGTTTTATGTCTATTGAGCGGAGTAGAACATGTTCTCTTTTGCCATTCATTTTCATCTTAACCTATTCATTAGCAGTATGTCACAGTGTGTGCCCCCCTCCCTTGGTTCTCTGGTGTTACGAAGCTTTCAGTACAGAGTGTAACGTGTCCTTCCTTGGTTCTCTGGTGTTACGAAGCTTTCAGTGCAGAGTGTAACGTGTCCTCCCTTGGTTCTCTGGTGTTACGAAGCTTTCAGTACAGAGTGTAACGTGTGTCCTTCCTTGGTTCTCTGGTGTTGCAAAGCTTTCAGCACAGAGTGTAGCGTGTCCTTCCTTGGTTCTCTGGTGTTACGAAGCTTTCAGTACAGAGTGTAACCCGTGTGCTTCCTTGGTTCTCTGGTGGTACGAAGCTTTCAGTACAGAGTGTAGCGTGTCCTTCCTTGGTTCTCTGGTGTTACGAAGCTTTCAGTACAGAGTGTAACGTGTCCTTCCTTGGTTCTCTGGTGTTACGAAGCTTTCAGTACAGAGTGTAACGTGTCCTTCCTTGGTTCTCTGGTGTTACGAAGCTTTCAGTACAGAGTGTAACGTGTCCTTCCTTGGTTCTCTGGTGTTACGAAGCTTTCAGTACAGAGTGTAGTGTGTCCTTCCTTGGTTCTCTGGTGTTACGAAGCTTTCAGTACAGAGTGTAACGCGTGTGCTTCCTTGGTTCTCTGGTGTTACGAAGCTTTCAGTACAGAATGTAACGTGTCCTTCCTTGGTTCTCTGGTGTTTACGAAGCTTTCAGTACAGAGTGTAGTGTGTCCTTCCTTGGTTCTCTGGTGTTACAAAGCTTTCAGTACAGAGTGTAACGCGTGTGCTTCCTTGGTTCTCTGGTGTTACGAAGCTTTCAGTACAGAATGTAACGTGTCCTTCCTTGGTTCTCTGGTGTTACGAAGCTTTCAGTACAGAGTGTAGTGTGTCCTTCCTTGGTTCTCTGGTGTTACGAAGCTTTCAGTACAGAGTGTAACGTGTGTGCTTCCTTGGTTCTCAGGTGCTGCAGCACATCCTCAACCCGGCCTTCCTGTACAGCTTTGAGAAGGGCGAAGGAGAGCAGCTGCTTGGACCGCCCAACCCTGAAGGAGACAATCCTGAGAGCATCACCAGTGTCTTCATCACTAAGGTACACACACACACACACACACACGAGCTGGGCTAACCGACACGAGCCCGTTGGGACCCGTCGGTCCGGCCTCTGACCATTTTTTTTAAGTCACGTTCGGGGTCTGGCCGGGCTCAAGCACATTGTTCAGTCACTGTTGTTTTCGGCTTCACAACATGCTGTCAGTGTGCTGGAGTGTTATTTTACTACATTACTGGCAGCACTTGAAGACTCGTCAGTGGTAACACTGAAATTGTATTAATATTTATACAGATTACGTGCGTAATGAATGTGTGTGACTGTGTTTAATCGGCACCGGCCGTGGTGTGTGTAGTGTGTTTTTGCACTTCGGTGTGGTTAAATATTGTGTTTAATTAGGATACGTCTATCTCCAGGCTGGTCGTAGCCTATTTGCTGGTGTTGATGGTTGTGTCGGTCATATTGCAACGTTATCTTATTTGCAAGTGCACTGATTGCAGTGCAAAATGCCCCATTTAGTGTATCCATGGCATATATTAATTTTCTAAAGCCATTAGTTTACAAAACTTTGTAAGTAAGTGCGCCTGATTGGTGCCAATTCATTGTCTAATCACTGCATGTCTGCTCGACTCTGGTAAAACAATCAACTGAACGCCTGTCGATCTCTGGCCGGGCTCGACTAATGCTGTCTCGGGCTCGGTACGGGTTCAGACAGAAAAATGTGGCCCGATCCCAGCTATAACGCACACACACACACACACACACACACACACACACACACACACACACACACACACACACACACACACACACACACACACACACACACACACACACACACACACACACACACACACACACACACACTCCCAGTTTCCCCACTCAGTTTGTTTTCACATGCAGCCCCTCCCGCCCTCCTTTCTTTCTTCATTAGTCAAAGGCTTTGTCTCTCCATCGCTCTGATTTCATTAGCTGCTGCATTTCCTCTCATAATGTCTGATCAGGCCAGCATCTTTCCTCTCATAATGTCTGATCAGACCAGCATCTTTCCATTCTCTCTCCCTTCATCAACCACATCCCACGCAGGCTGATCCCTTGTCTCATGACCTACCACTTCATTGCTATCGTTCCATCTTGCTCTGCTTCCTTTTCCCGTCCTCTCATCTCCTCTATCCATCTTTCTCTCTCTCTCTCTTCCTCCTCTCATCCCACTGTCCTCTCCTCTCCATCACGCGCACGTTTCATTCATCAGAGGCAGAGCCTGGTGTAAAGGTCACTGTGTGACCATGCTAAAGGTCAGCGTGTTTGTTTGTGCTGTGGCACATCTCATCACTGGCTAACAGCTAATGGCTGCTAATGGTTCCTCTCTGGTTAAAACTCACCCCCCTCCTTCCTTCTGTCTCTTCTTCTCTCTGTGTCTGCTCTCCAGAGAACTCACATGGCCATTTGGTGTTTGGAATGGGGAGGTTAGGGTTACTGCGAGCAGGACTCAGATTTGCCATATCTTTTCAAAGAAACATAATTAAGGCAAACAGTGAATCACTTTTGTTTTATAGAATCCTTTTTTTTTTTTTTTTTTTTTTTTTATTAATTTATTAATTTAAATGTGCATGAAGTGGTCTATGACTGTTGACCTTTATCAACGACCAGTATAGAGACACTGCGGAGCGCGTCATCATTCAGAAACCATGGCCAAAACGGGGGGAAACAAACCCCCCCCCCCCAATCCTGGCGTTGTCCTATGTCGCGTGCATGGTCGGCATGGTCGCATGTTGCACACAAAGATCATATATACGGAACATGAGCACTCCAACTTACTTCACTGACAGCTAGATCCACATTTTTCTTCTCGCCAATTCTCAATGGCTTCCTTGTTTTGCTCGGGAGTACAAAAAAACTTTAATTGGCTATTTTTTACATTTGTTGTCTGCGCAGCCCACCACACAACACCTTTTAGCTATGTTTAATTCAAGGAAAATTACGCTGGTGTGTGGAAATGAATGCAGAGCTTTCCCCCGTGATGGGCGTGGCCTATTTCATGCAGTGTCTATGCAGCAACATACAGATCTCTGGCTCAGCCTCCCACCCTGCTCATCCCCTTGAGGGACGATGGCCTGTTCCTGACGCAAACAATTAAGTCACATTTTCACAGCACCGTGCTGTAAGCTAGTTAATTAGACTAGAGATCTAATAGAAACATCTAGTGAAGAGGTAATATATCAAAATGCTAAATACTGTCATAAAAATACTGCTTTCTCATTGGTTTTCTTGGGCTTGAGAACAAAGTGTCTTGTGAAGCCGGGTGCTCTCTCTTAGCACCATCCTCCATTGAGCAGTTATTTTTTGTTGTTGCTCCAAAACAGAGTACCGTCCAGGAAGTGAGTTTTTTAAAACACAGATCTCAGCACTTGGCAACAAAATGGTTCAGTCACTGGTATTAATCAACAGGCCTACAATCCCTGCAGATATGCTCATTTATTGCTACATGTGGTCTTGTCCCTTTAACCCCAAACATTGACTCCAGCTCATCTCTCACTTCCCTCCCCAAGGTGCTGGACCCGGAGAAGCAGGCCGATCTCCTGGACTCGTTGCGGATCTACCTGCTGCAGTTCTCCACGCTGCTGGTGGAGCACGCCCCTCACCACATCCACGACAACAACAAGTCACGCAACAGCAAGCTGCGGCGCCTCATGACCTTCGCCTGGCCCTGCCTGTTGCCCAAAGCCTGTGTGGATCCCGCCTGCAAGTACAGCGGCCACCTGCTTCTGGCCCACATCATCGCCAAGTTCGCCATCCACAAGAAGATCGTCCTGCAGGTGGGCACGAGGATGGGAATGCCGCCATCCAAGGAGAACTGGAGGGAAATTGCTTGAAGTCTGGTTTTATTTGCCCAGTGATAAAAGATATGTGAAAAACAAAATGGTAAAAAAAACAAAAAAAAACAGTGTTGAGAAAACACAGAGGAGGAAACAAGGCAAATTTGTGCAGGAGAGATTAAAAAACAAACAAACAAACAAAAAGCAAGGGGCTTGTAAACCCAATCCACCTAACAACAAACACAACAGGCAAAACATCAAGATGACAAAGCAACGACACAACAGAATTGAAATGACAGCCGGGGGACTACGTGGTGGAACACGATAACAAGCTGCGTACAATTAGAAAGGAAGTCAAATCTATTTAAGTAGCAATGATGGAGAAAATGATGCCATATGGGAAGTGAGCATGTGGTCGGGAGTGGGAAGGTGTGTGTGTGTGTGTGTGTGTGTGTGTGTGTGTGTGTGTGTGTGTGTGTGTGTGTGTGAGTGAGAGAGAGGGGGAGTGTGATAGCACATGGTTTATAACTTCTCATGTTCCCATGTCAGAAGAACAGTATAGTAACTTAGTAAGGATTGAGAGTAGAGGAAAAGGTCTGTGGAGGAATTTCTAGAGATGTTCAGCGATTCATTTTGATCAAGTTTCTTCTGATTTCTCCCCAATTGTACTTGGCCAATTTCCCCTGTTGTCCCGGTCGTTGCTCCACCCCCTCTGGCGATCTGGGGAGAGTTGTAGTTGTAGACTAGCACATGCTTCCAGGGGTTTCACCGGCAGGACGTGGTGCATGGGAGGATCACGCTATTCCCTTCCCCCCGAGCAGTCGCCCCGACTGACCAAAGGAGGCAGCGACTAGGACCCCTAATCTGGCTTCCCATCCACAGACACGGCCAATTGTGCCTGTATGGACGCCCGGCCAAGCCGGAGGTAACACGGGTGCTCGAACCTGCGACCCTTGTGTTGGTAGGCAGGGAATCTAGCACTGCTAGCATTTTCAGCCATTCAGTGAAATGTCATCACCAAACGAGCTGTGAGTGACTCCGATTGTGTGTGTGTGTGTGTGTGTGTGTGTTTTGAACAGGTCTTCCACAGCCTGCTGAAGGCCCACACTATGGAGGCTCGTGCCATCGTGCGGCAAGCTATGGCCATCCTGACCCCGGCCGTGCCCGCCCGCATGGAGGACGGCCACCAGATGTTGACCCACTGGACCCGCAAAATCATCGTGGAGGAGGGCCACACTGTTCCACAGCTGGTCCACATACTGCATCTCATCGTGCAGCACTTCAGGGTGAGGAGCCATGGGAGAACACACACACACACACACACACACACACAAATGAGGGTTGGGCGATGGTGTACTTCCTTCTATCAACCCATCGTCATTACATGTATTGATTTGTCCATGCTGGGTGGACTTCCTGTAACTGCAACTAATCATGATGGATGCTCTTTGCCATCATTTAGCTTCTCTGGTGTTCAGCCCAGTTAAGAACACACGAAGAAGAAGCTGAATATATACAGTATGAGCGTCAGACAAGGCTACGGTCAAATACTGTACCCATAAATCTATCCATCAAACCTTGTATTTTGTTGGTTTGATTTGATTCTCATTCCACGAACCACAGCACAGTTCACTTGGAAGATGAAACGATAACTGATAACCAAACTACTGCATCTCTGAAGAAATCACACATTTAGGCTATTCTGTGTGATTTCCTTTTGATAACTAAGAGAATGAGAATGAGAATATGTTTTCACTTCCATTGACTGAGCCTCGCCTGCAACTGTTTCCAGCCCCCCTACGGAGGCCCGCCTCCCACTTTGCAAACCTCGGACCTTTGAAAACCTCGGACCCTTACGGTGGCCCTCATCCACGAACATCAACAAACATCTCTGCCCTCTGCTCCTTCAGCTGATGTTTCTCCTAACAGAAGACTTGACGTTTTCCTCAGCTCCCCTCTGTATCTCACTGACAGCCTGCTCTCACTGGGCCACATGACTCATCTAATGCAATCACATCAGCATAATTACACTGGGGAGTAGATAATGACAGGCAGATGAGAGAAAGAGAGAGAGAGAGTGTGTGTGTGTGTGTGTGTGCTTGTGTGTATACGTGATGGACAGGGCTTAGCCACTCCGTCCTTAAGGGGCTTTGAAGCGTTGCACTATCAACTCTAATTACCCTCATAGTGAAAAGCATTAATAATCTTTGAGATTGGCGACAGCGACAGCCCTCAGATAGACATCTCATCTCTTGCTCTTTTGTGTGTGTGTGTGTGTGTGTGTGCGCGTGCGTGTGTGCGCGCGTGTGTGTGTGCGTGCGTGCGTGCGTGTGTGTGTGTGTGTGCGCGCGTGTGCGTGCGTGTGTGTGTGTGCGTGCGCGTATGTGTGTTTCAGAGTCCCTGTTTGGTTTTGCAATGAGGCTAAGTGACTCTTGAGTGTGAGTGCTATGTGCTAAGTGTGTCATCATGTCCTTGAGACTTAGTGGGAGTACGACTTCACAGACTCCGCCTCTTCTGACTCAGTGTCTCAAAGTGATTGCGTTCAACTTAGCGCGTGTTATTATTCCCCCTGAATCTAGAGAGCAGTGCAGTAAAATTAATATTGTGTTAAGGAAATATACTTTTTCCATAAGTCAGCGTCATCACGTTTGATTCACTTCTTCCACTTCCAGCAGTCTTCTTCATAATGATCCTTGTCTTTTTGATTGTACACCACTTTCAGAGGCATGGCAGATTGATACTACCCACGCTCTTCTGCCTCAGGTTCTTTTCAATGCACTCAACTCTCTTATCAATCCTTGTGATGCAGCTCATATATGGTAATTAAATAAACTAATAGCCTTATTGATGCATGTTGCAACGTTTTTTTTTGTGTGTGATCCGAAATACACAGAAGACATAATAGAACACGGACAACTAAAAGTCAATTGTAACACCTAGTGAGTCGACGGCCCTGATTTTTATTTACCTAGTTATAAATTATGGCTTTTATTTTGAAGGTAAAAATGCCTAGCTTCCTCTATTCTCTCTATTTCTAACGGGCTTGATTTAGCTTTGTAGGATAAAACTTTAAATTACTTTTCCACGCGATAGTGACACAGAAGTCATTAGGGGTGTGCCGATTAATCGTATAATCGATTTAATCGATTATACGATATAATCGATATAATCGATTCACAATGTTCGATTATCGATTTGCAAAAAAAAGTGAAGGAGAGGGGAGGTGAAGGGGTGAATCTGTTAATTCTGTTATTTTATTCATCCGCCACTTATTTAGTTTTAAAGCTGCTTTTGGTTGTGGATAGGAAAACGTTTGCTTGTTGTGGGATGATGCTATGCTGCTCACTGGTCATTTGTAAAGGATTTTGTTTGGAAGTCTTTATTTATTATTTATGAATAAGCTATTTGTTTTGTATTAAACAAACATGCTAGTACCGAAATCTGTGAAAAAAGCAGAGGATTTTGGTTAAAAGTTTTATTTTCTATTACTGAATACAGAATAAGCTATTTTTGTATTAATCCTGCCAGTACAGAAATCTGTGAAAACAGCAGAATAAGCTATTTGTTTTTTATATTAATCCTAAATCTGTGAAAACAGCAGAGAATTTTGGTTAAAATAAAAGAAGTTTCTAAAGGCACTTTATTTCAAATAATCTCACCTGTAAAGAGCAGCTTTTTGTTGTGGGAAATGTAAAATGTTTTGGATGTATTGTGTTTGGTCTGATTGATCTAAATAAAAGATAATGGAGGTAAATTTGTTTGTTTCCTTTAATTAATGGATACTGACAAAGAAATCCTGTGTGGGGAAAAGATGCATCGAAATCATAATCGTGATTAATCGTAATCGTTTAATAATCGAATCGTAGCACCCTTAATCGTAATCGAATCGAATCGTGAGGTGCCTAAGGTGGCACACCCCTAGAAGTCATGAATGGTAATAAACTGCTCCAGATTGGATTACAGAATAAAAACCCAGTAAAGCAACATAAAAAAGACCGGTTTTCTTTGCAGCACAATTGGGAATTGAGGAAATGCATCTGGCTGTGAGTTGTCCTCAATTATTTAATGCAGGAGGTACGTGTGACGTTAGTAGCGGGCACTTAACGCAGATTATGTGTTTTTAGCAAATCGTTATCATGTTTGTTGAAGGCCAATGCGATTCATTGTGCCATAAGGCTGTTTTGGGCTAGTTCAATGCTCCTAATGCCCCGCCTAATGCACGGCTGTGTCATCACCTGAATTGCGTGATATCATCTTTTATCATTTATTTTCACTTTACACGGCGACAGATCAAAGAATTCCACTCTGGAACCTGTTTTAACTTTTTTGCGTTTTCAGGCTGCAAGAACGCCGTTCCCGTGTAAGAGGAAGGCACTAACGCTAAAAAAGTTGTCCGTTTTATGCAGGGAGCGTTGCCGTGGAAACAGGGCCTCAGAGCCAAGCAGCTGGACATTTTTATGCTTTATTGCTCCATATCCCTTTTCCCTCTTTTAGATTGTAAATAGGAAATAAAATACATATTTTTGATACTGAAGAAACACAAGTCTGCCAGCATTCAGTATTCGCACCACAAATGCCTACACTGTGATCACTTTCTTATGTTTCTTTTATCAACAAGATTACTGCTCTTAGGTCTTCACCCACTTCCTTTAAGACCCTTCTGTTCCTCCTATGTGTCCGGCTGTCTTGGGTCAGTTTGAGCCTGTATCATTCTGCCCAGGTAGTTCATCATCTGCAGCCTACAAATTGCCCCCTACAATAGATAGTGTTCCCTCTCGTCTACTAAAATACATTTTTAATACTGTTGGGTCAAGCATTCTTGTTTTGATAAATACCTCTCTTATTTTCAGGGTGTGTTCCAGCTGCTTTTAAACATCCTGTAGTGCAGCCTCTTATCCAAAAGAAAAATCTGGACCCTTCTGTTCTCTCTAACTTCAGGCCAATTTCTAACCTACCTCTTCCGTCTAAAGTTTGGGAGAGATTAGTTTTTATTAGATTGCAAACACTTTTAGGTAACCATGGCATTTATAACGTTTCATTCTGGTTTGAAAGCATGCCATAAGGGTGGACAAAGCAATATTATTATTGGTCGCAATATCTGCTACTTTATCCAGCAGAACTCTGGCATCATCATACTCCAGTTAGAGCACTGAGGTCGACCAACCAGATGCTCTTGACTTGGATGTTCTGAGATCGAGGCACAAAGACAGAGGCCACCTGAGCTTTTGCTGCTGATCCCCCTAATCTCTGCAACAGTTTACCTGTTCACATAAGAGCTGCTCAGACTCTGGAAACCTTTACGTCCCTGCTGTAGACCCACCGCTCAGCACTTTGGTCAACTGCGGTTTTAAAATCGAGCTGAAATGAAAGACTTTTAAACTATTTTAATTAAATCACATCCCTGGTCATAGAGTTAATCTATTTATCAATGTATCCCCACAAAATTCTCAAAAATCCAATTTCTTTTGGATTTTCACATCAAAAGTCAACCATGTTGTCTTCATAACAAAATCTACAGTCTGCTTACGTCAGCTAGTACTATCAAATTTCAACCAATAATACCATGATATGACAGCGGTCAATCACTCTAGCTAGAAGAAAATTCCAAGCTGGCAACATGGCTGCCTACTGTACATGGGCAGACTTTGCTAGCCCATAAATGTTAATATACTTAGCCAATAAGCATGTAACATAAAAAACAAATAAACAGTAATGTCTTTGTTTAATGTAGATGCAAAGGACATGTAATTGGCTCGTTTCACTCGGAAATACGTCACGATAAGATGTCATAATACTGTGCAAATGGCGTTTCAGCTTGACTTTAAATTTGCTATCCAAATACATTTGGACTTGACTTGAAATCTTTGATGCTATGCGGTCATTGCTGCAGTTTTTGCACTGCACTTCCCACCATTATTTACATGAAAACATTGCAGCTAATTCTACCTACCTAACCCTCTTCTTCTCTCCAGGTGTACTACCCGGTGCGCCACCACCTGGTGCAGCACATGATCAGTGCCATGCAGCGTCTGGGCTTCACCCCCAGCGTCACGATCGAGCAGAGGAAGCTGGCCGTCGACCTGGCTGAGGTGGTCATCAAGTGGGAGTTACAGAGGATCAAAGACCAGCAGGTGACAACTCTACACTCATAAGCCCCTTCTTAACATGAACTCTGGACTATAACCTTTGAAGTCTGCCTATTCCCCAGAGTTACCCTGCCAGACATTACTTAATAAATAATAAACCAGTTAATCTGTTTCTAAACATGAGGAAAAGCCCCGTGTGGTTTGGGGTGGTCTGGCAACTTAAACAAGATATACCCACATTATCTTTCATGCCACAGACTGTAATTGTGCTAATTGATGGACTCCTAGTCTCTCTTTCTCATCTCCACCCCATCCTCTTCTCTCCCCTCTCTCCATCCTCTTGTCTCCCCTCTCTTGGGATGTGCTAGCTGGAGACGGAGGCTGATGCGGGGGCGAGTGGTGAGGGTAGCAGCGGGGCGACTGGAGGTGTGAAGCGAGGTCTAACGGTGGACACCACCGCTGCTGCGGGACAGGACGTCAAGAGGTTCCGCACCACCACTGGAGCCGCCTCCACGGTGTGCTATTAAAGCCATTCAAATTCAAATGGTGGTACATTTAGGCTGTGACTGACTGGCAGGTTCCTGCTGTCGTCAAATATTCAGGCCTACTTCCTCTCCCTTGTAATTTGTACTTTGGAAATGTCTCAAGCAAACCTTAAAAACAAAGACTGTATTTTTATTTTAATCCATAGCTATGGTACACCTGTTCCTAAAGGCTAATAGAATCAGAACCCCGGTTCCAAAATTGACAAATATTCTGCTTTAATTTAAATTAAATTTCTATCTGTATTCTGGCTGCTTAATAATGCAGTTTTAATGCATATTAAGATTCTGTGTTTTTATTATTACTTAAAGCTGCAGTAGGCAGTTTTAAACAACATCAATGGAATGTTAGCCATAGCAACATAGCAAAGAGTAGAACCTGAATGATCCTTGTCTGTGTGCCGTGATTGGCTAGTTATGTTCTAGCTAACCCTGATTGTTTGTGTTTTGTCAGACATACAACCAAAATGATAATGAAATAATATTGCCTACTGCAGCTTTAATTATTAAGTAGACTTATAACCACTGATTGATTTACATGGTGGCTCAGTGTTTACCACTGTTGCCTCACAGCAAGAAGGTCCCGGGTCCGAACCCCGGTCCGTCCCAGGTCCTTTCTTTGTGGAGTTTTCATGTTCTCCCCGTGTCCATGTGGGTTTCCTCCAGGTGCTCCAGTTTCCTTCCACCATCAAATACATGTGTTAGGGTTCATATAAATAAATCTAACATTTTAAATGACTACAAAACACCATCTATTTCCAATGTGGTCCTTGAAGACAAATAACACACCAACTATAAAATCCTCAATGTTTATCAAATCTTTTTCTCTCCAGTCCATTCACAAATGATCTATCTAACAAAATGCAGTGAATACATTCGTGTGTGTGTGTGTGTGTGTGTGTGTGTGTGTGTGTGTGTGTGTGTGTGTGTGTGTGTGTGTTTAGGTGTTTGGCCGTAGCCAGACCATGCCAGGAACAGAGACCCTGCTCACCAAGCCTGTAGAGAAACAACACACAGACACTGTGGTCAACTTCCTCATCAGGATTGCCTGCCAGGTAAAACACACATGCATGCACAAACACACACACGCAGAGCTCTGCCATCCATATCGCCTGCCAGGTAGGACACTACTAACCTAAACCCCTCAGTGGTGAAGGTTGGACACACCTGGTGGCTGTCCTAAACGTGTCCCTTAATACACACGTGCATGCACACACCCCTCTCTTTCTCTCTCTCTCTCTCTCTCTCTCTCACTCACACACACACACACACACACACACACACACAGTCCTTTAGCTGTCTCCTCACACAGGTTTAGCTGTCCCCGGCTCTAGTGGCAGTGATGACCTTGGCTCCAGGCCTGAAATAGACTGTTGAGATTTCCCTCCCATTCCCATTTTTCCCTTTCTCCTACAGTACCTCTTCTTTTTGGACCAAACTCAATTCTCACTGTTCACCCAACCATCTCTGTTGAATACAAGCTACTGTAGAACCAGTAGGGATCACTCACTGCTCCTAGAACAGAGTGGAGAAACATAGTCTTGCATTGAGATTCCTTACTGATTCCTATAGGGACACACACACACACACACACACACACAGGGCCAGAGGTCACTGTCCGCTAGTACCGAGCAGCACACCTAGGGCTGGTAGGGATTGATTGCCTTGCTCAAGGACACTTCAGCGGGCTCGGGCTGGATGCGTGTTGACATCCGTCAGCTTGAAGGGCGTTCTCCTGACTCACTCGGCTACATGAGTGAACGTAAGATTTAGGGTGACATTACTTCCCTCTCCGTGTCTCAATGATCTCTCGCCCTGCCAGCATGCTGTTATGATATTGACGCTGCAGCCCCCGTTGTCGTCGATGATGATATGATAACGACAGCCCCGCCCCTCCCCTCCTCCCCTCTCCTCCCATCTAGGTGAACGACAGCACCAACGTGGCTGGCTCTCCAGGAGAGCTGCTGTCTCGGCGCTGTGTCAGCCTGATGAAGACCGCCCTGCGGCCCGACATGTGGCCTCGCGCCGAACTCAAGCTGCAGTGGTTCGACAAGCTGCTTATGACTGTGGTAAGTAAGGCTTTAGTAAGGCTTTAGGATGACTCACCCAGTTTCACTTTCTCACATTTTCTTGGCTAGTAAAACTATCAAACTAAAAGAGTATCTTGTGTAAAATATGCTATATTTTGCTGAATTGTTGATCTTATCAAATTAGCATATTGGCACACATTTATTTAAAATTAAAGCATGAAATGAATGTTGCCACACACACAGAACCTAAAACTGATATTATTATTAGAGGGCACTTTACACCACCGAGATGTGTCTCTGAACTGCAGAAACACAGCAGCCTTCAGATGTGTCTCTGAACTGCAGAAACACAGCAGCCTTCAGATGTGTCTCTGAACTGCAGAAACACAGCAGCCTTCAGATGTGTCTCTGAACTGCAGAAACACAGCAGTAACGGAGCTACTTCATAGAAGAAGACAAAAACAAACAAACATTGGATTCACTTTAACACATTGTACTCACATTGGGTTGAAAATGTTTTTTGTCTCTCCACTTTTCTTTCTGTATTGTTTTGTATTTATTTACTAAGTTTTCTTCAACTAAGAAGTAAATAATAGAGCTACTGTATGTATGTATGTAGGTATGAATGTTATGGAAGTTGTATTGTCTGTATTGTAGGGGTGTCACAATATATCGTCCCACGAAATTTCGCGATAGTAAAACGTCACGATATGTATCGTTGAGATGAAATCTCATATCGCAAATTTTTTTTTTTTTTTTTTTTTTTTTTTTCTTCAAAAAATAGACTAAGAAACGTCTTTGTTTGTTGAAGTTCAATGTGTGGAAAGTAGTTCAGTTGAACAAGTCTCTGAAGAGACACATGAGAAGTTATACAGGAGAGAAACCATTCAATTGAGTTTCTGGCAAAACTGTTTACTTGACAGGAAAAACTGAAGATGCATAAAAAATAGATTAAGAAAAGTCTTGTTTGAGTTTGAAGAAAAACTGAAGATGCATAATGAGAATTTATACTGCTGAGAAACCTTTTAGTTCAAAGTAAATCTAAGTGACGGTGTAACTCATTCTATTTCAAGATAAGCCTTATCTCCAATCTCATGTTTTTTCTAGTTGTTATTGTAATAACAATTTCCCACAACAGCATGTTTTGTATTTGTGCATTTCAAATAAAATACTACTTTTCCAGTCATATATTGTCATTATTCAAGTTTAAAAAAATATTGTTAAAATCGTATCGTATCGTATCGTTATCGTGAACCCAGTATCGTGATACGTATCGTATCGTGAACTGAGTGTATCGTGACACCCCTACTGTATTGTGTTTAAGATGAAAAAATTGTTTAAAAGTATGATATGAGGACCCCAGGAAGAATAGCTACTGCATATTTGCTGTATCTAATGGTGGATCCAAATAAACAAACAAACAAAAATAGGAAAGAAAAGAATGTGTAGTTTCTCCTTTATCGACGCGTCATTTTCACAACACCGCCTGTCAGCTCCTCTCTGCTGCGTCTCGTTTGAACGTGTTTGTTTTATATTCGCTCGGCGTCCGGTTGAGCGGAGTTTGACCGTGTTGGGTTTAAGCACAGTAATTGGTCTAGCACCGCCCAGCTGGGGGAACTAGAGACTATCTGATGAAGCGCACCGCCTCTAGTGACTGACTTTGGAGTGTGAAAAAAGAAAAAGCAAACTGTGGTGGTTGCTTGCCATCCACTGCGGTTGGCTTGTCATGGTAGAATAGTCTGCTGGAAATGTTTTAATGTCCAGCCATTTAGCGTGACAGCCATCGCTTATGGAAAACCCTGCATTTATTCATATGAAAATGTGACAGAATTCTTCTTGAAGTTGGCAAGTCTGCAATCTCAACAGGCTTTTTGAGCAAACAAGTTGGAGGTGAAGCCCAAATGTTCCCACTTGTTATTGTCACGCTGCTGAGCAGTAAGTAGCAATCAATAAAGGACAGCTACTGTGTCTCTCTCTGCCATCAGCCTCTCCAGGGACTGCAGAAGCTTCCCTGCTTCAGCTCTGCTTAAGCTCTGTCTTGGTGTTTGCCCCAACGCTCCCGACTCCTTTTGTCTGTTATCAGTAGAACATGGAGTGAAGCGCCAACCGCCGTAATGACAAAATAATGACAGTGGGGAGATAACGGGAGTCTCTCCAGCCTGGCTTGTGCGTTCCCATTCAACCACCCCTCTTCCCCTCCTCTTCATCCTAAACTCTTCATCCATGCTTTCTGTATCACCTCCTCCGCACCTCTCTACACCTCCCCTCTCCTTCTGTATCACCCCCTCCGCACCTCTCTACATCTCCCCTCCTTCTGTATCACCCCCTCCGCACCTCTCTACATCTCCCCTCTCCTTCTGTATCACCCCCTCTGCACCTCTCTACATCTCCCCTCCTTCTGTATCACCCCCTCCGCACCTCTCTACATCTCCCCTCTCCTTCTGTATCACCCCCTCCGCACCTCTCTACATCTCCCCTCTCCTTCTGTATCACCGCCTCCGCAACTCTCTACATCTCCCCTCCTTCTGTATCACCCCCTCCGCACCTCTCTACATCTCCCCTCTCCTTCTGTATCACCCCCTCCGCACCTCTCTACATCTCCCCTCCTTCTGTATCACCCCCTCCGCACCTCTCTACATCTCCCCTCTCCTTCTGTATCACCCCCTCCGCACCTCTCTACATCTCCCCTCCTTCTGTATCACCCCCTCTGCACCTCTCTACATCTCCCCTCTCCTTCTGTATCACCCCCTCCGCAACTCTCTACATCTCCCCTCTCCTTCTGTATCACCCCCTCCGCAATAGAGCTGCCGAAAATAATCGATTCAGAGATGCATCGCGATGCTTAATAGGACGATTCTGAATCGATTAACAAATATCAAAAATCGATTATTAAAAAAAAAAAAAAAAAAAAAAAAAATTAATAATCAAATAAAATAGAATGTAAGTACATGCAGTTGTTTATTTTAATTATGGATCATAATACAATGCAATTCCAAATGCACTTTTATTTTAAAAGTAGCCACACAGTGAGAAAAAAGAAAGTGAGAAAAAATAAATCATGTATTGGGGAAAAAGTGATGCATCGATTTAAGATGCATCGTATAATCGGATCGAATCGAATCGTAGACTTGTATAATCGAATCGTATCGAATCGTGAGATCAGTGAAGATGCACAGCTCTACTCCGCAACTCTCTACATCTCCCCTCTCCTTCTGTATCACCCCCTCCGCACCTCTCTACATCTCCCCTCCCCTTCTGTATCACCCCCTCTGCACCTCTCTACATCTCCCCTCTCCTTCTGTATCACCCTCCACGCCTCTCTTCATCTCCCCTCTCTCTCTCTGTCTCTTCTGTATCAACCCCTCTGCACCTCTCTACATCTCCCCTCTCCCTCTGTCTCTTCTGTATCACCCTCTCCACGCCTCTCTACATCTCCCCTCTCCCTCTCTCTCTTGCCACCACTTGCTCCTCTCATCTCTTTGGCTCTCTTCATCCTCTTATCGCAGCCTCTCTTCATTTTTTTAATTCTTCCATTCACTCTTGTTCTCATCTCCCTCGTCCGATTCGGTGCCACTGCTCAGACAAGGTTATCATCACACACCGCCAATTGTCACGCACTTCCCTTGTTGTCTTTTGTCGTCGACCGTGCCTTTCTCTCCGCCTACACACACGTCACACGCATGCACACACACACACACACACACACACACACACACACACACACACACCCACCCAACCCCTCCATGTCCCATGGGGTTGGTCGGAGAAACAAGGGGTTCTCTAGACCTTATGCAGATGCCACACACACACTTCTCCCTTGGGAGCACGCAGTACCTGCCCAGCGCACACACACACACACACACGTCTCCCTCGGGAGCACGTAGTCGTAGTACCTGCCAAACACACACGCACACACACACACACACTTCTCCCTCGGGAGCACGCAGTACCTGCCCAGCCCTCTTATCCAGACTATTGAACAATACTCTGAATCCAATTTCCCTTCATCATCTCATTGTGAGAGCACAGCAGTGATTAAGAGTTGGGAGGAGTGACAAGAGGGGGCAAAGGAGGAGGGCAATGGGACACACACACACACACACACACACACGCACACGCACACGCACACACGCACACACACGCACACGCACACACACACACACACACACACACACACACATACACTATCTGCATATCTCACATTCTGGTAATACAGTTCAGATCTCTGCTAACGTCTAACAGGGGTCTTATCAGCAGAGTCACCTTGTTCATTAGCTGAGATTAGTGCCATGGATCTGTTCCTGATTAGTGCCATGGCTCTGTTGCAGATTATCCTCTTGGCCCTGCCGTCTTTGTAAGCCTTGATTGCAATTTAGACAACATGAGGGCTTGATGTTGGCCATTGATCTTTGGTTTAGCAGTGATCATAATGCCTCTGGCCTTTTGTGTAAGAAATACCTCTTTGTGTGGAATATTGATTTCTGATTTGTCTGGAATTTGTATGTAATAGGAACTTGCTGTGTGATTGATGTATCCTCTGAAGAATTCATACTTTTGTTTTGTTTTATTACCCCCCCCCCCCCCTTTATTTTGCTTCATGTTGTATAATTGTGGCAAAAATATAACACTGTTTATTTTTTCTATATATTGCAATTCAATTAATTGATCATGGTTATTCGTGTTGTGTCATGATTGTAACATTTTATTTTATTTTACTGTATTTTTGTAAAACCAACATCATGCTGTAAACAAGATCATTCAATATTGCCAATATGGCAATGAAAAACAAAACTGACGCCCTTTTCTAGTTCATGCATCCTCATGAACTAGAAAAAGCTAGAAAGAACAAATTCAGGACTTTAAATGTTAAAAAAAAGTTTTAATACATACAAAAATGATTATTGGAAGAATGCCCTCATCAGGGTGCCAGAATTCTACAGTTGATAATTGTAGAAACAAAAATGTGGAAAAGACGAATACCGGTATACATGATTAATAGTACCACCCTACTCTGTTCCACACACACACACAGACACTCCCTTCCCCGACTGTACTGTACTCTGTCCTACAGTATACTTACAGTACGTTCTTCTCCCCTCCCTCTCAGGAGCAGCCAGCACAGGCCAACTTCTCCAACATCTGCACGGGGCTGGAGATTCTCTGCTTCCTGCTGACGGTGCTCCAGTCCCCGGCCATCCTGGCCCACTTCAAGCCCCTCCAGCGGGGCGTGGCCGCCTGCATGACCTGTGGCAACACCAAGGTTCTGCGAGCCGTGCACTCGCTCCTGTCTCGCCTCATGAGCATCTTCCCCACCGAGCCCAGTGAGTCAGGACCACTTTCAACACCCTCTATTTATTCATCCATTTAGTCCATCCAGAGACAATTAATCCTCGCCTATTTTGATAATCGATTAAAAAAAGTTGATTATTATTATTTTTTAAATAGATCCCCCCCCCAAATTGTTTTTATCTGATTCCAGCTCCTAAAACGAGAACATTTTCTGTTTTCTTTACTCCTCTATGACAGTAAACTGAATATATTTGGGTTGTGGACAAAACGAGAGATTTGAGGATGTCATCTTGGGCTTTGGCAAACACTGAATGCCATTTTTCACCATTTTCTAACATTTTATAGACCAAATTCTTAATCGAGAAAATAATCAACAATGACAGATTAATGGATAATGAAAATAATCATTAGTTGCAGCCCTAGATCTATGCTCAAACTGTAGCCGCGCAGCCCTAGATCTATGCTCAAACTGTAGCCGTGTATTTAAAGTGAGGCTTAACATTTCGACGCTAACATTACGCTCCCTCCCCTTAGGTACATCAACAGTGGCATCTAAGTATGAGGAGCTGGAGTGTCTGTATGCTGCTGTTGGCAAGGTCATCTACGAGGGACTCACCAACTATGAAAAAGCCACAAGCAACGCAAACCCCACACAGCTCTTTGGTAAGACATCCAAGGCAAACCCCATGCAGCTCTTTGGTAAGACATCCAAGGCAAACCCCATGCAGCTCTTTGGTCAGACATCTATAGGCAAACCCCACGCAGCTCTTTGGTAAGACATCCAAGGCAAACCCCACACAGCTCTTTGGTCAGACATCCAAGGCAAACCCCACACAGCTCTTTGGTCAGACATCCAAGGCAAACCCCACGCAGCTCTTTGGTCAGACATCCATAGGCAAACCCCACGCAGCTCTTTGGTCAGACATCCAAGGCAAACCCCACACAGCTCTTTGGTCAGACATCCATAGGCAAACCCCACGCAGCTCTTTGGTCAGACATCCAAGGCAAACCCCACACAGCTCTTTGGTAAGACATCCAAGGCAAACCCCACACAGCTCTTTGGTAAGACATCCAAGGCAAACCCCACACAGCTCTTTGGTCAGACATCCAAGGCAAACCCCACGCAGCTCTTTGGTCAGACATCCATAGGCAAACCCCACGCAGCTCTTTGGTCAGACATCCATAGGCAAACCCCACGCAGCTCTTTGGTCAGACATCCATAGGCAAACCCCACGCAGCTCTTTGGTAAGACATCCAAGGCAAACCCCATGCAGCTCTTTGGTAAGACATCCAAGGCAAACCCCACGCAGCTCTTTGGTCAGACATCCAAGGCAAACCCCATGCAGCTCTTTGGTAAGACATCCAAGGCAAACCCCATGCAGCTCTTTGGTAAGACATCCAAGGCAACCCCCACGCAGCTCTTTGGTAAGACATCCAGCTCTGCCTTCCTCGTTTATCACTTTCTGCCCCCTTTTGCTCCGTTACTCTCACTTTGTTGCCCATAAACCCTGTAATTCTTTATTCTTCACACTCCCACTCTTTACCTCTCAGACCCTCTCAGCAATTAAGGTTGTGAGTGGGTGGTTAAAATGCAAAACGATGGGCCGTGCTGCTCGGGCTAACATCTGCTCGGGCTAACATCTGGTCTGTTTAAACACAGGCCACAGTCCAGCAGTTTGGGAAAGGTTGTCTGGGGAAGGATTTCTGCTATTGGCCATACTCCCTTTACAGACATTACTTTTATCCACCCAGATGTCAGAGGCTATTTATGGAAAAGATATATATAGTATTTAATACACAAGGCTAAATTCTCATTTTACACAAAGACATCGATTTATTTATGTATGTATGTTTTTCCCTTCTTCAAATATCTTGAAATACCCTCATATCCTATCCTAGTAAAGGGCCCTGAAGGTGACAAATGGCTATTGGAGAGCAATCTAAAGGTAACGCTATTTGATACGGTTTCCCAAAATGGCAGCAGTGGTCAATAAAAAGCCTTTGGTATCCAGCAGTGGCAGAGAGGTAGCGCTGCTGTGATGCATGCGTCTGGCCAGGGGGCTGACATTTTAACATTAGTCTCCTCCCCACCAGGGAGCGGGGATAGAGGGGGGCATTACTCATACCTATCTCTGCCTTTCTGACTCCCTGCAACTTTTGTTAGATTTCCTTAAAAAAAACGTCCTTGTTGTGCTGCGTGAATGAACACAGGCTGACAGCAGGTGTGTGTCTGTATTACATTGCCCCTCTGTGGTTTGTGTTCACGCCCGGATCATTTTATTTCCCGTTCTCTCCTCTCTTCCAGGAACTCTGATGATCCTGAAGTCAGCCTGCAGTTATAACGCCAGCTACATCGACCGCCTCATCTCCGTGTTCATGCGCTCTCTGCAGAAGATGGTGCGAGAACACCTGAGCCCTCAGCAGGCCAACCCCGGGGTCACCGAGACCAGCACAGGTACATGGACACAATCAATCAATCAATTTATCGACTATGATCATCGATTATCATCGATCGATTGTGCCGTCTTCAATCCAAAATATTGGCTTTCATGGTCATCCAACTGTTTTTCTTCTCAGCCTTTCTCTTGAATTGTTTCAACAAAAACAACATATAGCAAAGGTAAACACTGCCCATCTAATTTTAATGATACAAAGTGGGTTGATAATCAGTAAAGCCATCCTTTAACATACAAAGCATTGATCATACCAACGTTGAAGGTAGGGTAAGATTAATATCGTTCAGCTGCTGATAGGGTTGGGCTTTTATTAAATATCAGATATCGACCAGTCCACTGCCAACATGAAGGAGATTCTGCCTGACCACAGCTACATAATAAAAAGGCAGTAATGGATTCCAGTTTACCCTTACTACCACTATTGAACAAAAGTCTCATTCACAAACTCTGAAACGCACATTGTGTGTTGTGGACACAAATTATGTCAACACTAAGTTCCTCCACACACTCCAAAACACCACAAATTGGACAATAGCTTGAATGTGATGCACTATAACATGCAGGTTAGGTTTAGGCAACTAAAACTTTGTCTAAGATTATGCAGCTGAAACTATTTTTTTTAGGGTAGGTTGGGAACGGCAGCGTCAGTACAAACATGTCTTCAGTTACCTGTATTGGTCAAACCCTTATAAAAAAGTATCAAAAACAGACACATACATCAGACACGTTACATCACAAACCACACAAGTATCCGCGCCCACACACACACACAAAGAACAACCACTGATCAAACAAACCCCTGCACACAGCCAGTCCTCTCCCACTTATCCACATTTCTCCCAGTAGATTGCGACCCCATCTTCATCTTCAGTGGGACCGGTGTTGCGTGACCCCTGCCTGTGTGCGGCTCAATTATTGAACCCAATTCTTCAGTTCATCGTAGACGTCACCTCACAGATCCGCCCCCGGATCGCGCGCTACACATAAACGACCATTTCAGCTGAACTTATCCTCCGGGGCTGTGGTTACAACGGGCTGACATTAGCCGGTAGGGTGGACCGCGTACTTTCCCCGACCCGTACGCAACAAGGAGCTGACTGTGTGCGATGTCAGTTGTACGCAAACACTTACGCGGTGACCCTGCTCAGTAATCACATATCCCATGTATGTCAGGCCCCATACAAAGGCCAAAGTGGCTGTCCTGTATCAATGGCTCCAGCAGCAGTCTCGAAACGCTGCAGTGGTCAGGGGAGATCCACTCCACAGATAGTTTGGTTTCACAGGGAATGTCCCTCAGCTCTGGTTCCCCCGCCTGCATTGTGTCCTCGTCACTCTCTGATTAAAGCAAACACCCACTCAAACCTGTTGGGACTGTCTGTACGGGGTTGAAAGGTCAGGTGGTGTGTGGCGCTGAAAGTAAGGTCAGGCGGTGTGTGGCGTTAAACTCGTGACAACTTGTATTCGTCAGCACGAGTAAGACAGACAAGTTTAGCTGCAGTTGTGAATAAAATTGGGCTACATCAGGGCTTTACTTTGTTTAGTTTTCTCCTGATCATTGCAAAATATGTGCAGATATGTGCAGGCTCGCCGCTCAGCTCTCTCTCTCTAGGTTTATACAGCAGGAGTCAGGCAGTGTAGTGTACACTTCCCGTTTCTGCCTCTCAGACGAGGGTAATGGCTATAAGATGCTATCTGGCCTTTAAATTGGCCCTTAATGACTGTATCGGGAAACGCGCACATTTACCCTCCGCTAGCAGCAGTAACAGTCACTGAGACCAAAGGCTATCTGATCAACACGACGTTTGCCTTCAAACGATCTTTGTCCATATCTCACTCCATCTTATTACCGTAACTGTAGTAGTAGTTTTATCCTAACTGCACTGAAGCTGTTTAGACCATCACTTAAGCTACAGTGCAGTGCACAACAACATACATACATACATAGTGGCTGGGGAGTTGGTGTTGTTTAATGTGGTCAGGTTCAGCTTACTTGTGATGACCCCTCACTAGGGCAGGAAACTTAACTGTGCCCGTTGGTCACAGCTTGCACATGGGTAATTGTAGATCACGATTTTACACTCAGAGAATATTGGCTTCTTGTCAATATCTAAACAGTTCATTTCATTCAACAAACAAACTGATGTATGCAATGCAGGAAAAAGGCTCCCAATGCATTTCAAGCAAACTAGCCCTCCTCAGGCGAGGCAGTGCAATTACTTAATTAAAATTGTGTATTTTTAAATGAAGCTATTTCTTTGCTGCATTTTTTCCCCAGTCAATTTGAGCTCTTTCCTCTTCCACACCTTTTTGTATATTTATCATTTGAACCACTATCATGCAGCCATTGTAGCTTCATCATTTCCCGTCCTGCCCTCTGACCATCAGCCTCTCTGTTCTCATAGTGACCAGTGAGCTGGTGATGCTGAGCCTTGACCTGGTGAAGACTCGACTGTCCGTCATGAGCATGGAGATGAGGAAGAACTTCATCCAGGTCATCCTCACCTCGCTGATTGAGAAGTCGCCCGACGCCAAGATTCTCCGCGCCGTTGTCAAGATTGTGGAGGAGTGGGTGAAAAACAATTCGCCCATGGCTGCCAACCAGGTAGGAGAGCTTTCACTCATCAGCCTCTTCATACAGAAGAAGAACGTTCTCTCAGTAAGACTGTAACAAAAGTAAGGGTATTAAAAGTTAAAATGTGCATGATTCAGCACAGCGCTATTCCTTAGATACGAGCAGGTGTGAATCCCACAACTGAATCAGCAAAGCACATCTCAAAAGGTGTGAAACCCCGTACAAATAACCAGCAAAGCACATTTGTAAACCCCACCGAGGTTCACATTAGCATAATACCGACAGAGGTGTATGGAAGCGTATCACATGCATAATTCAAAGTTACTTCTGATTGCGCAATGCAAGACCCGCCTTAATGGGATAACTGCAAATGCATTTGCATTTTGCCAGGGAATCATCACAGTTGCAAGTGTATTAAAAGGCCAAGGCAGGAGGCGCTGTTTCATATTTTACATTTATAATGATAATAATAATAGCCTGCTTCTCAGCGCTTAATAAATAACCAGCGAAGAAGAATATACACACAGGCTAACGTTACGTTCGCTAATGCAGTCAACAAACTTCAGCAAACAACCTGCAACAACACAGAGTCTAAAAAGTCCACACAGAAAACGAAAAATATCTTTACCTAGTGAAGCCCGTCTGGCCAAACAGCAGCAATGTGATGACGTCGGGGGGGAAACTAGAGTCGGTGCTGTGTTTTTTGTTCATTGGGGGACCTTTTACATTAGCTTGTTGTGTTAGGGGAAGCAGACAGTTTGCTCCTGGCTCATGCTAACCTTAGTATCCACTTTACCACAGCCAACACAAGCCAAAACACGACCAAACATGCCACAATAACATCCGCTAATTCATCCAGAATCCTTCCCGGCCGTCTCGAGGCTAATCTGGCCGATAAATTGTCCAGGTTGCCGTTTTCAAGTGACTTTTATCAGCTAACGTTAAAAAGCAACCAACTATGCTGATGAAGATGCACTTTGCATTGAAACGTTAGTCCTTAATTAAAACGTTTGTATACACTTGATCTGTGTGCTCCAGTGCCATACTTTGGTTATCTGCACTAAAGTCTCTCTACCACCTATGCTGTCTCTTTTTAGCCAGGCAGCTGCTGGGCGTGTGCGAGTACGATGCACGTGCGCCAGTGCGATCACAGGCTTCCTGCAGTTACTCTAACGGCCACCGGTATCAGTCAGAAGTTACGGAATGGGAGGCTCTAAACAAAGAAGAGACTCTAACCAAAGTTACTTCCCCGTTTTCCTGAGGCGCATGTGCACGCATGCGCACACATGCGCCTCAGGCAAACGAAGAAGTAACTTTGGTTAGAGAGGGAAGCCTCTTTGTTAGGTCTCGCTATGTATTTACTTCTAAAATGACCGTTTCCCGTAACTTTGGATTATTATTACATCGTGTGGTGAGTACACGAGTCACAACGTGTACATGTGAGTGTTTCTGGCGCTGTTGGAATGTGTATTTTGGGCGACTGAACGGGAGTAAGCAGCTGCCAGCTGTACCGTTCACTACCATTGTAGCACTAAGCTAAGTAGCAGCAAGTAGGGGTGCACCGATCGATCGACACGCAATCTGTATTGGCCGATTTGGACCTCAAATATGTGATCTGCTGTTTCCGATATTCCTTTAATGTTGCCGATCGCATAGCCGATCATGCTGCACGTGAGAAACATGAGGCAGCCCATTTTCATGTCTTCAATGTCTATCGTTTAACTTTCATATTGTGCTCTAACGTTTATATCATTGTGTTGCAAAGCACACGCTTTGCTTTCGTCAGTGTACTCACCTCCATGCACACACCGCACCAGACTGTCAACACACCCCTTGCGTCTTTGAATCACACAAATCAGCTGGTGATTAGAGCAGCCTCAGCAGAGAGAAGTTACCTCCAGTCCTCCCGCCTACCGAGGCATTTGCATGCTGTTAAGTCCGTGTGTATTAAAGTCCCAGATTGACACGGTGCTACTGTGGTAGTCGGGGTAGTGCACGCGCACACACAGACAATTTCCACGCAAGCATTGATGTTCCCGCGGGCACTTTGAAGGAAGCGAAAGTGTGCGGCTGAGTATGTGGATGTGCGCTCCGTTCAGACGGACTTTCTTCCTTTCTTTGAACATCAGTTGAACATGTTCTAATCCCCTTCTTCCATGTGTGCGTATATGACCAACCAGTAAGTCATTATTATGTTAATATTCCTGTATTGCATTCCCTTTTGGTTTTAGATCGATCTACCTGCAATCATTGCAATAACGTTTGTTTAGGCGTGCACTTGCGGTTTGATTGTCTGTTGCGCTAATTAATGCCACTACTCAGATGGAGTTTAGCTCGTGTGTAGCTTGTGATTCTGTTGTTTCTCCCGTCATGTAACCCTGTCACCATTATGTAGATCGCACTCATAGTGCTGCTAATTATAACACTGTAACTCGGCCTCGATGGGCGGGTCGTTTTGATGTTCGTTCGATGCGGATCCCAATGTATGACGGTTATTGTGCATAACCCCGGTTCTATGAGTGGGAGCTCTTTGGCTTTAGTCATGGTTCAAGACTGGTGTTTAACACGGTAATTGCCAAGAACGAGTTGAGTCGTCAAACACAATCCAGCTGTTCACTGCCAACGACGAGTTGAGTCGTCAAAAAATATATATATATTTTTTTTTGACGGTGCTACGTGGATCAATGCCCCCCGCGTCTCCTATGGAGATATTGGAAGTATTGAATGTGTATAATCTATTTTACCGACCAGCTAGGTGGCGACGGTCCTCTCCCGACAGAGATAAAGTCAACCAAAAGCAGCCGCCTCCCGCGGCTGCTTCCTCCAAGGAAGGAAATCAAGGAAATGGCTTGGCGATTTTACAGTCAGAAACGAACGAGCCTCATTCTCATACTGTAGGCGGGGACGCTTTCGCGCTGCTGCGGTGGGGGGTTCCAGAAATGGACTGTGTGTCAGCATAAAGCCTAGAGTCGCACGGGGCTTCATCGGGGCTCTCAAACCCAAGAGATGAGTGAGACCTATCCACACTCGCTGCCAGGGAGGCAGGCTGCTCAAACTCGCTGCCAGGGAGCGACGCTGCTCAAACTCCCAGCAGCAGAGCACTCACTTGTGACAAACGCAGGCTGAAAGCCACTAGACACGCCCACGGAGGGAGGAGTTGAAGGAGAGGGCGTTGGTTTGGATGTCTGATCTCTCACTGATGCCAAAAATAAATGGTTAAAGTGACTGTTCTGGCTGTTTGATTGAATTTCACAAAACTGCGATTATCTCAGCTTCCTGTCTCAAGACGCTAAAACCATGCTGTACTCAACGGCTAATATCTACATAACTACTAACTCTACAAACTAACTCTTTTAGACAGAGAAAGCACACATTCTATTAGTACTTTTGTGAACTTTGTGTTGACAAACTCCAAGCAGAAAAGAATCCTCGGCTCTTGTAAAATGAGCCAGAATCCTCAAAAAAACGGCTTGGCAAAAGCTACCTACAGCAAAAAAAAAACGGCTGGCAGTCAATGTGTTAAGAGTAACTGACTTACAGTTTACCTAATTATCATTTATATATTATTAGTTGTTAATTATCACTATAATTGGCCTATATAACAGCAAGCTTGGTTACTGACCTGTTTGTATATTTTATTGCCTCCTTTTTCCAGACCACACACAATCCTACTATTCCTGTCATAATGCTGTAAAGAGCCTATACTGCTGTACTGTACTGAAGAGAACTGACAACTAAACGGTTGAACTCCCATCTGTCTCCTGCCTCGTGTTTTTACGGACACCCCAGGGCGTATATATATATATATCGGTAATCGGTAATCGGTGATCGGTCGATGATCGGTTGGGCAGATATTTCTCATAGGTGATCGGTGGCAAAAAACGTGATCGGTGCACCCCTAGCAGCAAGGGCTGTACCACTCTTTGTAGGGCACACACAGTGACGATAAAGGCATCCACATTCTCCATTTATTGTCGGTAATATGGCAAATAGGCGAATCTCCCAAAATGTTGGCGTATCCCTTTAAGTCACGGGTGTCGCGGCTGGTGTGATCCCATCGTGAGATGGTCTCTAGTTGTTTTTGGCCTTTGTGTCATCCCAACCCCCTGCCCCCGCCCTCGCCCCCGCCCTCTCTCTCTCTCTGTCTCTGTCTCTCTCTCAATTCAATGAGCTTTATTAGCATGGCATAATATTATTGATACATTATTTAAAAGCAGTACATTAAAACAGGAACAATAACAATTGATAGCAGTCATGATAGTAGGGAGGATAATGAATAAACAACAATTATAATAATAACAATAATAACAGTAAGTGATTATAAGATCATAACAATAAGATAGACATGGTCCAGCAAGGAGAGAAATTAAACTAGACCCTCCTCTCTCTCTTCTCTCTCTCTCCTTTCTTCCCCCCCATCCAGATGCCCAACCTCCGTGAGAAGTCCATCCTGCTGGTGAAGATGATGACCTACATCGAGAAGCGCTTCCCCGACGACCTTGAGTTAAACGCCCAGTTCCTGGACCTCGTTAATTACGTCTACAGGTAATTACCGCCATTCATCACATGGCCGAGTGGCCGTGCCGCCGACGCCACGCCGTCCCTGCATCCATCTTGGCAGGCGGGAGGGAGGGAGGTCGCGAGGTGGAGGCAGGAGGGGAAGAGAGGGAGAAATGGCAAGTTGGGGCAAAAGGAGAACGGAGATGTGTTGAAGCTTTATTCAAGAGAAGGAGTGGAGATAAAGGATGAGAGAAAACATGAAATATAGACGCAAACAACAGGCGCTGGTTTGCTTGCATGTAATGTAAAGTGAGATACACTGGTATCATTTGTAACCTACATTATTGCACTGTAACCTACTGTATTTTGCACAGCGTAATCCATTGTATTTTGCACATTGCATTTTTTTTATTGCGATGCGTCTGGTCTCAGAAGTATGTCTTAAGGTTAATTAGTAAGCCTGGAGGACTCTGTGACTACCTCGGGTTTTGTTTTATTTAGTTGTTTGCTCTATCTTGTGCTAGTGTTTGCACGTCACCTTTTTTGTGTGTGATGCAGCTTTTCCCTCGAACCCGAGGCAAATCACCCCCACGGGAGACAAATAAAGTCAGCCTTGACCTTGACCTTGACAGTGGGAAGGAATGGTGCTAATTGTGATTATTTGACAGAATATTGCAATTGCCATTTGAAGTGCAGCTCATAGCATCCGTTTGTCTTGTCACATGAAAGCGGAGAGATGAATGAATGGAAGTGGTAGGGCTACATAGAAAGAGGGCGGGGCAGATAGCCATAGAGATAGATAGCGTGCCAGGACCCAGCCAGCCCCTGACAGGACGTCCACTGGGCGGGGCCAGAGGGGAGACACTGTCCTGCTGCAGACTATTCATCAAACCACAGCTCTGTCTTTGTCTTTCTCAGTGTCTCACACACACACACACACACACACACACACACACACACACACACACACACACACACACACACACAAACACTTCATCAGCCAAATACACACCCTTTATCCTTATGCCCCATCTGCTCTTTGTGTCAAAAGATGTAAAAGAAGCAGTAATGCCATGGTGCACAGCTGTATGATAATGTAATGCCATGGTGCACAGCTGTATGATAATGTAATGCCATGATGCACAGCTGTATGATAATGTAATGCCATGGTGCACAGCTGTATGATAATGTAATGCCATGATGCACAGCTGTATGATAATGTAATGCCATGGTGCACAGCTGTATGATAATGTAATGCCATGATGCACAGCTGTAATGATAATGTAATGCCATGATGCACAGCTGTATGATAATGTAATGCCATGGTGCACAGCTGTATGATAATGTAATGCCATGATGCACAGCTGTAATGATAATGTAATGCCATGATGCACAGCTGTATGATAATGGAATGCCATGATGATGCACAGCTGTATGATAATGTAATGCCATGGTGCACAGCTGTAATGATAATGTAATGCCATGATGCACAGCTGTAATGATAATGTAATGGCATGATGCACAGCTGTATGATAATGTAATGCCATGATGATGCACAGCTGTATGATAATGTAATGCCATGATGCACAGCTGTATGATAATGGAATGACACTGCAGCTGTGCCAGAGCACTGTATGTGATTAAGAGGATGGCTCAAATAGGCTTAAGGTGCAGCTGTGGTAGGCTTGCCTTCGTTGTCTCTCCCTCCCTCTGTCTCCTTGGCTCCCTCCCTGCCTCCCTCCCTCCTGTTTTGGGAATGGTACCCATGAGGCCTGTTTGCCAGCACGGCAGGATGATCTAGGAATGATGACACTGGTTATGAAGGTGTTTTAATGCATGCCTGTTAGTGCTTTACCATCCCAGCAGTCGTCTCTGCCCCATCAGAGATACTTAATTTCACCCAATATTCAACGCTAACTGCCGTCTCCTCACACCTCAGTGACCCTCAGCGTCGCAGGACACGCTCGCTTAAGCATGCTGCCGCGTTGCATTTAAATGTTGCTATGAGACAACTTTCTGTGTTGGGAATCTCACCATTATCATATTTGGAAAATAAGAACCTAGTCCCAAGTGGGATTGAGTAAATTTCATTCTCCTAACTCGTATCAGGGGTGTGCAATTATGTCTAAAATGATAATCGCAATTATTTTTGCTAGATGTGGCTGTTCAAAGTGCAGGGAAATGTTTCAGTATTGCCAATATTATGAATTGTGGAAAATAAAATCTTGCTTTCGGGCTGTAACCTTTTACTTACACAATCATAACTGGTGCTTTTTCCTTTTCCTTTTTTCTTCCATTATTCAGGGATGAGAGTCTTTCAGGAAGTGACATCACATCCAAGTTGGAACCGGCCTTCCTGTCGGGGCTGCGCTGCGCCCAGCCACTGATCAGAGCCAAGTTCTTCGAGGTGTTTGACTCCTCCATGAAGCGGCGCGTCTACGAGAGGCTCCTCTACATCTGCTGCTCCCAGAACTGGGAGGCCATGGGCAGCCACTTCTGGATCAAACAGTGCATAGAGGTAGACAGACTGCCACGTCTGATCTTTTACTGGATTATTGGACATTAACAATAGGCATGGAACGATATGCTTAATCCACGATACAATGTAATACGAGATATACGGTTCACAATTCCACACTACCACGATATGATGTAATAAATAGAAGTTCAATGACAACAAATTGTGACTGCAGAATTATTTTTTATTTCTGAGGCACAAATATTTCTAGCGATGGCATTGCTTGCTACTGTAGAATGTAAACAACAAATTAAAATTTTAATGAGGAATTTGAATGGGGAGCTTGTGACATTGTGATCAGCAAGCCGTTTCCTCCTTCATTACCACAGCGGAATAGTTTTTATGCCCCACGATACGTATTGTCACATTTTTGAATTGTGATTGTTTTCATTCGATCCCTAATTAAAAAGAGAATGGGGTGTTGTGTTAATTTAACATAAAAAACAATTTGTGTTTTGTTGTTGTTTTTGTTTCTCTCCACTTGCCCCTTACTGCCACTAATCTCTTCTGTGCACCTCCTGTGTGTGTGTGTGTGTGTGTGTGTGTGTGTGTGTGTGTGTGTGTGTGTGTGTGTGTGTGTGTGTGTGTGTGTGTGCGCGCGCGCTTGTGTGTGTGGTAGCTGCTGCTGGCAGTGTGTGAGCGTAACACCGTCATCGGCACCAGCTGCCAGGGTTCCATGCTGCCGTCCATCACCAACGTCATCAACCTGGCCGACAGCCATGACCGCGCTGCCTTCGCCATGGCAACGCACGTCAAACAGGAGCCGCGTGAGAGGGAGAACAGCGAGACCAAGGAGGAGGTACACACACACACACACACACACCATGATGCATCAGGAGTAGGGGTGTCCGAGAAAAATCGATTCATGTCAGAATCGCAATTTTCACCTTCCACAATTCCGAATCGATTCAACTTCCAAAAATAGTTTTAACAACCAGTGTAGTGCAAATACGATAATTATCGTGCGCCTGGCAGCGCTGATTCTGGATGAAAGTTTTTCTTCTGTACAGTAAGTACAGTAGCCCGAGTGACATCACAGGCGTTATCTGCCCAGATGGCTTTTGGGGTATTTCCATAAGAATCTTGAGCCCAAACTGTAAAAAAAAAAAAAAAAAAAAAGCACCACGCTCTTTAAACGATCACATTATCCCACTAGGAGTGCTGTCATGGCTCATGCTCTCTGTCTCTCTTTAAGATTGTCCTCTGCTCGTATCCCTCATCCTCCCACCTAAAAGCTCTTTTTCACTCACACAAAGTGCCCTTTCAAAGCATGCTTGCGTCCAATGCGCAGCATGAAATGTCAGAGCTCTGTCCTAATAGAGGATCGCTCCTTGTCTCCCCTCGTCCCCGGCAGGATGTGGAGATAGACATTGAGCTAGCACCAGGCGACCAGACGGCCATCCCCAAGACCAAAGAGCAAGCCGAGAGAGACGCAGGCAACCAACTGCACATGCTTACCAACCGCCATGACAAGTTCCTGGACTCGCTGCGGGAGGTCAAGGTAAGGCCGGGAGTCGGCATGCTCTCTGTCCCTTCAGAGCACAGTGTGTAGCCGGGGATTGACAGAACTCTTTGGGTTTTGAGAAGATTCAGAGGAATGATACCACTCACCACTGTGTTAAGCCATTTTCAGAATTATTACATCTTTCTTTGAATTATTTATTATTATTATTTATTATTTATTTTCTCTAACAGAATTAATGGGACCCTGATTGGCCGGGAGCAGGACTATTATTTGTGTGCAGCAATGTATTTACTGTTGCTTTCTTTTACATGTCGAGTCATCACTACAGACCAACCCAAACCCCCAGAACTATCTGAGCCTGAGGGCTATAGTGTTTTTGTGAGCCAAACTCACACTAAAAGTTTAAAATGGCTTACATTTTTATGTTTGAATAATTAAAGTAACCAAATTAATTAAAGTAGCAGTTAAGACTTGCTGTCCTTGGGGAAAGAATGGAATGTTTTCTTTCCTTTTGTTCGCCTCGGTTAGACTGGAGATTCTCAATCCCTTATTGACCCCTTTCCCTCGTCTGTACTGTGCACAATGTATGAAATAATTTTGTAATTGACTAGCTGGTAGAACAGAAGAAGGAGCAGTACTGAAGGATTGAGACCCGTTGCGATATTGAGTCACCGGCTGTCATTTTCTGTGCCCTTTCTGCCAGACGGGGGCGCTCCTGAATGCCTTGGTGCAGCTCTGTCACATCTCCACTCCGCTGGCTGAGAGGAGCTGGGTCCAACTCTTCCCTCGCCTCTGGAAGATCCTGTCTGACAGGCAGCAGCATGTGAGTCTACTTTACTGAAGATCCTGTCTGACAGGCAGCAGCATGTGAGTCTACTTTACTGAAGATCCTGTCTGACAAGCAGCAGCATGTGAGTCTACTTTACTGAAGATCCTGTCTGACAAGCAGCAGCATGTGAGTCTACTTTACTGAAGATCCTGTCTGACAAGCAGCAGCATGTGAGTCTACTTTACTGAAGATCCTGTCTGACAGGCAGCAGCATGTGAGTCTACTTTACTGAAGATCCTGTCTGACAAGCAGCAGCATGTGAGTCTACTTTACTGAAGATCCTGTCTGACAAGCAGCAGCATGTGAGTCTACTTTACTGAAGATCCTGTCTGACAAGCAGCAGCATGTGAGTCTACTTTACTGAAGATCCTGTCTGACAGGCAGCAGCATGTGAGTCTACTTTACTGAAGATCCTGTCTGACAAGCAGCAGCATGTGAGTCTACTTTACTGAAGATCCTGTCTGACAGGCAGCAGCATGTGAGTCTACTTTAGTGAAGATCCTGTCTGACAGGCAGCAGCATGTTAGTCTACTTTACTGAAGATCCTGTCTGACAGGCAGCAGCATGTTAGTCTACTTTACTGAAGATCCTGTCTGACAAGCAGCAGCATGTGAGTCTACTTTACTGAAGATCTTGTCTGACAAGCAGCAGCATGTGAGTCTACTTTACTGAAGATCCTGTCTGACAGGCAGCAGCATGTGAGTCTACTTTACTGAAGATCCTGTCTGACAAGCAGCAGCATGTGAGTCTACTTTACTGAAGATCCTGTCTGACAGGCAGCAGCATGTTAGTCTACTTTACTGAAGATCCTGTCTGACAGGCAGCAGCATGTGAGTCTACTTTACTGAAGATCCTGTCTGACAAGCAGCAGCATGTGAGTCTACTTTACTGAAGATCCTGTCTGACAGGCAGCAGCATGTTAGTCTACTTTACTGAAGATCCTGTCTGACAAGCAGCAGCATATTAGTCTACTTTACTGAAGATCCTGTCTGACAGGCAGCAGCATATTAGTCTACTTTACTGAAGATTCTGTCTGACAAGCAGCAGCATATTAGTCTACTTTACTGAAGATCCTGTCTGACAAGCAGCAGCATGTGAGTCTACTTTACTGAAGATCCTGTCTGACAAGCAGCAGCATGTTAGTCTACTTTACTGAAGATCCTGTCTGACAAGCAGCAGCATATTAGTCTACTTTACTGAAGATCCTGTCTGACAAGCAGCAGCATGTGAGTCTACTTTACTGAAGATCCTGTCTGACAAGCAGCAGCATGTTAGTCTACTTTACTGAAGATCCTGTCTGACACACTTTACTGGCCCTAGTCTAATTATACCTGGAGTAGAGAACCTTGTGAGAGTGGTAGAATCCAGGCAGCAGCATGTGAGTCTACTTTACTGGCCCTAGTCTAATTATACCTGGAGCAGAGAACCTTGTGAGAGTGATAGACTCCAGGCAGCAGCATGTGAGTCTACTTTACTGGCCCTAGTCTAATTATACCTGGAGCAGAGAACCTTGTGAGAGTGGTAGAATCCAGGCAGCAGCATGTGAGTCTACTTTAATGGCCCTAGTCTAATTATACCTGGAGCAGAGAACCTTGTGAGAGTGGTAGAATCCAGGCAGCAGCATGTGAGTCTACTTTAATGGCCCTAGTCTAATTATACCTGGAGCAGAGAACCTTGTGAGAGTGGTAGAATCCAGGCAGCAGCATGTGAGTCTACTTTACTGGCCCTAGTCTAATGATACCTGGAGCAGAGAACCTTGTGAGAGTGATAGACTCCAGGCAGCAGCATGTGAGTCTACGTTACTGGCCCTAGTCTAATTATACCTGGAGCAGAGAACCTTGTGAGAGTGGTAGAATCGCTGCCTACCAACACGAGGGTCACAGGCTCGAGCCCCCGTGTTACCTCCGGCTTGGCTGGGCGTCCATACAGGCACAATTGGTCGTGCCTGCGGACAGGAAGCCGGATTAGGGGTATGTGTCATGGTCGCTGCACTAGTGCATCCTCCGGTCGGTCGTGGCGCCAGTTCTGGGGGAGCACCCCAAGTACCACCCTACCTAGTTTTAGATTGGTACTATACTCGACTTGCTCTGGAACCGGTAGTTTCTTTTGCAGTGTTTCATATTTACTGTTGCCGTTCTCAACTTGCATGAAATTCCTAATCGCAAAATGTGAAAAAAAACGTGTTCTTTTACACATGAAATGTGCCTCACACATTACCAGACATATTGTGATAGTCTTGTTCTCTGCAAGACGGTGCTGTTTTGCTGCTGGGATTAGAGAGAAGGGGAAGTTGTGTTGTCAGCACATTAGGACCTAGGGGAAACACTTTGCAATGTGTGTTTGCCTCTTGAAAAAAAATCAAGATCAGTAGGTACTTAAGAGGAAAGTGTAATATTGAATTGACTATAATTACTGCAGTTATTATAATTTGAATTGTGTTTTCATATTATTTTAGGTTTTGTGCATCCGGTATTGGTCATTAAGCTGAAATTATGATATTGTGACATCTAGTATGGTGAACTGAACTCACCTTCATTCTTTGTGGATGTTTATTTAGTTAATATGCAGTTAAGACTTGATCATCTGTGTTTCGAAATGTGCAATGTGCAAAAAACAAAACAAAAACAAAATGATTGGGGGGGGACTAAGATAGAACTATGCTCGCTATAGTTCTCTACTGATACAGTATAGCATATCAGTATTTCCTGGAGTTGGTAGCTACCTGGGAGCAGGTCACCGGGACAGAGAGGCTGAATGACTCATCGCTGCTCTGTGTCCAAACCCATCATGCCCCCAGACACGGGTCACTGCACTGGGCAGAGGAGAGCGCACACAGCTGGCCACATGGACAGGAAAACTGGGCGCACACGCGCGCGCACACATACGCATACACACATACGTACGTGCGCACACACACGCGCGCGTCGTGCGCACACACACACACACACACACGCACACGCATACTCATTTCCACTCTGCCCCTGATATTTTTTCAGACTCACTTGCCACATAGCCCATTTATTCTCACTCTGACACGCAAGAGAGCACACACACGCGCATGCATACACACACACACACACACACACACACACACACACACCCCGCTCCCCTGCTCCTTTCCTGCATCTTATCAGTGACGTAAGCAAGCAGACAGTTGCTGTGACCTTGGCCATCCCATTTCTGTCTCAAAACGTGCAATTCCACTTAATGAGGACAGATTCATTTATGCTAAATATGGAAAGGATAGAGTGGAGGGAGGGGGAAAAATATAACGAGTTTAACGAACCAGATGCCTCGAGTATTTCCAGGCTCATTGAAAGGCCTTGATTTGAAGTGATTGAGCTCTTAAACGTCTGAAAGGCTGTGGAAATGGAAAGACGCCATCTAAATGATGATGTTTTCTTTCTCTGACAGGCATGAAGTCACAAATGTGTCACATGTGTTTATTCTGATGCCTATTTGAGCTCATAGCATTTCGCATGTGTTTATTCTGATACCTAGAAATTAATGTATGGTGAAAATGGAGTGATTACTGTCTGTACATGTATATGATGACATGGGAACGGGTGGGAAAGCAGTTTCTTCTTACTAAGGGCTTGGTTGACACATTGGCCTTGTCCACCACCAGCCAAATTAAAGTGACTGTTAATTAAGCCGTTAATTATTCCATGTTATCAGTGAGCAGTGACAGGGATATTCATCACCCATCACGCATAGCTACTTTTTCATCAATTAGTACAAGCAGTCGGATAAATATGAACTCCCTTTTTTATTTAGAAAGTGCTTTAAAAATCTGAATGTCAAAACTAAATGTTAAACATACCGTAAATGTCTTTAGGAAAAATAGAAACCGCACACTCTGGCTACGATGTAATGAGTTTAATAAATAGACAACGTTTCGGCCTGGTGGCCTTTGTCAAGTCATGTTAGGCCACCAGGTCGAAACGTTGTCTATTTATTGAACTCATTGCATCGGAGCCAGAGTGTGCGGTTTCTATTTTTCCTATGGATTCTTGTCTGTCACCAGCACCTCACTGAGGTTTCACGGTGTGCATTCTCTCCATTTTTGACAAACATAAATGTCTTATCATTAAATCAAATTGTAAACTAAAATAAATAGCCTATTGTTGTAATTTAATTCTTTCTACTCGGGAAGAACATTTCAGATATCTACAATGACATTCTTCCTGTAATGCACAATTGTCATTTGAGATAATCCACCCTGGTAAACTAGCAGAGGTACAGTAGGCAACAAGAGGCGTCGGATGAGCTGCAGCTAAAACGAGCCACAATCAGCTCTCCTTTGTCTCCTTCGTCACGAGGCTTACCAGCTAATCGTCAAAGGCCAATAACAGACAATTAATAATTATGATAATTGTGGTGGGAATTATAGTGAAAATAAATAATTCGCCTTTTTGCTGGGGACCCCCTGGAACCCCCACAACGAACCCGGACCCCTTGAGAACCGCAGCTGTAGTTTATCCCCCCCCCCCAATCATCTCACCTGTTTTCCTTTACATCTCCTCCCCTATGCATGCATGTCCCCAGCTCTCTGTTCCCCTCCTGCATGCATGTCCCCAGCTCTCTGTTCCCCTCCTGCATGCATGTCCCCAGCTCTCTGTTCCCCTCCTGCATGCATGTCCCCAGCTCTCTGTTCCCGGAAAAAGCATCATGTTGTTTCCCTCCCATGCAACAGAATGCCTTTATCAATACACTGCATCAGTGCAGTGCAGTTAAAGTGACTCTGGTTGGTTGATCATCTCTCTCTGCCCTCCTCGTTCTGCAGGCTCTGTCAGGAGAAATGAGTCCGTTCCTGTGCAGTGGCAGCCACCAGGCGCAGCGGGACTGCCAGCCCAGCTCCCTCAACTGCTTTGTGGAGGCCATGTCCCAGTGTGTGCCTCCTATCCCCATCCGGCCCTGCGTGCTGAAGTACCTGGGCAAGACGCACAACCTGTGGCTGCGCTCAACTCTCATGCTGGAGCAGCAGGCCTTGGAGAAGGGCCTCAGCCTGCACAGCAAGCCCAAGCAGAGCACCGAGTTCTACGAACAGGAGAGCATCACACCACCTCAACAGGTTTTAAAGCCCCGTTATGTCCTTTCTCTATTCGGGATAACTGTGCCACCCCCAGTTACAAATGCTAACGTGAATACATGCTACACCTCCGTTTGTACGTTCACATATCAGCCTTATATATAGCTCTCTACTTTCTGCAGTGTTAATAACTGATTCGCTCTGAAAAAAGCTCCAAATATCCCAAACTTAGCAAGCGATTAACACGTTTCACTTCCTATAGTATACGTACTTCACAGTAAAAGCATACCGTTAGTTTGTCAGTGGAAACTCCTTCAATCTGAAAGAGCTGTGCAGGAAATGGAGTTAAAAGTTCCAGGCAACTTGACATGCTCAGGGACATAGCCTCAAAGTTACATGGTGCAGGAAGCAGGCGTTCAGGGCTCAGAGTGGGAATTATAGAGGCACCATTCTCCTTGAGAAGTCAGTGTACCATCAACATGATTTAAAAGCTGTGATATTGTTGCTTAACAAAAAACTATTATTGAACAATTAAATTAAAAAAATAAAAATAAATTTTCATTGTAGGTTTTACAGACTGTTTTTATGTAGCTGTGATCAGGGAGGAACCTCCATCATATCGTCACTGGATGACATTGACTGCTCAATATTGGCCCAATATATCTCCAAATCAATAAATCAAGATTGAAGCACAAAACATAAACTCTAGGCTATAATTAGTGCACTTACTCACAGCAACTGCTAGGCGGTTGTAAACATCCAGGGTTCATAGTTTATTATATGATTAGTTCTTTTACAGCTCAGCCATTATTTTTTATTTTCTCTTCCTTGTTTGGAGATATAATCTGCCATGTGCCTGTTAAGCTGGCAAACTCTCGCCTCTTATCTTGTTTGAACTCGACTCATTAGCAAAGCAGCTTGCAGATGTTCACAGTTTGATGACCTCCGTTTATCTGCTCTGTTCTGCTGCACTCTACTCAACTCTACCTGCTGTTCTGCTGCCCATCAGGAGATCCTGGACTCTCTGGCGGAGCTCTACTCTCTGCTGCAGGAGGAGCACATGTGGGTGGGGCTGTGGCAGATATTAATATAATATTGTATTATCAGGAGATCCTGGACTCCCTGGCGGAGCTCTACTCTCTGCTGCAGGAGGAGGACATGTGGGCGGGGCTGTGGCAGAAGAGGTGCAAGTTCCCTGAGACCGCCACCGCCATCGCCTACGAGCAGCATGGCTTCTTTGAACAGGTGAGAGTAGGCGTGGGCGATATGGCCCTAAAATAATATCAGGGTATTTCTGCAATTACAATATTCTTGGCAATCTGACAAAATACTGAAAAATATGTTGTTATTCATTTCAAGAACAATTGCAAGAAAATAAGTGTTACAGTTTTATATGTCGGCATGAACGTAATTTTCCTTCAAATATTCAAATATGCCTTCAGATATTACCGTGATTTGTTGGACGTGCTCTTTTGTAACCAAACCACTTCCACACTACTGAAGCCACTCCCCTTTTTGGAATGAACTCCTCCACCGTGGAGCCGCTTGCAGCCATGCTTGTTGCTGTGCGTACCTCACACCGTTACGCAGCGCAACGTGTGACGTCATTACATTAACAAGTCGAAGATTGCCATTATCACGATATCACAATATGAATATTTGACGATATGATTATGAATTGTAACGATATCTCGACAACGATGCGTTATGGCACAAGCCTAGGTGACAGCTACTTGAAGGTTCACCAGCCTGTGATTGTGATTGTGTCAGAATGAACTGTTGATGATCTCGTGTTGTAGATTAAGAGCAATAATAGTAAACAGTAGTTTGATAATTTCTTGAAATGGAAAAGTTGATCAAAGTATGGAAAAATTACATACTATGCCATACATTGTATGTTGATGGTGTATTAATCTCTATACTGTCTTTTTAAGCCTTGTGCAGCCTTGTCTTCACATTGTTAATTACTACTTAATAAGTATTAATCACTCATACTTGTATGCTGCCCCACTTTTATATTGACTGTGAACGTTTAAAGGACATTGCTAAAACCACTTGTAAAAGATTGTTCAACCAAAACAAAGTGTGGAAAAATAAAGCTCTTTAGTCCCCCAAAAACATGTATACTTGTGGTTGTGATTGACTGGCAAATAAAATTGACATCATCTTGGAAAATGGACCAAAATCTTCAAAATGTATCAAATAAATTAAGGTCTGGAAAAAGTATGGGACCTTGAATTGGAAATTGTGTAAGAACCCTGAATTTGAGAGGTTGTATCTTCTTGCCATGTATGGAAACAATGTATTTATTTATTATCTGGGGGATCTGTTTATGTACATTGTACAGACTTAAACCAAGGCATCCAGTGTATTGGCCCAAAAAAGCTTGTACTGACAGATGAAGCCATGTGTCTCTCCAGGCCCAGGAAAGCTATGAGAAGGCGATGGAGAAGGCGAGGAAGGATCACGAGAGGAGCAACATCTCTCCGGCCATCTTCCCCGAGTACCAGCTCTGGGAGGACCACTGGATACGGTACGATATCCAGAATAGAAGAGATGCTCGTTATCCCTGAGGGGGAGTCTGTCTTCCACACCAAGACAGCCAGCAGAGCACAAAAATACACACAGATACATTACTGTGCACAATTCATCGCACGAGGTAGACAACAGTTAATCCATTCGTCACATGAATTATACAGCAGTTCATCCAGAAACCACAAATGGCATAGTGGAAAAACAGAATGTCTATATAATCTGTATACCGCTAATCTCTCTTTCAATCTCTCCATGACACCATTGTTTGTGTAGGCCTGTAATATACAATTTTTTCCCCATATATAGATTTGGCAGGGGTACAGTACTGTAACCAACAAAATTGTTTGTCAACACTGAAAGCTCATGCCGATAATATTGAATATTGCGATATTTCCAAAATATTTTCGACAATGTATTGTATTTTTATTTTTGTACATTTTCGATTTGTTTTTGCACAGTTTTGCACAATCTGCCCTGCTAGGGACCCTTATTTCACTGCTTACTGTACATTATTAGTACAGTTAAAGGGATAGTTGTGATTCTTTGATATGGGGTTGTATGAGGTACTTGCTGACAGTTGGTACTACATGCAGTAGAATGCTAGCCTGGGTAAACCCAGCCTCCACGTGACCTCTATCTATGTGCTATCAGTCACAACTGCGACTGATAGCACATAGATAGAGGTCATGTGGAGGCTGGGTTTACCCAGGCTAGTAGAAGGCAGCTGGCGCGGTACGGGTTTGGAGAAATGGAGACCGGCCGTGTGTCAGGCAAGTAGAGCTGTCTACTGAGTGTGAACAGGGTCACGAGCAAAAATGTAAAAACAACAGGAACAAAAAATTAAATAAAATGCTCCTGGCGTAATACAAGTCTCCACAAGCCCTGAGATGCCATGTTAAAAACAGACTGCCAGGCTAAATACAGGGTGTAAAGGATGTCTTTTCAAGTCAATTTGGCATCTCAGGGCTTGTGGAGACTTGGATTATGCCAGGTGAGCATTATGTATTTTGTATTACTGCTCGTGACCCTATTCACACTCAGCAGACAGCTCTACATGCCTGATGCGGCCAGTCTCCATTTCTGCTAACTGGGCCCGCGCCCGTGGCATTGTACTGTATTTAATACACTGACTGTCTGCAAGTACCTCATACAATAAACTCACATGAAAAAATCACAACTATTCCTTTAAGAGTGTTGTGTTGCTGCAAAGGGAGAGGTAAATGCATGTACCTGAAACATAAAATACAATATTATATATACAAAAAAATATATATATATTATATATTTTTTTTCTAGTGCAACTATAATAGACTTAAAAGCACACAATTAATTTTTCTGTCTCTCTTATGTCCAGCTGTTCCAAGGAGCTGAACCAGTGGGAACCGCTGACAGAGTACGGCCAGTCTAAAGGCCACTCCAACCCCTATCTGGTGCTGGAGTGTGCCTGGAGGGTCTCCAACTGGGCCGCCATGAAGGAGGCTCTGGTTCAGGTGAGGAGCGCTAACTCATATCCAAAAATATACGCATGCATGGATCCGTACACATTCATACAGACTCTGATACACACATGCACGCGCACACACAGGCAGGCATGTTCGCTCACTCATGAGAGGTGTAACAGCCCAAAAGGGTTTCACAGAAAACACAAAACTAATAACCGCAAGTTCTCACTAACACAGTCACAGAGCCAGTGGAGCCTCAAGGTTTCAACCCAATGAACCAGCGACTGCGATAAAAACCATCTAGTCTGGATTCAACTTTATGCTTACTCATTTTATTGCTGGTTTCCAGTACCGTGCTGTATATAAGCCCAGGCCTTGTGTCAGTGTGAAGTATAGTAACTTGATATTTGGACAGTCCAGCCCCCCCCCCCCCTCCCCCCAGCTGTAAAGCTGTGGAAATGCAGTTGGGCTGTTTGCTCGGCTAATTTATGGACCTCATGTTTCCTAAAACAAAGTGTAGGCGGGTGGCGAGAGCGTGATAGTACCTGACACATAACAAATACTCCTGCTTTGCTCTTTCAAGGAGACTTGGAACCAATCCATTGAGCCGTTCCGTCCTAAGGTGACACCTAATTAAATTGTCTGGATGGCAACGGCAGCTCCACTAACCCCCCCCTTCTCCTTCTCCTTCTCCTTCCTCGCTGTACCAGTTTCTTTTCCTTTCTTCTGCTTTGCTTCCCCAACTTCTCTTCTTTTACTTCCTCTTACTTTTTGTTTTTGCCTCCCATCTATGCAGCTCTGGGTGTCTCTCTCCCCTCGCTCTGCAGCTCTGGGTGTCTCTCTCCCCTCGCTCTACAGCTCTGGGTGTCTCTCTCCCCTCGCTCTACAGCTCTGGGTGTCTCTCTCCCCTCGCTCTACAGCTCTGGGTGTCTCTCTCCCCTCGCTCTACAGCTCTGGGTGTCTCTCTCCCCTCGCTCTGCAGCTCTGGGTGTCTCTCTCCCCTCGCTCTACAGCTCTGGGTGTCTCTCTCCCCTCGCTCTACAGCTCTGGGTGTCTCTCTCCCCTCGCTCTACAGCTCTGGGTGTCTCTCTCCCCTCGCTCTACAGCTCTGGGTGTCTCTCTCCCCTCGCTCTGCAGCTCTGGGTGTCTCTCTCCCCTTGCTCTACAGCTCTGGGTATCTCTCTCCCCTCACTCTGCAGCTCTGGGTGTCTCTCCCCTCACTCTGCAGCTCTGGGTGTCTCTCTCCCCTCACTCTGCAGCTCTGGGTGTCTCTCCCCTCGCTCTGCAGCTCTGGGTGTCTCGCTCTGCAGCTCTGGGTGTCTCTCTCCCCTCACTCTACAGCTCTGGGTGTCTCGCTCTGCAGCTCTGGGTGTCCCTCTCCCTTCACTCTACAGCTCTGGGTGTCTCTCTCCCCTCACTCTACAGCTCTGGGTGTCTCTCTCCCCTCACTCTACAGCTCTGGGTGTCTCTCTCCCCTCACTCTACAGCTCTAGGTGTCTCTCCCCTCGCTCTACAGCTCTGGGTGTCTCTCGCCCCTCACTCTACAGCTCTGGGTGTCTCTCTCCCCTCACTCTACAGCTCTGGTTGTCTCTCTCCCCTCGCTCTACAGCTCTGGGTGTCTCTCGCCCCTCGCTCTACAGCTCTGGGTGTCTCCCCTCGCTCTACAGCTCTGGGTGTCTCTCTCCCCTCGCTCTGCAGCTCTGGGTGTCTCTCTCCCCTCACTCTACAGCTCTGGGTGTCTCTCTCCCCTCGCTCTGCAGCTCTGGGTGTCTCGCTCTGCAGCTCTGGGTGTCTCTCTCCCCTCGCTCTGCAGCTCTGGGTGTCTCTCGCTCTGCAGCTCTGGGTGTCTCTCTCCCCTCGCTCTGCAGCTCTGGGTGTCTCTCCCCTCGCTCTGCAGCTCTGGGTGTCTCTCGCTCTGCAGCTCTGGGTGTCTCTCTCCCCTCGCTCTGCAGCTCTGGGTGTCTCTCTCCCCTCGCTCTGCAGCTCTGGGTGTCTCTCGCTCTGCAGCTCTGGGTGTCTCTCTCCCCTCGCTCTACAGCTCTGGGTGTCTCTCTCCCCTCGCTCTGCAGCTCTGGGTGTCTCTCTCCCCTCGCTCTGCAGCTCTGGGTGTCTCTCGCTCTACAGCTCTGGGTGTCTCTCTCCCCTCGCTCTGCAGCTCTGGGTGTCTCTCTCCCCTCACTCTACAGCTCTGGGTGTCTCTCTCCCCTCACTCTACAGCTCTGGTTGTCTCTCTCCCCTCGCTCTACAGCTCTGGGTGTCTCTCGCCCCTCGCTCTGCAGCTCTGGGTGTCTCCCCTCGCTCTACAGCTCTGGGTGTCTCTCTCCCCTCGCTCTGCAGCTCTGGGTGTCTCTCGCTCTGCAGCTCTGGGTGTCTCTCTCCCCTCGCTCTGCAGCTCTGGGTGTCTCTCGCTCTGCAGCTCTGGGTGTTTGCAGCTAATATTTACGACAGTGCTGCGCGTGAATAATTACCGCCGGCATCTGCTTGCGGGATGATTTGTTTTATAGCGGAGGAGAGCGAGAGGAGCGAGGCATTTCAGCTCTGCCCAGCTCGCCCGCTCGCCCGCCCACTCACAGGCCAAGTCCAAATGTCCCCGCTTTCAATTAAAGCCGGCCCCTTGATAAGGGTGGTGCTGTCTCCAGGATATTCATCACGCGTCACCCCTGATAAGTGCGCGTTGAGCGATCGCTGTAATTTTCTCCTCCTGCACAGACGCTCCTGCACCTCTGCTCTCCTTTGTCTTCTCTCATCCTGTCTCTTCCTCTCACTTCACTCGCGTACAGACGCACACACACACACGCTGGCACACACACACACACGCTGGCACACCGAGCCACAGCTTTTTGACGTGGCAGCTCCCCAGGGCTATTGTTTGTGTCAGCGTTAATGCACTCAGCGTTTTAATCAATAGCAGGGCCTTTTCCTCTCCTCCACCTCCGTGTCAGACGCGACAGGTTGATTAGTCATTAGCACAAAAGCCCCCCCTGAAACTGTTCACAGAATGAATAGGAAACAACAGCGGCGTGTATTTGTTCATTATGCGAGAAAGGTGTCGTAGGCCTTTTCCCCTCGGATGTTTTCTTTTAATTAAAATGGCAACATTCAGAGCGCACTGAAACTCTGTGTGTGTGTGTGTGTGTGCGTGCGTGCGTGCATGTGCGTGCGTGCGTGTGTGGTATTTTTGCTTGACGACATGGGGACAAATACACAGAGAAAAGCAACATGGCACATGTACCAACTGAGCTATTCTTGGAGCATGTCACCAATATCCAACTTACCAAGGAGTCCTTTTTCAAACATGATGTACAGTATATCCAAGTTCATCATTCAATATGAAATATATATGAAATCTAGAGAAGCCAGTCTAGAAAGAGGTGTCATTTTGTCAACTCAAGAACATAAAGAATTTTAATAGATAATTTTGAATTATCAATCATTAGCCCTTCAATATTCAGACAATATTAATAATAGTCATTTGCTCCTGTTTCTTTAGGCCTTCCTCACTGAAATGTCTATTCAACACCATTATGTATATTCTGATCCCTGATGGCGTGTTTATGTTGATTACGATTTTTCCGTTTGTTTTGTCTGTGTCTATGTTGTTGGAAAATTGAAATTATAAAATGGGTCCCTCAAATCAAGCGGTCTGATTGGTGCACAGCTGTGGTATAATAATGAGCATATACCACAGCTAAAGCCACTCAACTCAACACATCTGAGAAGGGTGTTCAAGCAGCTCTGCAGACCGGTTCGTAGAGTTACCAACTAGCTAGTAGTAGTTGGCAACTGCTTCCTCTCAAAATGCCACTGAGTGAATGACGGGGAATGGTAAAATCTGTTTTGAAACCTGTTGCTCGGTTATTTCACATAATTGGGTTTTACAGCTACCAAATGTACTAGCTAAACTGGAGCTGGCCTGTGTTGCTACAGTAGCTGCTGTAAACTACCTAACGTTATGTTGCACAGCAACTGCCTCGCAACATTAGTATTAATAGTTAATAAAAAAAACAATTTAAATTTAAATTGGAGTGTGTCTATTACTTTCATATTGGCATACTTGGTGACCGTTTTATGAAAGCAATTAGCTCACTTCAGGCCAGTGGTATATGGTTATTATATCACAGCACCCCCCTTAGCTGTGATATAATGAGTTTGTTGTGAGCTATTGCTTAAATTACAAACATAACCATTGATGATAATAATACTAATAATAACAACGATAATAACAACAACTACAAACAAACAAGAAAGACAATTGGTAAGAGGATTGGCAGGCTGTATGTGCCTCTACACTGCATTTTACATTTTGTGCTGCCAGGTTGGATTTTTACAGGAAATGTGCTGGATTGCTTTATGGCACAAAACAGAAAGAGGGCAAAGTTTTTACAGTGCAAACAGCAGTAAAGTTTTCAGAATTTCTGGCCAACAGCAGATGGTGGGAAGGAGTGAAAAGCAGATGGAAAAAATCAATAGCAACTTGTTTATCCTCTTCAGTAAAGTCAAGGAGAAAACCTTTGACCCAAAAAGCAAAGATTGTCTTTGCATTAAAAACCAAGCGCAGGGATTGTGTGGTCTTAACTTTGAAAAACACCAGCAGTAACAATCCCATTGGTATGGGGAGGGAGAGGAGAAGATACCAATCGGCTCGACGGAATGATATATTGATGTTTAAAAATGCTACACATTATTTTAAATATCACTCATTTTTATAAATCTTTTTTTAAGTGGTGGATAATTCTGGAAGCAAACTCTTCTGACACTACATATTTCCTGTGTGAATAATATGGATATCTGTTTGGGTGTTTGCAGGTGGAGCTGAGCTGTCCCAAGGAGATGGCTTGGAAGGTGAACATGCACCGCGGATACCTGGCCATCTGCCACCCTGAGGAGCAGCAGCTCAACTACATTGAGAGGCTGGTGGAGATGGCCTCCAGCCTGGCCATCCGTGAGTGGAGGCGGCTGCCCCACATCGTCTCCCACGTCCACACGCCACTGCTGCAGGTCAGAAGCTCCGAAACGCACCGCAGCCTCTTTTCAACCAGTCCATTCAGAGTGACGCGTCAGTCAGGAAGCCAGGGAGATAGGGCCATAACAATACGTGTATTTACATTGAACCGTTTAGGTACGAAGGCTTTAGGTTCAATACGCACAGCAAACCGAATTAACCAAAAAGTGCAAGTCTTCTACAAGGATATAGTGGAAACTAAAACTGAGACAAAAAAGACGAAAGGTGTATATAAAAAAGAAATATTGTCATAAATTGAAATAAATACAAATCTGGGTTCATTAGGTCACCCGCAGGGGTGCTCTTTACACTTCCTGAAAGATTCTGCGCGATCACACGTAAAATGACATAGCTGTGGACGAACACAATTTCTGCTCATACACTCACTCTCACTCACTCACACACACACTCACTCAATCACTCACACACACACACACACACACACACACACACACACACACACACTCACTCACACTCACTCACTCACTCACTCACTCTCACTCACTCACTCACTCACTCACTCTCACTCACTCAGTCACTCACACACACACTAACTCAGTCACTCTCTCTCACTCACACACTTTGCATTCTTATTATAGGATTCAGTAAAATTCAGATAGATGATTAAAAGGAAAAAGCCCTAAGCCTCTTTCAGTCCACTAAGAGAGATTACAATAGACAGGGGCAGAGATGAAACTAAAATGGAGAAAAAGAAAAGAGGCAAGAATGAGGAGATGGAAATTGAAAAAGGTGGAGACTGAGAGTGAAGAAAGAGAGAGAGGAGGGAGAAAGAGAGTTAGTTGAGAACGGCTGTAATTACTTCCCTGCCATCAGATAGCATTTGATTAAATAGCTGCAGCAGAATTACGTGGACATGATGAATGGGACAGTCTGAATGAAGGTTAGAAACGGGCCATCAGCTGATATTAACAGATAATTGTTCGAAATATTGTATTGGCTAATTTATTTTGTTTTGGGAGGATTTGATTTGGAGGGGGGGTTAAGTCTTCAGCACAGCTCCGATTCAGTGCATTTATCTTTGCAAAATGGGTATTTGAATTGGGTGACTACTTTCTTTGTTAATGTGTGTGTGTGTGTGTGTGTGTGTGTGTGTGTGTGTGTGTGTGTTGTAGTGCGTGTGTGCGTTGTAGTGCATGTGTGCACGCATATGTGCGGTCCAATTATGTACCCTAGCCGAGGGAAAACAAGCTATTTATTCCCCTGGTCAGCCAAGCGGCCTGTTGTAAATCTCCATTCCAAACTCTATTTCTCACACTCACGGCTCCATGAGAGGCCCAGCCTCTGCACATACCAGGAGGGTTCAGATACCAGAATCAAGCCATCATCAAATCCCAGCTCTCAGCAGTGACTGATGATCAATGGATTATCACCTGCAAAATATTGATTAGGAGGGTTGGTATTAATATTGATGGATGGGTAGTTATAATGGAATGATTGATTATGTGTTCGTGAAGCGGCTTTGGACCAATCGATGAGGCTGCTTTTTCACAGAATGAGATGGAAGACCTCGCTTATCATTTTCACATTTTCCCCATCTCTCTGTTCTTTCCATTCCTGTGCCAGAAAGGAGCCGATTAGCTATTGAAGTAATGTCCTTCTCTGGGGGGATCATTTGGGGGGGATCGCAAAAATAATCTAAGGGTGTATTTGTAAATGCCTAAATTAATGATCATGTTTTGACACTTTGTGATAAATGGTTTAACCTGTGAAATATGTATAGTAACGTTTGCAGCCATCAAGGCTTCTTCCCCTAATTAATCAAGCCAAATCATCTGAAAAGGGCAAATAAAAATCTGCATTGTGGTATGAAGAGATAAGATTAGTTTAAGATGAAGATAAGATGAACGCCTGCAACAAGAGAGCTGTGAGTAGGCATTGCTTTGGTCTTTGGGCTAGTGAGCCGATAATCTTATGAGCTACAGTAGCTGTGCTGAACGCTAAATACCTGCTCGCTCATTTTGATCCGTCTACTTTGTGGCAGCTTTTTAGCCCCCGTGGTTTTGTGATGTGATGTGGTGGTGTGGTGTGGTGTGGTGTGGTGTCATGTGATGTGGTGGTGGTGTCATGTGATGTGGTGGTGGTGTCATGGCCGGGGGATTGGACAGGCTGGGCACCACCGAGAACAGCCGGACTCATCTGCTCTTTTTATACCCCAACAGTAACAGTCCTCTTTTTCACTTTCTCTCAGTCTGTCTTTATCCATTTTCTCCACGCTGCATTTTCTCCTGGCTGCTTTGTTGTTATTTACCTCCATTCTTTCATTTATTCTCTCTCACACATATTTTAAGATCTTTATTTGTGTTCACATTTAGACAAGAATCATTGGTAGCACTTTACATTACAGCTCGGTAACAACATGGTAATAGTGTGATAATAAAGAAGTAATAATTTGTTTATACTATGTAATTAGGGTCTATGTACTGTATGTGTGTATATATATATATATATATTGTGTGTGTGTGTGTGTGTGTGTGTGTGTGTGTGTGTGTGTGTGTGTGTGTGTGTGTGTATATAAAGGGTATATCTGGGTAATTAGACTGAATAGACCAGAAAACCCTTGTGCCATAAAAGAAAATCCACCTAAATAAATATATGACACATAGTTTATTGATGTGCTCACCTATTATTACAATGGGTATTTCTGTATGTTTTCAAATCTTTTAAGACAGAGATAATTTAACAAACATTTAGTATTAAAAATGTAAAAAAAAAAAGACAAAACAATTTATAGACCAGGTCAGGGTACTCAAGTAAACCATTTTCAATGGTTTTACATGGAAAAAACAAAACGTTTTTCCGTTTTTTCATTTCAAACTTTAAAATGGAAAAAAAAGATTCACCGGCTTTTTTTTTTTTTTTTTTTTGCTAAATTCATGGTGGGCCACTTAAAAACAGGCAGCGGGCCGCAGTTGGCCCGCGGGGCGTAGTTTGGCTACCCCTGACCTAGAGACATAGGGATTACCTGCAAACACTTCCCAGCTAGCAATCTGCCACCCCCGATAGCGGCCCGCCTGCGTTAATACCAAGCTATTACCTGGTTATTACTTTGGTAATTACACTGTATTACCTCATTCTTTATTATCACACTATTACCTCCCATTATTACCATGTTGTTACCAAGCTGTAATGTAAAATGCTACCAAATCACTGAACACAAACTATAATAGATGCGCAAATCTCTCAGGACAAACACTCTCTCTCACACTCGTCTCACATTATCACAACTATCTCATTCCCACGCTCACACTCTTGCCATCACCTTCCCTCTTGTTGTTTCTCTACACATCTTCCCATCTTTTCCTTTCTCAAGCAGCAACAGCCCTTAGAATGTTTCATCTCCACACTGCCTCCATCCATTCCTTGACCCTTGTTCTCCATGTCGGCCTCTCTCTCTTTTTTCTTCTGAACTAAACTCAGATCTCCAAAGCCTCCACATCCCTGCTTTGTGACCATGGTATCTCCTCCTCTTCCTACTCCACTTTTCTCTTCGTCAAATCATTCATGAGGATATTTTCTCTACATTTCTGCCTTTATTATACACCACCAACTGGAGAAGGACAGGCAAGCATGGCAGAGAGAAGACTCAGACATGCACTGGAAATGCCAGACGTGTTTGAGTGGCCCGACAAACACCAGAAGCAAAACGCTCTGCAGTTTGATTTTGGAGCATCAACAGAAGACCAAAACAGATGTTTTTCATGAGATTTCTTGGAACTGCTGCTATTTCAAGGCAAAAGAACATCATGCGTGATTGTTGTTTGTTTGTTGTTTTCCTCCAGGGTGTTCTTGTGATAAGTAGCCTGGACTGGAGTACACATGGATAAAGAAAGGATAATTGACAAAATCTAAATTTTCACTCCAAGGTCTAGCTGATGTATTATCTGAACTACTCTAAATGTATGAAGTAGACTCTTGAACAGAAAATATTCACTAGTAATTGTGATCGGGAAGTGCATTTCCTGTTATCTGCTGACAGGTGTACATGTAAAGAGGGTCAAATGAGTGTGTTTAAGTATAGGGTATGTAAGGTGTAAAAGTAGGGCCATATGATTCCCGCATAACAGAAATCATGCAATTTGGCAATAAAAATGGAATCAACTGTAAAACATGGAATATTGCAGAATTCTCCATAATTTGTCTGAAATTGATAAAAGTAGGCCTGATTATCTAAATCAAAAGTAGACCTAATTATTGTGGTAACCTAAATGATTTCATCATTGTAAAATAGACCTACAGAAATTATTCATAAATATACTGTACAGTATATTGATCCTAACCCCTAATTAAAATGGAAAAAAAGGAATTTGGAAAAAATAAAATAAAACTGAATTTGGGGGAAAATGAAACAGATTTCATATGGCCTGAAAAAAGATCCGGAGCCACACGCACACTCTAGCCTTGTCCGGAATCGGTCCCTATGACAGAAATAGTGGACTATTTCACTATACGATTCACTATATAGTCCACTATAAAATACCCACAATGCACAGTGATTTCTAGTGAACAGCGAATGTACCCTACATTTTCGCAGACAAACCACACATGCACGTAATGAGAATTTCAACAATGCATCTTGCATGCAAGTGCATCTTGTGACGCAATGATCTTCACAATAAAAATCAGTGTAGTGTCCGAAACTGATTCGATCATTCCCTATATAGGTCACCATATGATAAACACTACATATAGTTCACCATTATGATAAACACTATATGGGGAATAGTGAGTCAGTGATTGAGTGAACCATTCCAAACACGGCTTCTGTCTGTGTGATTTATACCTTCTCATCCCCTCTTCCCTCTCCTCCCCAGGCTGCACAGCAGATCATTGAGCTCCAGGAAGCGGCCCAAATCAACGCAGGGCTCCAGCCGGCCACGCTGGGCCGCAACACCAGCCTGCATGACATGAAGACCGTGGTGAAAACCTGGAGGAACCGGCTGCCCATCGTCTCAGACGACCTGTCACACTGGAGCAGCATCTTCATGTGGCGGCAGCACCACTACCAAGGTACCACGCGCGCACGCACGCACGCACGCACACGCACACACACACACTTTCTCACTGAGTCAGTGGTGCCTCTGAGTTTGAAGCCAGTGAACTCAAAATGTCATGGGCGTACGGGTAGTGCAGCTGTAGATTCCCTGCCTACCAACACGAGGGTTGCAGGGTCGAGCCCTCATGTTACCTCTGGCTTGGTCAGGGCATCCATACACGCACATTTGGCCGTGCCTGTGGGTGGGAAGCTGGATTATGGGTATGCGTCCTTGGCACTGCACTAGTGCGTCAGAGGGGGGAACTGGGGGAATTGCGTGATCCTTCCATGTGCTACGTCCTGCCGGTGAAACACCTCAGTGTCATGTGAAAAGAAGCGGCTGGCGACTGCACATCTATCGGAGGAAGCATGTGCTAGTCTACAACTCTCCCCAGATCATGAGAGGGGGTGGAGCAACACCCAGGACAGCAGGGGGAATTGGCTGAGTACAATTGGGGCGAAAACGGGGGGAAATCTGGAAAAAAATATTTAAAAAAGCGTTCACAAATATGACACTTTACATAATGATATAGTACACACATGCATGCTTACTAATATGTGCATGTACATACATACATACATACACACACACACACACACACACACACACACACACACACACACACACACACACACACACACACACTCAGATTCCCGCTTAGGTTTCCACTAGTTCCAGGAAGGGGTCTTCTCTGAAAGCCCATGGTGTGCAAACCCCCCCTCAGGGTCTCTGTACATTTCCAAATGTCAGCTCACTACAGGACATAATGCACACGCGCACGCACACACACACACACACACACACACACACACACACTCTTACCTTGCTTGGTGCTCAGCTCTCTCCCGCGGTGACTTTGAAACCATTTTTGAGAGGCAGCCACTGCAAAATGTGATGTCTCAAGCAAGTTTAGCCCCCACTCACACTGCGAGGCCCTGAAATAATGATAGCATTGGTTCTGCAGCGATGCACCAATAAAATCCACTTCATTTGTACATGACAGGCTTCAAACTTAAGTTAAAGTGAAATGGAGTTTTTGCGGTGAAATTCGTTGCCATGCTCCATTTGCTGTTCAATATATGTAGGTAGTGTCCCCAGTGCCCTCCTCTGTGACCGTTCAGCCAAGATCCACAATATTCATACCTCCATATACTGTATGCTTTTAGCCTCTCACTTCAACTCTTTGACCTTTATATTGAGAGAGAAGTGTCATATTTGATCATATGAAGTGTTTTGTGTCATTTCTTCACAGCCATCGTGACGGCGTATGAGACGAACACACAGCATGATCCCAACAACAACAACGCCATGCTGGGCGTCCACGCCTCCGCCTCTGCTATCATTCAGTATGGCAAGATAGGACGCAAACAGGTACTGTCAGAATTTGACCGAGAAGCCGGTTTTGATCAGATGAAATTGAAATGAATAAGGCTGGATTAGAAAAGAACTGAGATTATAACAGATTATAACTCAATGGTTTTGGGATTACAGCCTGTGAACAATGAAAAACCAGTTTTTATTTTATGACCATGTTGAGTGTTTGTTTGGTCAAGTTATTCTGAACACGTGGACAAACACTAAAAGCGTTGTTCCTCCAGGGTTTGGTGAACGTGGCGTTGGACATCCTGAGTCGTATCCATACCATCCCCACGGTGCCCATCGTCGACTGCTTCCAGAAGATCAGACAGCAGGTCAAATGTTACCTGCAGCTCGCCGGCGTTATGGGCAAAAACGAATGCATGCAGGTAAGATGGACAGTCTCTGTATCCTCCTGTCCCTTCTGTGTCTCAGCCTCTATTCTTTTTTTACCATACTATTCATACTACAGTATGTATACCTGAAACATAAAATACAATAATATTATTATTATATATTGTGAAAACAAAAGAAAGAAACATAAAATACGTAGTCAGCAGTGTTTTGAATGGGAAGAGAAGCGAGAGCAAGACGAGTTTTGAGTGGCTCTAGGCTTATAAGAGAGAGTAACTCAGAGAGGTTTATAAGAGAGTAACTCAGAGAGAGGCTTATAAGAGAGTAGCTCAGAGAGTAAGTCAGAGAGGCTTATAAGAGGGTAACTCAGAGAGAGGCTTATAAGAGGGTAACTCAGAGAGAGGCTTATAAGAGGGTAACTCAGAGAGAGGCTTATAAGAGGGTAACTCAGAGAGTAACTCAGAAAGAGGCTTATAAGAGAGTAGCTCAGAGAGTAACTCAGAGAGAGGCTTATAAGAGAGTAGCTCAGAGAGAGGCTTATAACAGAGTAGCTCAGAGAGTAACTCAGAGAGAGGCTTATAAGAGAGTAACTCAGAGAGAGGCTTATGAGAGTAACTCAGAGAGAGGCTTATAAGAGAGTAGCTCAGAGAGTAACTCAGAGAGAGGCTTATAAGAGAGTAACTCAGAGAGAGGCTTATAAGAGAGTAGCTCAGAGAGAGGCTTATAAGAGAGTAGCTCAGAGAGTAACTCAGAGAGAGGCTTATAAGAGAGTAGCTCAGAGAGTAACTCAGAGAGGCTTATAAGAGTAGCTCAGAGAGTAACTCAGAGAGAGGCTTATAAGAGGGTAACTCAGAGAGAAGCTTATAAGAGAGTAGCTCAGAGAGTAACTCAGAGAGAGGCGTATAACAGAGTAGCTCAGAGAGTAACTCAGAGAGAGGCTTATAAGAGGGTAACTCAGAGAGAGGCTTATAAGAGGGTAACAGAGAATAACTCAGAGAGAGGCTTATAAAGAGAGAGGCTTATAAGAGGGTCGCTCAGAGAGTAACTCGGAGAGAGGCTTATAAGAGAGTAGCTCAGAGAGTAACTCAGAGAGAGGCTTATAAGAGAGTAGCTCAGAGAGAGGCTTATAAGAGAGTAGCTCAGAGAGTAACTCAGAGAGAGGCTTATAAGAGGGTAGCTCAGAGAGTAACTCAGAGAGAGGCTTATAACAGAGTAGCTCAGAGAGTAACTCAGAGAGGCGTATAAGAGAGTAACTCAGAGAGAGGCTTATAAGAGAGGGTTACTCAGGAGCTTGCTCTTAAGCCTGTGGACCACTCTGATTAATAGAAGCAGTACAGCACACCAGAAGTCATTAAAGTGTGTGTGTCTCCATCTCTCTGTCTCGCTCTCTCTCTCTGTATCTCTCTCTCTCAGTGGACTCTCTCTCTCCCTCCTATCTCATCTCCTCTGGTTCTCTGTCTTTCTCTGGCGCTACACATCGTTTGTCACAGCGGTACATAGGGGACGCCTAATCAGAGCGGCACCATAATGGAAGTTTAGTTCCCTTAACACCTCTTTTCTTAGTTCCTAATGAACACCTTGCAGCTTGTTTGTTTTTCCACCTGTGATTATAGCCTTGTCTCAGACTGAATATTGTGTTATCCGCTTCCCTGCTTCTTTTCCCCAGAGTGGCTGAAAGTTTCTTCTCTATAGTTTTGTTTGATGTTAAGCATCTGCTGTTTTCTTCTGTCTGTCTGTGTGTGTGTGTGTGTGTGTGTGTGTGTGTGTGTGTGTGTGTGTGTGTGTGTGTGTGTGTGTGTGTGTGTGTGTTTGGTGCGTGTGTGTGTGTGTGTGTGTGTGTGTGTGTGTGTGTGTTTGTGGGGCCAGGGTTTGGAGGTGATAGAGTCAACCAACCTGAAGTATTTCACCAAGGAGATGACTGCTGAGTTCTACGCTCTTAAGGGAATGTTCCTGGCTCAGATCAACAAGTATGGCTACCAGAGCTTTTGACTACCTTGCTGGCTCTGTTTGTCTTTTGTTCTCCTCTTTCACCTCTTTCTTCATTTCAGGGCTGCAACTAACCATTATTTTCCTTATCGATTACGGTAATCTGTTGATTATTTTCTCGACTAATCGATTAGTCGTTTCTTTCTATAAGATGTCACAAAATGGTGAAAAATATATGTCGATCAATTTTCCCCCAAAGCCCAAGCCCGCAGCTCTAGTTAATTTCAGTCTTTTGTTTCCCTCTGTCCCTGTAATAATCATGGTTGTCAGCCTGTATCAGAGGTCCTTTCCATCTGCGTTGGCGTTGTATCCTGTCATCATTTGGCAGTCATCTTTAATCGGAGCTTCTCGCCTCGAGCTGCCGGCACCTCAGAGGTTCTGTTACTACGACGTGCGACTGTGTCAATAACATGCTCCTGCTGCAGGGTTTGCCTCTGGAGCACACAGCCGTCCTCGGTCGCGCGCGCACACACACACACACACACACTCACACACACACAGGCCTTGCCTTTGGGCGCCCCCTCTTCCTCATCATCCTTGACGTGACATGGTGTCCTGAGGGGTGAAAGACAAATTGGGGGAGGCTTATTAAATGTATATGCGGCGGAATAATTAACTCCAGGCAATTTACAGGAATCTCTGGATCAGCAGAACCTGCCTCCACCTCAGCAGGGTTTACTGCAACCATTAAGTCCCTCCCCACACTGGGGGAGAATTAACAGCATGGTGGGGGTTAGGGGTGGAGAGTGTGTGTGTGGGGGGGAGGGGGAGGAGACAGCATGGTGGGGGTTAGGGGTGGAGAGTGTGTGTGTGTGTGGGGGGGATTTACAGCATGGTGGGGGTTAGGGGTGGAGAGTGTGTGTGTGGGGGGGAGGGGATTTACAGCATGGTGGGGGTTAGGGGTGGAGAGTGTGTGTGTGGGGGGGAGGGGGATGATACAGCATGGTGGGGGTTAGGGGTGGAGAGAGTGTGGGGGGGAGGGGGAGGAGACAGCATGGTGGGGGTTAGGGGTGGAGAGTGTGTGTGTGGGGGGGAGGAGGAAGAGACAGCATGGTGGGGGTTAGGGGTGGAGAGTGTGTGGGGGGGAGGGGGAGGGGACAGCATGGTGGGGGTTAGGGGTGGAGAGTGTGTGGGGGGGGGAGGAGACAGCATGGTGGGGGTTAGGGGTGGAGAGTGTGTGTGTGGGGGGGAGGGGGAGGGGACAGCATGGTGGGGGTTAGGGGTGGAGAGTGTGTGTGTGGGGGGGGAGGGGGAGGAGACAGCATGGTGGGGGTTAGGGGTGGAGAGTGTGTGTGGGGGGGGGGAGGAGACAGCATGGTGGGGGTTAGGGGTGGAGAGAGTGTGTGTGGGGGGGAGGGGGAGGAGACAGCATTGTGGGGGTTAGGGGTGGAGAGTGTGTGTGTGGGGGGGATTTACAGCATGGTGGGGGTTAGGGGTGGAGAGTGTGGGGGGGAGGGGGAGGAGACAGCATGGTGGGGGTTAGGGGTGGAGAGTGTGTGTGTGGGGGGGAGGGGGAGGAGACAGCATGGTGGGGGTTAGGGGTGGAGAGTGTGTGTGGGGGGGGAGGGGGAGGAGACAGCATTGTGGGGGTTAGGGGTGGAGAGTGTGTGTGTGGGGGGGATTTACAGCATGGTGGGGGTTAGGGGTGGAGAGTGTGTGGGGGGGAGGAGACAGCATGGTGGGGGTTAGGGGTGGAGAGTGTGTGTGTGGGGGGGAGGGGGAGGAGACGGCATGGTGGGGGTTAGGGGTGGAGAGTGTGTGTGTGGGGGGGAGGAGACAGCATGGTGGGGGTTAGGGGTGGAGAGTGTGTGTGTGGGGGGGAGGGGGAGGAGACAGCATGGTGGGTGGGGGTTAGGGGTGGAGAGTGTGTGTGTGGGGGCGAGGGGGAGGAGACAGCATGGTGGGGGTTAGGGGTGGAGAGTGTGTGTGTGGGGGGGAGGGGGAGGAGACAGCATGGTGGGGCTCAGGGGTGGAGAGTGTGTGTGTGGGGGGGAGGGGGAGGAGACAGCATGGTGGGGGTTAGGGGTGGAGAGTGTGTGTGTGGGGGGGAGGGGGAGGAGACAGCATGGTGGGGGTTAGGGGTGGAGAGTGTGTGTGTGGGGGGGAGGGGGAGGAGACAGCATGGTGGGGGTTAGGGGTGGAGAGTGTGTGTGTGAGGGAGGGGAGGTCCGTGAGCGTGCACAGCCAAGGTCTTTCAGGATCATTCCATTAAAGGGGGTGTGGGGGATTTGACAGTCTGCTGGGTGTCTGCGCTCCTGTTGAGCTTGGGTAGTAGAAACTGTTCATGTACTTGAACACGGGCAAAGTGGCGCAGGCAAAACCCCATTAAGTATTACTGGAGGGTCCTCGGCTCCGACTCCGACTCCCACAGCAATCAAGCTGCCATGTCTTAATCACATGCCAAAATGCCTTTTGTAATAACACGTTTTAATGGACTGGCTTGGGAGACATTTCACTGTGAGTAAGTGGGAGAGTCGTTTTGGAAAGCACTCCTAAAATGCAAGTCCATTTGCAAACTGTATTTGAAAAGAGAAAAAAGCAGCTTCTTGGATACTTAGAGACACATTTTAATTACGAAGTAAAGTACATGGTAAGTAAAGTACAACAGAGGTAGAAACGCGTTGCGTTTTGTGCCCCTGTCTATTCTCGAAGATGTACATCGTTTGTTTAACTATTGTAGTAGACATGTACTTTACTTCGTAATTAAAATCTGTCTCTAAGTATCCAAGAAGCTCCTTTTTTCTCTTTTCTGATTCACTTTTGGCCTGCAGCTGAGCTTCCTTGTGCCACATTTTTGCTTTTTCCAAACTGTATTTGAGCGAGGCTTTGTCATCGACAGGCCTGTCTTTATTCTGAGGCCGGGGGTGCAGCTGCCCCTCGCATCTTATGTATTAATCAAAGCCTGAAAGGTGTCAAGAATATTCCAACGACGTGCCAGCGGCTGGTTAGAAGCCCGCTTGGCGTGCTGAAAACAGCTGATGATTCACAATATACTTCCCTGTCAGCATAAACGGTGCAGTCAAAATGCGGGTGACCTGCAAGATTTGACCTGTCTACCTCTCCGCCTGCTATTTAACACGTTTTAAATGGAATAGTGAAGGCGTGACTGCTAGATTGCAGTGCCAGGATTAAAAAATAAAAAAATCCCAAGGATTCTCAAGTTTATCAGCCTCCGGATTTCTCTAAGCTCCAGCAATGCTCTTCACGGTCAAGGTATTTATACACAGATAAATATAGCCATTACTCCCATGTTCTTACCTCGCTGTGGCTCGCTGTCATTTCTGATCAAATAGGAAGATGTTAAGCTGGGGTGTCAGCCAGTATTAAATGCATTGATCTGCTCAGCATGATAGGGTTGAGCCTGATTAATATTACATTATAGCAAAACGCCTTAACCCTCGGTGACTTTAATAGAGAGCCAAAGTGGAACGTCACTTCCTGCTTCAGCACTGTACCAGAGATTTTCATCCGCCATTTATTTTCCCATAGACATTTCGTAAAATGCTTATACAATTAGTTTTACTTAGTCAAACCAAACAGTTCAGATATATTTAGAAACAGGAGAGATTGCATAACATTTCACCAAAACATAAAAAATTGTGGATTTAAAGAAAATATTTTTTCGATGTTGTTTTTTTAAGTTTTGGTCCTAGTGAAATGTTCTATGGTCTCTCCCGATTCGAAATATAGCTGTACCGTTTGGTTTGAACAAGTAAAAAAAAAATTATAAGCATTTTTACAAAATGTCTATGGGAAAATAAACGGCGGATGAAAATCTCTGGTACAGTGCTGAAGCAGGAAGTAGGCGGTCACTTTGCCTCTCTATAGCAAAACGCCTGAACCCTCGGTGACTTTAATTCTTGCCGGGTTAAATGCTTACTCTTTAATGCCATGGCAAAGGCCTTGACAATTACAGCCAATTAAATATAGTGCTTATTGATGTGTAGTAATGATTCAGAAAATGATCATCATCGTCATCTGTTTCCTTTTATCCTTGCTCCTCCCTCACCACCCTCGTTGCCTCCATCTCTCCGACTGTCGTTTCCCTTCTGCTGCCTGGTATCTGCTGCCTGGCTTTCTGCTGCCTGGTATCTGCTGCCTGGCTTCTGCTGCCTGGTATCTGCTGCCTGGCTTTCTGCTGCCTGGCTTCTGCTGCCTGGCTTGCCCTCTGTCCTTCATCTCACCCTTAAATCCTTCCTTCACGCCATCATTCTCTGCTCCCTCGCTGCAGGTCAGAGGAGGCCAACAAGGCCTTCTCGGCAGCAGTGCAGATGCACGACGTGCTGGTGAAGGCCTGGGCCATGTGGGGTGACTACCTGGAGAACATCTTCGTCAAGGAGCGCCAGCTGCACCTGGGCGTGTCCGCCATCACCTGCTACCTCCACGCCTGCCGGCACCAGAATGAGAGCAAGTCCCGCAAGTACCTAGCAAAGGTGAGGAGCTGGGAAGGAGGCTGTCGTGTGCCTGTGCGTTTTAGGCCTCCAATTAAGGCAAAATGGGAAGAATGCCCGGCGTCAAGTGTTGATATCGGGAACATAATCAGTGCTGCTGGATTGTTGCCTCTCCTCTGTTGCTGGGGATACAGGGAAAGTGCTTTTTCTTTGTTTGGATCAACCACGTCAGCAACCTAACCGCCCGTTTCTATACAATCAGCTGCTTCAATCAGGCCTTTTTCCAGACGGGGTTGCCGTTAATTCCCTCGCTTCCTGACCCCATCTAGCCCAGTCACTGATGAGAAGTAAAGTGGCCCCTGCTTTTATTTCCTCCCCTCAGTTTCTGCCACAATTACAAGCAGTGGGTGGTGCTTTGATCCATTACAAGCAGTGGGTGGTGCTTTGATCCATTACAAGCAGTGGGTGGTGCTTTGATCGATTATGGCCTGTGGATGTGTGTCCCGCAGCAGAGTGAAGGCCGTCCTCTGGCTCAGAGGTTAACAGAATAATGGTCTCCCCTGACGCGCCGATCTCAAAGCCCTCTGCCTGGACCCACCTTCCACTAACAGGCAGATGGTTGTGGTGACGGTGTGCAGGTCAGGTGGTCAGAGAGAGGGACGTGTGCAGGTCAGGTGGTCAGAGAGAGGGATGTGTGCAGGTCAGGTGGTCAGAGAGAGAGAGGGACGTGTGCAGGTCAGGTGGTCAGAGAGAGAGAGACGTGTGCAGGTCAGGTGGTCAGAGAGAGGGACGTGTGCAGGTCAGGTGGTCAGAGAGAGGGACGTGTGCAGGTCAGGTGGTCAGAGAGAGAGAGGGACGTGTGCAGGTCAGGTGGTCAGAGAGAGAGAGGGACGTGTGGAGGTCAGGTGGTCAGAGAGAGAGGGATGTGTGCAGGTCAGGTGGTCAGAGAGAGAGAGACGTGTGCAGGTCAGGTGGTCAGAGAGAGAGGGACGTGTGCAGGTCAGGTGGTCAGAGAGAGAGAGACGTGTGCAGGTCAGGTGGTCAGAGAGAGAGGGACGTGTGCAGGTCAGGTGGTCAGAGAGAGAGGGATGTGTGCAGGTCAGGTGGTCAGAGAGAGGGACGTGTGCAGGTCAGGTGGTCAGAGAGAGAGGGATGTGTGCAGGTCAGGTGGTCAGAGAGAGGGACGTGTGCAGGTCAGGTGGTCAGAGAGAGAGGGACGTGTGCAGGTCAGGTGGTCAGAGAGAGAGAGACGTGTGCAGGTCAGGTGGTCAGAGAGAGAGGGATGTGTGCAGGTCAGGTGGTCAGAGAGAGGGACGTGTGCAGGTCAGGTGGTCAGAGAGAGAGGGATGTGTGCAGGTCAGGTGGTCAGAGAGAGGGACGTGTGCAGGTCAGGTGGTCAGAGAGAGAGACGTGTGCAGGTCAGGTGGTCAGAGAGAGAGGGATGTGTGCAGGTCAGGTGGTCAGAGAGAGGGACGTGTGCAGGTCAGGTGGTCAGAGAGAGGGACGTGTGGAGGTCAGGTGGTCGGAGAGAGAGGGACGTGTGCAGGTCAGGTGGTCAGAGAGAGAGGGACGTGTGGAGGTCAGGTGGTCAGAGAGAGAGGGATGTGTGCAGGTGAGGTGGTCAGAGAGAGAGAGACGTGTGCAGGTCAGGTGGTCAGAGAGAGAGGGACGTGTGCAGGTCAGGTGGTCAGAGAGAGAGGGACGTGTGCAGGTCAGGTGGTCAGAGAGAGAGGGACGTGTGCAGGTCAGGTGGTCAGAGAGAGAGAGACGTGTGCAGGTCAGGTGGTCAGAGAGAGAGGGACGTGTGCAGGTCAGGTGGTCAGAGAGAGAGAGACGTGTGCAGGTCAGGTGGTCAGAGAGAGAGGGACGTGTGCAGGTCAGGTGGTCAGAGAGAGAGGGACATGTGCAGGTCAGGTGGTCAGAGAGAGAGAGGGATGTGTGCAGGTCAGGTGGTCAGAGAGAGGGACGTGTGCAGGTCAGACAGTGCTCACATCAGAAGTTAATAAAAGCCCTCTGGATCTCTGCTGTCAAATAGCCACACGAGTGTCAGACACGAGAGGATCATCCAGAGAGCTAATGACCACCTACCTCTGTCTGCCATGTGCGATAGGTAGTAAATACGGTCTTTCTAGTTCACCGTTCGCATCATTATCGCCATTATCCATTCTAATTATGGCTGTTACTAGCTTCAGATTCCAAAGAGCTGTTTTCCTGGCGCGGCGTAGGCAGAGTCTGGTGACCCCCCTGGTATTGTGCTGCGTGCCGTGCCAGGCTGCTTTGGCAACGCTTCCTCCTGATGGATGAAGCGAGGTGACCCGCCATTACCAGTAATTATACACAAGCTGTGTAGGCTGCTTGGCTCTCGCTGAAGAGGGCCAGGGGGAGCTGAGAGGGGTTAATGTCTTCATCGTCACACGCTCACACACACACACACACACACAGGGGAGGAGAGATCACCTCCATATTGGCTCAGCTTTGATCGTAGCGAGGATTGCCAAGATCTGGTTGTTCATTCCGCTGCAGCTCCTCTCGCGCAGTGAGCAGCCAGAGAAGCAGCCATGGTCTGATTCATGTTAGAGACCCCCACCGCTCACTTCTCCCTGCCCTAGAGTCGTTATTTCAGGGTTCCCACAGGTCCTTGAACTCCTTGAAAGTTTGTGAATTTGAGAGAAAATGTCAACGCCTTGAAAGTTTTTGAAAATACACTTAAATAGACACTAGACAGAGGCCATTGAAAGGGCTTGAATTTATATATTCTGTACGAGAATACAAAATGTTCTTTGAAGTTCTTTAGATTTTTCCAACTTTACCTTTCTCGTTTTAACTTTTTACTACGCGTAACAGCAGAGTTGAGAATTGTTCAGACATCCAAGCCTCTCTCTCTTTTGAATAGTTGTCTGTGAGCTTCTGTAAAGCTGCTAATTCTCATTAGAAACATTCTCTGTGTTGTGTGTGTTTTAACAGTAATTGACCTTGATCCGTGTCTCAAAATATGCCGTTTTGAGTCCTTGAATTTGAGGGAATTGGGCCTGCAAAGTCCTTGAGTTTGATGTTTAAGAAGGTTTGGGAACCCTGTTTATATACTGTGATTCATACTGCTCTGTAGAATCACCAGAATGTTAATGTTTAGTCTTTTTTGTGTTTTCTTCTCTTCTTGCCCCATTTCCAACCCGTCTTCCCTCCTTTCTTCACCTCCCTCCCCATCTCCTCCCTTCCCCCCCTGTTCTCTCCATCTGTGTTGGTGCCTGCCTAGGTGTTGTGGCTGCTCAGCTTCGATGACAAGAACACGCTGGCAGATGCTGTGGATAAGTACTGCATCGGAGTCCCGCCCATCCAGTGGCTGGCGTGGATCCCGCAGCTGCTCACCTGCTTGGTGGGGTCGGAGGGCAAACCGCTGCTCAACCTAATCAGCCAGGTGAGGCCTTTACAAACACACCTGTCTCACCTCTAATCAGCCAGGTGAGGCCTTTACAAACACACCTGTCTCACCTCTAATCAGCCAGGTGAGGCCTTTACAAACACACCTGTCTCACCTCTAATCAGCCAGGTGAGGCCTTTACAAACACACCTGTCTCACCTCTAATCAGCCAGGTGAGGCCTTTACAAACACACCTGTCAACATGTCTCAACCTAATCAGCCAGGTGAATATTCAAAACAACCAAAAGAAAAGACAAATCACGCAAAACAATTTGAAAGTGCAGTCCAGCATACTGTATCTTTAAAGTGATGTATGGTGGAGGGGGTGGTTTGAGGGCTAAGTTAATGTCAATGAAAACCGCTTCAACAAGTGAGAGAAGAGTCTACTTTAACCTCCACTTCTCCTTTCCTTTTTTTTTTTGTTTGTTTTTGTTTTGTGTCCTCCCTTCACTTTCCTGTCTGGATTTTTGCCCCGCCCATCAGTCAGCCATTTCTCCCCCCTCCCCTGCTGCTTCCATCTTTTGGGTGGAAGCACATCTGGCTGGTGTGTTAGCATTAGTGCTCATGCATGTCTTTCTAATCAAGATAAATGAAGTGCATTCACGCCAAAGTGCCCTCTCTCTCCCCAGCATTCTATTTACCAAATTAAGCATTCCGCTTCCGCCGCCATGCCTTTTATGGCAATTTATTGGCTTTCACCGGTCCTTAGCGAGATGGTTTTTAAATTATTTGTTCAAGGAATGATTATAAAGCATAAAATATTGCACGCATCCACACTGCAGGAACAGAGCTAGTAATTAAACCCAGGACTCATTTGCTTTGGTTAATGGAGTGTTATTTCCGCACAATTTGAAGAGGGTGATCTTCAAAGAGTTGTCTGCTATAAGAAACAGTCTTCCTCTCAGCAGAGCAGAAATATTAAATAGGGGATATCTGAAAGAAAGCAGGGAGGAGAGGAGGAAGAGAGAGTGTGTTTGGAAAGACGTGTGTGAGAGGGAGATGTAGAAACATGGAAATATGGAGCGTGATGAAGCGACCACTGCTTTGGGAATCCCCTCCATTTCATGTTTTAGCACACGGATGAAGAGCAAACGACATGCTGGCCTAATGGAACAGAAATGGTAGCCAAAGTAACTGTTTAATAGTCCTGAAACTATTATAAGTGATTGACGCTAATCGATTCTCATTTTGATAATTGAATCGTGATTTTAGTCATTCATCAAATAGAGTCCAAGGATTAAAGTTCTCATTCGCTATGATAAATTTTAGTCAATTGGAGTCCGATATGAAATGTGAAAAGTAAAAAAAAATATTTAGCAAAATTCTGTTTGACTTTGTAAAAACAACAACAAAATAGTGATTTATTATAGCCATTAATTATAGGTCTGTTGCAACCTATAACATACTGATTCAGCCTGGAACACAATTCATGATGCATCATTAATGGGTGTTTGAGAACTTTAGAGTGAAATGAGTGTGATATGTACACACTGTCTGCCTTTTTTATATATTTTTTTTACATGACAACCTATGGGAAGTGACCGCACGGCGTAAATAAGCGGACACTTTAAAAAGCCCGAAATAGCTAAAATAGGCCTGGAAAAAACGTTGGTCCGAAGATTTTTATGCCTCCGCCGGCGATAGCCAGGCGTTTGTGAGGTCACAGTGACCTTAACCTTTAACCACCAAAATCTAATCAGTTCATCCTTGAGTTCAAGTGGACGTTTGAGGAAAATTGGATGAAATTCCGTCAAGGCGTTCCTTGCCCATTGGAAAACCAAAAAGCTGAGTAGAGCTGGTACCATGCGGTCGAAAAGCGCCACAAGTGTTTAGTATTCTTAAACAGGATAGATGGTTGTTAAGAGGATTAAACCCGTCACCTCTTAGTGACAGTGCGGTCACTCTAACCCGCGGCCTGCGTCTTGCATGTTTATGAATGGATGTCAGTGGGTTGCTGTAGGGATTTGCAATGTGAGGAGCTGCAGGACCTCCCTTTGGTGCGCCTGTAATGACTGAAGGGTAAAAAGGTTGACGCTCTTTCGTCTTCCCGGGTTCCTTTTTCATGTATAGAGAAAAGCAGCTTTTAATGCACGTCGGCCAGCTTTATCTCTGCCGCCTGAATTATTGAGAGTTTCTCTGCGGCGGCGGGATGTTTAAAAAACGCACGGTGAAATATTGATGAAGGTGAGGAGAAGAGCGCCCGCGGGCAGGCGGTGAGATGAATCCCCTCAGCCCCACCTCAGCCTCGCCAAAATATGACATTCCTTATCTTCCCATTAGCACGCTGATCTCGGCTTCCTCCTCCCGTGCTGCCCTGCTTCCTCCTCTTTCATCTTTAATATTGCCATTAACTGCCACTTACAACTCCCCCCTTTCCTTTTTAGCCCCCCTGACTCCAGCACCTCACTTCTCATCTCTGAATCTCTCCCCTCCATCTCGCTGTATTAGGAAGAAAGTGGAGAGTCATGGAAATTGTAAAAAATTAGAAAATATCAGTATTTCTGCAATATGTAACAGTGAGGGGGGAATGTGAGAGTATTAGAAAAGATTACAGAAAAGGACGTGCAAAGATGTCTTGCTATTGCTACGGGTCTGCAGTTAATCTGTAAAAGTAACATTGAGATAACTATACACTTTCCAGTTATATTCACAGTACCGGGGTATCATTAAGCTCCTAGGACAGCACGGTGCCTCAGCGGTTAACACTGTTGCCTCACATCAAGTAGGTCCCGGGTTCGAACCCCAGTCTGCCCCAGGTCCTTTCTGTGTGGAGTTTGCATGTTCTCCCCATGTTCATGTGGGTTTCCTCCGGGTGCTCCGGTTTCCTCCCACCATCAAAGACATGTATGTTAGGGTTAATCCTCCAAAAGAACTGGCGTTGGTCCCTGGGCGCTGCACTGTGGCTGCCCACTGCTCCTAGTTCTAGGAAGGTTCCTAGTAGAGGATCAGGATGGGTCAAATGCAGAGGATGAATTTCCCCACGGGGATAAATAAAGGATCACTTCACTTCACTTTGCAGATGTAGATAAAATGTACAGATATGACATTTGCAGATGGAGGAACCCTACATTATGTACTGGAAAGGTGCAAATTAAACATTGTAATAATTTGAACTTGTTATATCCGTACACAAACTGTGCACGCAATACTGTATAGATTAGTCCAGAGCATAGGTAGTTCTGGATAGTTTGTGTAGACTCTTGATTGTTGAAGTATTGTTGGCTATAGGCACAATACTTCTCTTGTACATTGCCAGGGTTTTTCTCACATAGAGTATTTGGAGGCGGCCACCTCTGTTAAATGTGGTGCCACCTCCATCTCTTGACAAAACTCTGACAGGTGTCTTCATGGAAAACACTCTTTTCTAACAAGCGTTGCACTTGGTGCATTTCTGTCATTTGGAATTGCAGCAGTACACCGATGTGCTGACAATTTAATGTTAAATAATAGTTATTTGTTTAAAAAGCCTTCTGAATACCTTTGCATACTCAAATCGATGCACAATCAACATAGGAAACGTTGTTTTCATTTTTTTTTTACAACGTATTGGCCGCTTATCGGTAAGCTGTGAATTTCCCCCCACTAAAATCGGTATCGGTCTCAAAAGTCCAATACCCATCGGGCTCTAGTACCACCTCCACCTCATTTTGAGCCATGAAGAACCCTGATGGCCCAAGGGGCCCAATCTGAGGAGCCCACAGTCCAGTACAGTTTGTTGATTTGACCTGAGGTTGTTTTATGTTTTGCCATGCTCCAGAACAGTCCATAGTCCTTAGTCCAAGGCTAAGTACATTCTAATGATGTATTGACCGTCTCCAGCTTGAACACCTAAGCTAGTTGATGTGTAAACTTGATTTGTGCAGTATGAGAATCCCACTCCAAAGTCCCGAGGCTCCAAGTCAGAGGAATGTGGATCTATTCAGAGAAAGCTTAGAGCTTCTCAAATCCATTAGCTTTAGGCTAAGTGTGAAAAGAGCTTCCTTCTCATTCTTTCTCTCTCTCTCCTGTCCACCTGCTCCCCATACCCAGCCCCCCGACCCCCTCCCCAGTGGTCTTGAGCCCCCTCGCCCCACCTTCAGTGGTATTGAGCCCAGTCTGGTGGGCAGGGTGTGGAGGTATCTCTTTCCGCCCTGCAGGCGTATAGTGGGCCTAGAGGGGATCGAGTAGCTTTCTAATGGCAGCCCAGGAAATTGTGCTCTGAGACCTGAGAGAACCTTGTGGTTTTGGGCTTCCACCAACACTCCACGGGCCTAAAGCCAGACTTCTGAGATGTGTCCAACCTGGAATTCAAGCCCACCCTCTCTGGAAATGTTTTCGAAAGCTGTCATATTGACTTTGGGGCAGCGATTGTTTTACCTCGGCATGTGCTTTTTAAAAGAATTACAAAGATCCGTTCTGCCTCCCTAGCGTTCTGGAGAGCGATGTCACAGCTCATGTTCTACCTTTAGGCCTTTAGCTTTGTGCAGTCACGGCGATAGCCCGCCGTCACACGCACAAATATATCAGTGTCGAGTTGAGTTTATCTCTCATTCAATGAAGCTGATTCCATTTAGAATTTGCCTCTGAGATTTGTCACAGCCTTATGTATTAGAATGTCACTTTGTGACGAGGTAAGTGGGGGAATTAGGATGATGGACAGTGAAAGGAGATGGTGGAGAATTTGTTCCGGGCTTTTACCATAATGTTAGAGAAATGATTTAAGCTTTTACCATCATGTTAGAGAAATTATTTAAGCTTTTAGACTAGGCAGTGTATTAGGGAAGGGAAATGTGTACTATTCCTATATCTCTATCTGACCTTGCAGATGGATAAAACGCAGCAGATCTTCCATGGCTAGTAGGGTACAGCGACATTGTAAAAATACGATGCATAGTAGATTAAAAAAGATACAACATAACCATTATCAAACAAAAGTAACCCTATTGTAATTTGCTTTGAGCCATTTCTTGAGCGCACATCTGACCCATGACCAAAACAGTCATACAGTCTGTCATTGTGTTACGTATGGATGGAATTTGAGTTAAACCTACAGTAGTTATTACCCTTTATGCTGGGGATCCCCTGGAACCTTCTCAAGGACTCCTGGGGATTCCCTGGACCCCACTTTGAGAACCACTGTCCTCGACATTTAAGTGTCTTCATATTTCTTGGCAACGTATTCCTCAAACTTAATGTACTGCCGCTCTATATAAAAAGTTCCCTCTCCTAAGTTAATCTTCAAGTCTTCAATCTGGGATGAAGAAGCAGAATGTGCCTCCACTTAACAAAGGCTGAAGGTGTTGATTTGAGCATCATCCTCTTGTGGAATGTTCATCAAGCATTTCTGATGCCCAGGACAAAACACTTGAGCATAGAACAGCAGCAAGGAAGAAGATACAAGCAAGCTGGTTAGCATCATATTTAGTTCAGAGGTAGCTTGCCAACGTTTTTTTTAGAGAGATTTTCACTCCGCTTCTTGGCTTTGTGGTAGGTATTTTCAATTAATGTAGCATTTTGATGCCAGCAAGCTATCCAGGATGTTGTCAGAATGTTAAAGTAGGCTACCTAGCTAACTGATCCTGCCAGGATGTTAAAGTAGACTACGTGATCCTGTCAGGATGTTAAAGTAGACTACGTGATCCTGTCAGGATGTTAAAGTAGACTACGTGATCCTGTCAGGATGTTAAAGTAGACTACCTAGCTAACTGATCCTGCCAGGATGTTAAAGTAGACTACCTAGCTAACTGATCCTGCCAGGATGTTAAAGTAGACTACCTAGCTAACTGATCCTGTCAGGATGTTAAAGTAGACTACCTAGCTAACTGATCCTGCCAGGATGTTAAAGTAGACTACCTAGCTAACTTATCCTGCCAGGATGTTAAAGTAGACTACCTAGCTAACTGATCCTGTCAGGATGTTAAAGTAGACTACCTAGCTAACTGATCCTGCCAGGATGTTAAAGTAGACTACCTAGCTAACTGATCCTGCCAGGATGTTAAAGTAGACTACCTAGCTAACTTATCCTGTCAGGATGTTAAAGTAGACTACCTAGCTAACTGATCCTGTCAGGATGTTAAAGTAGACTACCTAGCTAACTGATCCTGTCAGGATGTTAAAGTAGACTACCTAGCTAACTGATCCTGCCAGGATGTTAAAGTAGGCTACCTAGCTAACTGATCCTGCCAGGATGTTAAAGTAGGCTACGTGATCCTGTCAGGATGTAGTCTCTTAGAACAGACGAGTTGGCTTCCACAATTTTCAAATGCTTCCGCCATACCGTCTGTACTTCGTGGGGGAGAATCATGCACCAACCGGAATGGGAAGCAGAAAGGCGGGTCTTCCGCTCATTAGTCCAATCAGAATCCAATATGCCGGCAGAAAGGCGGGTCTTCCGCTCATTAGTCCAATCAGAATCCAATATGCCGCATTCGCGTGTCGTGATTGGTCGGATTCCGTAGAACTTCCTTCCAGTCTGAAGGTTTTTTTCCCAACTTCCTTGTGCATGTTCTGGGGGTGTAACGTACAGACTGTATATAGCTGCATTCGCCGGATGTAGATGATACAGTCTGTTTTAAGAGACTAGTCAGGATGTTAAAGTAGACTACCTAGCTAACTGATCCTGCCACGATGTTAAAGTAGACTACCTAGCTAACTGATCCTGCCTGGTGCAACGAGCTGTGGCATTGACACCAAAGTTACACCATTGCAGACAGTAGACAGTGTAATGCACCTGCTGCATTAGTTATCCAATGAATCCAACTGCACCGAGTTTGGGGTGAATTTGCGCTTTGTTTAAAACATGAAACCTCTTACAGCCTAACTTCAACCATTAAACCTGCCAACGTTGTCGGTGACTTCTGTTGAAAGTCTGGAGGGCAATTTCATCATCAGCCACATTCAATTTTGTAATTCAGCCATGAGGTGTTTTAACTTCCCCGAACTCCCCTGACTCAAAGCTTCAAACACTCGCTCTGTTACAGCAGAGGTCTCTGGCTATATCAGTATGATCACACACACACGCGCGCACAGTCAGTCTCTCTCTCTCTCTGCCTACCTCCTCTCTCTCTGCCTCTGCCTGCCTCTCTCTCTCTGCCTCTGCCTGCCTCTCTCTTCCTCTGTCTGCCCCTCTCTCTCTCTGCCTCTGCCTGCCTCTCTCTCTCTCTCTCTCTGCCTCTGCCTGCCTCTCTCTCTCTGCCTGCCTCTCTCTCTCTGCCTCTGCCTGCCTCTCTCTGCCTCTCTCTTCCTCTGCCTGCCTCTCTCTCTCTCTCTCTGCCTCTGCCTGCCTCTCTCTCTCTCTGCCTCTCTCTCTCTCTGCCTCTGCCTGCCTCTCTCTTCCTCTGTCTGCCTCTCTGTCTCTCTCTCTCTCTGCCTCTGCCTGCCTCTCTCTCTCTCTGCCTCTGCCTGCCTCTCTCTCTCTCTGCCTCTGCCTGCCTCTCTCTCTCTCTGCCTCTGCCTGCCTCTCTCTTCCTCTGTCTGCCCCTCTCTCTCTCTCTGCCTCTGCCTGCCTCTCTCTCTCTCTGCCTCTGCCTGCATCTCTCTCTCTCTGCCTCTACCTGCCTCTCTCTGCCTCTGCCTGCCTCTCTCTCTCTCTTCCTCTGTCTGCCCCTCTCTCTCTCTCTGCCTCTGCCTGCCTCTCTCTTCCTCTGTCTGCCCCTCTCTCTCTCTGCCTCTGCCTGCCTCTCTCTCTCTCTGCCTCTGCCTGCCCCTCTCTCTCTGCCTCTGCCTGCCTCTCTCTCTCTCTTCCTCTGTCTGCCCCTCTCTCTCTCTGCCTCTGCCTGCCTCTCTCTCTCTGCCTCTGCCTGCCTCTCTCTCTCTCTCTCTCTCTCTGCCTCTGCCTGCCTCTCTCTTCCTCTGTCTGCCCCTCTCTCTCTCTGCCTCTGCCTGCCTCTCTCTCTCTCTGCCTCTGCCTGCCCCTCTCTCTCTCTGCCTCTGCCTGCCTCTCTCTCTCTCTTCCTCTGTCTGCCCCTCTCTCTCTCTGCCTCTGCCTGCCCCTCTCTCTCTCTGCCTCTGCCTGCCTCTCTCTCTCTCTTCCTCTGTCTGCCCCTCTCTCTCTCTCTCTGCCTCTGCCTGCCCCTCTCTCTCTCTTCCTCTGCCTGCCCCTCTCTCTCTCTGCCTCTGCCTGCCCCTCTCTCTCTCTGCCTCTGCCTGCCTCTCTCTCTCTGCCTCTGCCTGCCTCTCTCTCTCTCTCTCTGCCTCTGCCTGCCTCTCTCTTCCTCTGTCTGCCTCCTCTCTCTCTGCCTGCCTCCTCTCTCTCTCTTCCTCTGTCTGTCTGCCTCTCTCTCTCTGTCTCTCTCTCTCTGCCTCTGCCTGCCTGCCTCTCTCTCTCTCTCTCTCTGCCTCTGCCTGCCTCTCTCTCTCTCTGCCTGCCTCCTCTCTGTCTCTTCCTCTGTCTGCCTCTGCCTGCCTCTCTCTGCCTGCCTCTCTCTCTCTCTGCCTCTGCCTGCCTCTCTCTTCCTCTGTCTGCCTCCTCTCTCTCTGTCCACCTCCTCTCTCTCTCTGCCTCTGCCTGCCTCTCTCTCTCTCTCTGCCTGCCTCTCTCTCTGCCTGCCTCTCTCTCTCTCTCTCTCTCTCTCTGCCTGCCTCTCTCTCTCTCTGCCTACCTCTCTCTCTCTGCCTCTCTCTCTCTCTCTGCCTCTGCCTGCCCCTCTCTCTCTCCTCTGCAGACCTGTGGGGGAGTGTTTGAGATGTAATGTGTGAGCCTCTTGTATCTGCTAGGTGGGGCGAGTGTATCCCCAGGCTGTCTACTTCCCCATCCGCACCCTTTACCTGACGCTCAAGATCGAGCAGAGGGAGCGCTACAAAAGTGGTAAGTAAACATGGCTGCTGAAGCACACTCTGAACATCCAAAGCTCCCGTCTGCCCTTCTTTCTCCTTTCTTCCCTGCTGGCTGATTCAAATTGCAAGTACATATAAGGAGCTGAAATTATGATTATATATATGATATATATGATTATATCAATATGCTCTGTATGTACAGTACATACTCAACCTGCAGTGTTGTCGTTTGATGCATTATATACCTCTGAGATTTGTTTAAAATTGGCCTTGTTTGTTAGGTTCTTCTTCTGTTTGCCATTTCCAACTCTGACTACCATCTGCTTTTATCTTTCTTTTATCTCTCACATCTTATCCCTTTCTTCACCACTCATCCTCTCCTCCTCTCTTCATCCTCTCCTCCCCACAAACCCCCTCCTCCATCAGACGCATCTGGACAGCAGCAGCCCAGCTCAGTGGGGTCCCAGCCTCATTCCGGAGCCTCAGACCCGGGTCCTATCCGGGCCACGGCCCCCATGTGGCGCTGCAGCCGCATCATGCACATGCAGCGGGAGCTCCACCCCACCCTGCTCTCCTCCCTGGAGGGCATCGTGGACCAGATGGTCTGGTTTAGGGAGAACTGGCACGAGGAGGTGAGAAGAACAAAGGTGTTGGTGTAGCGTGTGTCTGTGCTGTGGTTGTTGGTATTTGCGTGTCCTCAGTAGATCAGATGGTGAGGAAAAGTGCAGGTGGTTGCATATGTGAGAAAGCAAGTTTGTGCGCACATCTTGCTCGTGTGTGTGTGTGTGTGTGTGTGTGTGTGTGTGTGCACCACCTGGTCAAGCAGATGAGCACAGTTTGGCACAGCCTGCCTCCCTGGTGGGCTGACACATGTGTTTAGTCTAAGGCGTTAGCCTGACTCGTCTGGAGCGTAGATGTATAAAAGAATGGATAGGGTATAGGAAATGGCTGCCCATTCATTCAAATGTAAGCTGCTGTGCTCACACACGCATGAAGCATTTGAATTTATTTTTTTTCTTCCTGGTTTTACTTATGCGGCCCAAGGTCATTGGGCGCATGTCTGCCATGATCTCTGTGATGAAGCTGATGTATCCCCCCCACATGAACAGAGCAACAGTTGGCCAGAGCCATAGAACGAGAGGGAGCTCCAGAAAACGGCTCTTGGTGGCTTCAGCACAACTCGAGAGAAAACCAGTCACCATTACAACTGAAGTCAATGGTAACTGGTTTTCTCTCGAGTTTCTGTGATGTTTCCAGCCCCGAAGAGAGTTCCCCATTAATTTCCTCCATAGACATTTGGACAAGTGGGCGGAAAAAATAAGAATTTTGATTTTTGATGTATTTATTTTTTGCTCCAAGTGAAATGTTTTCTAGTCACTCATGATTCAGTAGGTCACGGGTTGGCTTGATTCCAGCCATAAAACTCATAAGGATTTTTTGAAAGGTCTATGGAGAAAATGAATGGGGAACTCTTCCGGTGCTGGAAACATCACGGAAAGTCACACGACTGTTGAGCTCTATAGCCAGTAGAACCATGTGTGTTTCCCCAGACAGTAGAGTACACCTCTAAACCTGCTGCTACTTTCTCAAATCCATTTTTAAGTCACACCACACATCGACCAAAATCACCCGTTCACCCAGACGCTTTGTGTTTTGTTTTGACCCGCTCAAGTTAATTCTGTGTAGATGTCAGCGGAGAGACCCAGACGCTTTGTGTTGTTCTGTTTTGACCCGCTCAAGTTAATTCTGTGTAGATGTCAGTGGAGAGAGCCGACCGGACGGGAGCGTCCACATTGAATTTGGCAGTGCTGCAAAGTGTTTTAGCCATGCTAGGGAAGCATCCATACACTGTAGCTGGTCCGTGGGTGGAGGGGAAGACTGGGAGAAAAGACCAAGACAGGTGATGGATGGGTGCGGTGAGCGTGTAGGATCGGGCAAGGGATTTAGGGCCGGAAATTTGGTGTGTGTGTGCGCGCGTGCGTGTGTTTGTGTGTGTGTGCGCACGCGTGCGTGTTTGTGTGTGCGTGTGTGTCTGTGTGAGAGATTATCGGTGATGGTTTGGGGCACTCAGCAGCAGCTGCAGCCTCTATGCTTCGTTCCACTGGGCAGGCAGGGACAGAGACGCGATATCCCATCAGCACCTATCTCCCTCTCCCCTCCTGTGGGGTTGGCATCACCTGGCTCCACCTATGGCCATTCTGAAGTGTGTGTGTGTGTGTGTGTGTGTGTGTGTGTGTGTGTGTGTGTGTGTGTGTTTGTTTGTTTGTTTGTTTGTTTGTTTCGTGGAGCTTGAGCTTGAGCTTTATTGTGTCCACTTTTAAGAGCAAAAGGAAGTAGTTTCCTAGTGCCAGAGAGACACAACCTGATCACTAGTGGATGGGGGATGAACTTGATTAAAACAAAATGAAATCATATCATTATATTTTTCTTACTTTTTGAAACGGTGGAAGACGTTGACTTAAAAACAAACAGGGATACAGTAGGCAACAGCTAAAGATAATAAGGCAGTTTTATGTACCTATAGTGTACCAACTATCCTCATAAAAACATCCCACATGATAAACAGAAAGCAATTCCAAAGAATAGACTGCAAACACAACCCTGTTTTTCAATTCATACTGCTCTGATTGTAAACTGACAGGTTTCAAGATTGTGTCCATCAAAGCATGAATGTCAAAACATGACAGTTTTGTGAGCACTGTGCATTGAAAATAAGAAGATTATGGTTGCAGTCTATTATCTGGAGTTACTGTCTTCCTACCATGTGGGAATTGTAATATAGATTATTTATTATTACTGCTGTAATAATAACTTCTCTCTCTCTCTCTCTGCAGGTCTTGAGGCAGCTCCAGCAGGGTTTGGCTAAATGCTACTCGGTGGCCTTCGAGAAGAGCGGCACCGTGTCCGACGCCAAGATCACGCCGCACACGCTCAACTTTGTGAAGAAGCTGGTCAGCACCTTTGGCGTGGGTCTGGAGAACGTCTCCAACGTGTCCACCATGTTCTCCAGCGCCGCCTCCGAGTCACTGGCCCGCCGGGCCCAGGCCACGGCCCAGGACCCAGTGTTCCAGAAGATGAAGGGCCAGTTCACGACAGGTTGGTTGGCTTTAAGAACCTCACAACTGGCTTGTTTACTGCCACTACTGTGCATCTCTCTGTCTCTGTCTCTCTCTACCTCTCTCTCTCTCTCTCTGTCTCTCTCTACCCCTCTCTCTCTCTCTCTCTCTCTCTCTCTGTCTCTCTCTACCCCTCTCTCTCTCTCTCTCTCTCTCTCTCTCTCTCTCTCTGTCTGTCTCTCTCTACCCCTCTCTCTCTCAACCCAACCGCTCAGGGCAGATGAACGTCCACCAAGAGTCAGGTCTGCTCACGGTTTCTTCCCTGTTAACGGGGTCTTTTTCCTTGCCTCCGTTGTCACTAAGTGCTGCTCTTGTTGAGAAATTGTTTCAATTGCCAGGTGACCTGTGCAGTAAAATAGCCAGTCCATGTGAGAATTGTTTCAACTGTTGGTCTTCTACCTGCTCTATTTGTAAAGCGCCTTGAGATAACTCTTGTTATGATTTGGCACTATATAAATATAAAATTAATTGATTGATTGATTGATTGATTGATTGATTGATTGATTGACTGATATAGTCATAGTGCCAGACTGAACATTTCGCCGTCAAAAACAACACACACAACACGTGCCTTCTTTCTTGTGTATTTTTTTACCTTTTGAACTTCCTCTTTAGTTCACTTTAGTGTTGTGAGTCATGACTCTTGTTAACCCATTGATACCTGATGCAGCATTTGCGTGTATATCCCTCATTTGTGTGTGTATCCCTTTAAGACCGCGAACCGCGTCACGTGTGGAAATTGCATCTCACACATGAACATCTGAAGAGACTCTTTGACATGAAGTGCCACGTATTGCTGCTGTTTTCAGGCTCTTTTGTGTGTATTTGACATGATAAAGTGTGACAAAACAGTCAGGTATCAAACTCAAAACCAGCAACACCTCCTCACTCTTCTCTCTTGGGCCCTGCATCAGAGGTGACATCAGGGCGTCCGGGTAGTGCAGCGGTAGATTCCCTGCTTACCAACATGAGGGTCGCAGGTTCGAGCCCCCGTGTTACCTCCGGCTTGGTCAGACGTCCCTACAGACACAATTGGCCGTGTCTGCGGGTGGGAAGCAAGACAATCGTATGTGTCCTGGTCACGGCACTAGCAGCACCTCCTCTGGTCGGTCAGGGCGCCTGTTCGGCTGCGAGGGGAACTGGGGGGAATAACGTATTCCTCATCACACGCTACGTTCTGACGTTGAAACCCCTCGCTGTCAGGTGAAAGGAAGCGGATGGCGACTGTACATGTATCGGAGGAGGCATGTGAGTGTCTACACACCCTCCCCAGATAGACGGAGGGGGTGGAGCAGCGACCGGGCCCGCTTACACAGGGGAAATTGGCATTGGAGACTGGACTGTTGCTCGGAGCAGCTGGAGCACTGGTGTTCAGCAACGTAATTATGGTTCCCAAACAAATGATTTGATTTCAGGGAGGGGGCTGGTGACTGGTCAGAAATGAGTGTATGGGTGTGTGTTTGTTTGTGTCTATTTATAGACTGTCAGTGTGTGTGGTTTTGTTGATTATACACAAGTCACTGTCATAATCCTAAGCCAGTGCAGCACCCCAGTGATCATCTCAGAAAGACAACCCACTGCTGACATGTAGCTCCTGCAGAGTGCTGCGTTGAAACGGTTCCACATTGAATATGCAGTCGAATAAAACGTGTGCGTTTTGCTTTTATTTATTTAGAACAATATTGTGTTGGAACTATGAACAGAGAAATGCTGCAGTGTCATTGACTCATTTTTAACTGACAGTTAATGTCAGGAGTACAGTACACGTTTCTGAAGGCCGACACTGATACCAATATCCTTCACACTGAAGATGCTGATATGTCATATTCTTTCTGCTCGGCAAGAAAGTTTTAATTTGACCATATTCTAATCTTGCCAAATAAAAAAATCCGATAACGGGGGAGATGGGAGTGACATTAGTCCTCCACAACTGAATGGAGGCTAATGTTAGCGAGGCTAGCATCCAACTAATCGCTGTCAGACATTTGTTTTGGTTTGTTTTGACGCACTTTTCAACGGTCCAATCAAAAACCCCAAAAGTTATGTCCCCCTAGCGGCCTGTTGTCCAATCAAATTCCTCCCAGTCTCTGGTCCCGCCTACAGCCAACGATCACTCGGAAATTCATTCAATCTTTATTTAAACTCGAAAATTCATTGAGGACAAGCCTCATTTGCAATGATGTCGAGTAAAGAAATACATACATAATAAATACAGTAAATGTACAAAATGCAAACATAATAAATGGTAAAAAAATATAAAGTGTGTACAGTCAATCAAAACAAGTGCAGGTTATGGTGGTGGAACCTCCATAATACGTCACGATAAGGAAGTTAATACTCTAGAAATGCCATTTCAGCTCGACTTTAAACCATTATGACACTAAAACGCACCACTGAAACTCACACTACTGAAATTAATGTTAGTTGGGAGCACCTTAAAGGATAAGTTCACCCAAAATTTTTAATTCAGTCATGATCTACTCACTCCCATGCCGATGGAAGGTCGGGTGAAGTTTATTTTAAGTCTACAAAACATTCCTGGAGGTTTTCAGGGAAACAGTTACAGCATTCTCCTAAACAATTGAAGTGTCAAGTCAAGTCAAGTTTATTTATATAGCCCTAATTCACAAGCATGTCTCAGAGGGCTTCACAGAAAGTATGTCTAGCTGATTCTAGCTAACACACAGTAACAAGAATATACAGAATAAAGATAACATTTGAACAATTGATAATATAGAAAATATAGAAATGAAGAGAGAGCAGAGGAGAGAGCAGGAGAAGGGGGAAGAGCAGGGGGAATGTGAGAGAGTGATGGGGTGGGGAGGGAATGGGAGATGTTGGAGGGTATAGGAGGTGGGGAGGGAGCAAGAGGAGAGAGCAGGAGAGGGGAAGGGGGAGGGGTGTGGGGGAGAAGAGAGCAGGGGGAGGGAGGAGGTGGGGAGAGAATGAGAAATATAGACGCACATCTTGCAAACGGACATATGTCAATTTCTAAGCAACCAAACTATGCCTACCGGTAATTTAATTGTCTGCAAGCCTTTAGTAATGAGTCCTTTTGCCAGATAAGCACATGTTCACATATAGAGCTTATGGGTGCCTTGCTTTAGGGAAGAGTGGGTGCCATGCTTTGAATAGGGAATAGGGAAGAGTGGGCGCCATGCTTTGAATAGTGGCGAAATACTAAGAGCATGGGTGCCATGCTTTAAATAGTGGCGGAATATTGCCATGCTATGCCATGCTTTAAATAGTGGCGGAATATTGGAGAGGATAGACTGGGTGCCATGCTTTGGAGTAAAATGTGTACTATGCTTTAGAGTAGTGGGGGAAAGGGGGAAGGGGAAGAACACCGGGAAGAGGAGAAAGCAGGAGAGTGGAGGAGGGAGGGAGAGCGGGGGGATGTGAGGGAGGAGAGGGGGGAGGTGGGGAGAAAATAGGAAATGTGGAGGAGGAGAGAACAGAGGAGGAGAGATGAGGGTGCAGGGGAGGGAGAGCCAGGGTAGAGGTAGGGTCTAGGGTTGGGGGAGGGGAGGGAGTAGGATACGGGCCCGGATTAGGGCGAGGGTGGGGAGAAATGGGAAATGTGGAGGAGGAGAGAACAGAGAAGGAGAGGTGGGAGGGTGCAGGGGAGGGAGAGCAGGGGGAATGTGAGAGGGAGGAGAGGGCAGAGAGGAGGAGAGAACAGAGAAGGAGAGGTGGGAGGGTGCAGGGGAAGGAGAGCAGCGGGAATGTGAGAGAGGGGAGAGGACAGAGAGGAGGAGAGAACAGAGAAGGAGAGGTGGAAGGGTACAGGGGAGGCAGAGTAGAGGTAGGGTCTAGGGTGGAGGGAGGGAGTAGGATACGGGCCCGGATTAGGGCGAGGGTGGGGAGAAAATGGGAAATGTGGAGGAGGAGAGAACAGAGAAGGAGAGGTGGGAGGGTGCAGGGGAAGGAGAGCAGGGGGAATGTGAGAGAGGGGAGAGGACAGAGAGGAGGAGAGAGGCAGAGAAGGAGAGGTGGGAGGGTGCAGGGGAAGGAGAGCAGGGGGAATGTGAGAGAGGGGAGAGCAGGAAGTGGCAGGGATTTAGGAAAATAGGGGAGAAGAGGAGAAGGAGGGGGGGGCGGTGGGATGTGGGGGAGGAAAGAGCATGGAAAGAGAGGAGAACAGGAAGAAGGGAAGAAGCGGGGGAAGGGGGAAAGAGAGAGGTTTAGCTGAAATCCTTGTCAGGGACATTACCACCTGGCACCAGTCAATGTTTGGTGTTCATTGTTCCAATCCTCACTGTACCAAAAGTGAATTTATAGCTGTAAATGGCTGGTGAATTTTGGAATCCACCATTGTACAGTAGAAAAAGACATGATTGTCCTGCCCTGCTGGCTTCATATTAAACACTACCTCATTGGCCATCATGTTGTTATTAGAGAGAATAACACTCATCCCCAGGAGAGTGCAATTAGCAATGCTAGAGTAGAAAAGTAAGAATAATGTATACGATAGTGCCATGGGGCGGCTTTAGCTCAGGAGGTAGAGCGGGTCGGCCAATGACGCAAGGGTTGGCGGTTCGATCCCCGTTGTGTCCTTGGGCAAGACACTTAACCCTCCTTGCCTCGTATGATTGGTATGAATGGAGACATGAATGATGGTGGTCGGAGGGGCCGTTGAGCGCCGATGTGTGGCTGCCACGCCTTCGAACCACCGGTACGAATGGTGTGAACGAATAATGATTCTGTGAAGCGCTTTGAGCACTTGGAAAGGCGCTATATAAATCCAATCATTATTATTATTATTATTATGGTGATATACAGCCTGGAGCCATGTGTGACCGTGTCAATTACAGACTGACAGTGGAGTCAATATTTATACCAGCTTGTATTTCCAAATCAGCGGTACAGTATGTTGTCAAGAGTGTTCCGTCTTTTCCAATCCGTTCTCTTATGGTGCTGTGCATTGACAACACAGACAAAACTCTTGTGTTTCTGCCGATGGGAAGACATGGAGCCAATGTTCTTTGGTCCCTCTGCAGCTTCGGATTAACATGTTTTAAATGTGAAATTATCTTTTATTGATACAGATGTGATGTGTGATATATGATGATGTAGGTGTATTCATGTGAGGCAGTGGTCTTTGACTCAGACAGGACAGGTGCAGCTGAAGCTCCGCCAGCGGCCCCTGCTGAGACGTTTCCCTCAAAACAATCAGTCCCTTGTTTTTGGAAGCCGCGTGTCTGTTTCCCTACATTACATAAGAGAGTTGAACCACAGTTCACTGGACCCCGGTTTAAACAAGGAATGTCTGCTACTGCCTTCAAAGAAACCTCTCCGCTGGCTCCTCTCCACGCTCTAGGTCTGACACACAGACACACACACGTACGCCCTTATAGACTCAGACTGCGCTGCCCAGTCTCTCCTTCTCACACCAGCTCCCCCTCTCTGCACTCCCCAGTTCCCCCCCGCGCTTTTCCCCTCCACTGGTCCTGAGAGTGGCCACTAGAGCTAATGTGTTTGGCCCTGGGATAGAGGAGAGAATGAGAAGCAGCCAGGGAGAGAACGAGCGCCTGACTCAGGACGAAGGGAGCCAGAACAGAGGAGGATGGAAAATGACAGAGAAAGGAGCATAAAAGATGGGCGGACGGGAGATCAGCAGATAGAAAACAGTGGCAGCGAGAGCCTGTGGAAGAACAAGAAGACAGGTGTGGCGGAATTAGCAAGCCAAAGCATGAAAGAACGGCAGAGCCAATGAGCAAGCAAACGAGAGCCGGTGTCAGCGGTGTCAGCGCTGACACTGATGGATCCTACCAGATGTCGGGGTGCCAACTGTGGTGGAGCAGCCTGCCATCACTGTGCCTCGCAGGATGCTGTAGTACGCACGGCAGCCACCAGGGCCTCTGCCTCGCGGGGTGCTGTAGTACGCACGGCAGCCACCAGGGCCTCTGCCTTGCGGGGTGCTGTAGTACGCACGGCAGCCACCAGGGCCTCTGCCTCGCGGGGTGCTGTAGTACGCACGGCAGCCACTAGGGCCTCTGTGACCTCGCGGGGTGCTGTAGTACGCACGGCAGCCACCAGGGCCTCTGTGACCTCGCGGGGTGCTGTAGTACGCACGGCAGCCACCAGGGCCTCTGCCTCGCGGAGTGCTGTAGTACGCACGGCGACGGGAGAAGCATGCCGACAGAGGCAGAAAGCATACAAGCCTTCTGGAGCGGAACAAACAGCGTTTACAGAGCAGCAGCACGTTAGTGGCTCACTCGCTTTCACAGGGTTTGTGGGCCGGAAAACGTGGGTTTATGTGTGCACACATCACATTTGGCAGTGGGGAGGCATTCAAATCCAATTACCCTGAATGCTATTTGCATGAGTTACTGTTTTAGGACTGTTCCAGAGTCCTTTGTCAGAAGAGCCTTCTATGATGAAAAAAGAAATGCAAGTTTCCTGGCTTGTTTATTCTTTCCTCCTGGAAGAGTCACAAAAGCCTTGCTGCTACATTTAGCATTGTTGTAACTCAATTTCATTTTGCATAATAGTTTGGCTTAGTTTATATCACTTTTAATGAGTCACTCATCATCGGACATCAGTCTAGAGCTTTTACTCCTAGTTGAAGCTGGAAACACCTCCAGTGCAGGGCAGGCCGTGTAATGGAAAAATCACTTCACTCACAGCCGCCAGTCAGAAGAGTGACTAGGGGTGGGACGATATGAAAGATGATTCTGTCCAAAATAAATGTGATTAACCATATTATCCCGATAATCATCAAAATATGCTTAAAACTCTTACTATGACACTAAAACTTACTGGAACACTTTACCTTTACCATTTTGTTAAAAACTTACGGTAATATTTTTTATTGCATCATAGGACCATAGAGTGTATGAAATTAATGGACATAGCCACCTATTGGTTGCTATTCTTTTTCTTATTCAAATTTATTATTTGAATAAAGATTTGGTTAAAAAAAAATATATATATATATATATTGTTATTATTAGTGAGCTCTAGACTGCTTTATGAAGTCACGAGGGTCACAACGATATTCACACTCGTGACGATATTCACAATTGTACGATTAATGGAAATTCACCACAATAAAATTATCTTGAGTGTTTAGTTTTTTATCGTGATAAACGATATCCTCCCACCCCTACAAGTGAACTGCATCCCAACACACAATCCCACAAGGCAGTGCAGGAGGGGAGCGTAGTCCTATATATAGAGGCAGCAGACCTCCTGGGTCTGGGTTGATAATAGTGGTGCAGGTCTGTCAGGCAGCCCGGGCCCGAGCTGGTTCCTGTTCACAGGTCAGAGAACGGCCTGGCACGCAGCCCTGCTCCCCCGCTAGCTGACCGAGCGGAGGTCAGATATGGGTCCAGGGGGCTGAAAATAACCTCTACTCTCTTGTGGTCTCTCGCTGGCTCTGATACTTTCTGCGCCGCACTCCAGTTTCTCTCAGCAACTCTGAATAGTTTTTTAATCACAAACCAACTCATTGGCAAACTTAATTAGTCAATGAGCGTAATGAGTAGAAATTCTGTGCCAATAAAAATAGTTATTTAGTTTTGTTATTTAATCTATTGTTCGCAAAAATGAAAGGAGAAACATTTTGAAAGGATGCTGGTCGCATCATGATGTTCATGACTGTCCGTGGGGAAGAGAAGTTACTGGTTTGTTCTTAAATATCAGATAGCTCTCAGATCAGTAGATACAGTATATTGAGCAAACGTCTTCATTTTGAAAATGTAATCTACTCTAGTGCAGCGGTGCCAATTTTTCTAATATCAATTTAAACAGTCGCACTTCCGTTGACTAAAATCATGTCATTGCAGTTTGTGAATAATGGACTAAACTGAATCAAAGTGAGAGACCTGCTTAAATTGTAAGGACCTTTTCGTCAAAATATTTACATTATACACTGTAATTTAAGGTATTTTTGATGCGTTACATTAACATAATGCATGTATCTTATGTGTGCTGTTAAACATGTAAGAGGCTTTATACCTGATAAAAAGATGGAATGTTATTACCACATAGCCCCATGGCTTGAAAGGACTGGAGCGTGTCTCTTTTATTCTATTTGGAGGCATTATACACTTTTATGATCCTGAATTGTTGTCGGGTTGCAATTTCTCTGGAATTTTACCTCTGCTATTGAGGCAGGTGAATTGCAGGCAGACGGGTCGCGAAATAGGGCCGCTACAAAAAGAACATTGGTTGTTTTAAAGGGCTTATTTAAAGTATTAGGAGGTCTCACTCTGGGAGAGATTGAACGGGTTTGAAATGGCAAGACCTTGCAGTTCCATGGCTTCATTATAACAGGCGACAAAACAGGGTGTACTGAAATAGGAGGTGTGTATGTGTGTGTGTGTGCGTGCGTGCGTGCATCCGGGTTACAGAGATGTCCTGGGGGCTTTTCTCTCAAATGGAAAACCTGCCTGCTTCACTTCTCCCACTTCCGTTGTTATTGCTACTAGGGATGTCACGATACCAAAATTATGAGTTCGATACCGATACCTGCCTAAGTATCTCGATACCGATACTGAAACGATACCACGGCAAAAAACTAAAACATCAGGAAAAGTATTGGAATAAATAGAGGGGACAAAACATGGAACTTAAAACTTATTTTATTGATTTAACAAGGTAATGCACAGCCATGTAGTCATTTTACTACATGCTGGTAGTACTGCCACCACGTGTGGCGCTGAACATGCTAGAACTTTTATTATCTAGTGTAAAATTAACATAATCTCTCCTGTAAACATATTTTAAAGGAATGTCAACCGTTTAAACTTATAAATAATATAAATAAAATATATTTTCACACAGCTGCTACACTATTATAGCTATTTGTTTTATCCAAAAAAAGTACTCTGTACTTGCAGCTCCTAAGCTTCATTAACATGAAGTGCCTGATTTATGGTTAATCTAGTAATATATATTATTTTCACACATAAATGTAGGCTATTGAAATGTAGGCTTATTATGTGGTGTATTCCCAGCCCCCCCCCCCCCCCATACGTGTAGGCTAGGTGTTTTTTACAATGAATTCGTATATCATTAATAATTGGGATTATTGTAAATATTAGGATAGGTGAGATCAGATGACTGCTTACCATGTAAAAGCTTTAATAACACTGGCATTGAGGACCATAGTGTTATTAAATATTGTACATGGTATGCAGTCATCTGATGTCCCCTCCCCTAAACGTTACATGTCATGACTTTCTCCTTGACCTTGGCAGAGATCTGTGCTCCAGCACATTGCCTCGTGTTTCACTGTAAACGAGTAGGCTATTGTGACAAGCGAACTTTTTCAGTGAAACAAGTTCGCTTGTCACACAATACTCGTTGGACTTATTTGAGGGCATGTATGTTTATCGTTCACGTTCGCTAACCTGTCGGTCTTTAAACTCTTTGAACAGGTCGGGGTGCCTGTCGGCAAGATGTTTAGCCAGGTTCGATGTGTTTGATCCTTTCGCTTGCGTCACGTTGAAGCACCTTTTACACACTGGTTTGGATGTGTCCACGGGCTTGCCTTCGCTGTCGGCAACGTAAGCAAAATATTTCCATATTTCGCTTCGTGCATCTGCTTTTTCTACAAGCGTTGGTCGGCTTGCAAGACTAGAAGAAGCCGCTGCCATTTTCGCTGCGTCTGTCCTGTGTGTCGGGGTGCTGTAGTGAGGACTGAACGACTGTGGCCAGAGAGCGAGCAGAGAGGGAAGAGAGGAAAGTCGACACGCCCCCACATGAAGCAGACAGAGTCGTCAGAGACGAGCTTTTTTTCACTTTTCACGAGTCACCATTGGTTCAAGGCAAGGCTGTGTTGCCTTCACGTGAGGTGGGAGACAGGCTCTCAACTGTAATGCCGCTGTGTCTCTCTCCTCCGCTAACAAACACCACGGTCGCACACTGACGCAACCCATGACATTTTTTTAAGTATCGGTACTAAATTAACGTGGTATAGTATCCTTTTTAACGGCAGGGAACCGCGGTACCATACTAATACCGGTATACCGTGCAACCCTAATTGCTACATCACAATATGAGTTGTGATCACAATATGTTCACACCAAACCTAAACCCTTTGTTTTCTCTCCTCCTCGACCAGACTTTGACTTCAGTGTGCCAGGCTCCATGAAGCTTCACAACTTGATCTCCAAGCTGAAGAAGTGGATCAAGATACTGGAGGCCAAGACCAAGCAGCTGCCCAAGTTCTTCCTCATCGAGGAGAAATGCCGCTTCCTCAGCAACTTCTCGGCACAGACAGCCGAGGTGGAGATCCCTGGGGAGTTCCTCATGCCCAAACCTACACACTACTATATCAAGATTGCCAGGTAAGGTTCCTCATGCCCAAACCTATGCACTACTATATCAAGATGGCCAGATAGATTTCCTCATGCCCAAAGCTACGCACTACTATATCAAGATCGCCAGGTAGAGTTCCTCGTGCCCAAACCTATGCACTACTATATCAAGATGGCCAGGTAGAGTTCCTCGTGCCCAAACCTATGCACTACTATATCAAGATCGCCAGGTAGAGTTCCTCGTGCCCAAACCTATGCACTACTATATCAAGATCGCCAGGTAGAGTTCCTCGTGCCCAAACCTATGCACTACTATATCAAGATGGCCAGGTAGAGTTCCTCGTGCCCAAACCTATGCACTACTATATCAAGGTCGCCAGGTAGAGTTCCTCGTGCCCAAACCTATGCACTACTATATCAAGATGGCCAGGTAGAGTTCCTCGTGCCCAAACCTATGCACTACTATATCAAGATCGCCAGGTAGAGTTCCTCGTGCCCAAACCTATGCACTACTATATCAAGATGGCCAGGTAGAGTTCCTCGTGCCCAAACCTATGCACTACTATATCAAGGTCGCCAGGTAGAGTTCCTCGTGCCCAAACCTATGCACTACTATATCAAGATCGCCAGGTAGAGTTCCTCGTGCCCAAACCTATGCACTACTATATCAAGATGGCCAGGTAGAGTTCCTCGTGCCCAAACCTATGCACTACTATATCAAGATCGCCAGGTAGAGTTCCTCGTGCCCAAACCTATGCACTACTATATCAAGATGGCCAGGTAGAGTTCCTCGTGCCCAAACCTTATGCACTACTATATCAAGATCGTTAGGTAGAGGTGGGAAATTAACACCAGCCAAATGCTGATAAACTTTGAGGCCTAAGTTTGCCTGCTCTACCAGCTATGTTGACAGGTTCTTTTCTAAAACAAGTTGTGAAAGTGGCTGAATTCAGAGATTTACCAGCTACTTTCCTTCCCAGCTAGTCACTTCTGACTAGAGAGTCCAACCCCAACTAAAGCTAAAAAAAAGTGTTCATTTGCTAATAATGAATTGCTTATTTATTAAAGCCAGGTCCTTTTCGGTTCAGACTTAATGTGAATTTTCACTTAACTGTCACGGTTCTATAAATAGACAAAACAAACTAATGAGCACGAAAACACTCACAAGCAACATTGAATTCCTCCCCACAACCCTTCCTCAGTTTCATTTCTGTTTCCTGTTTCTCTCTGCCCAGGTTTATGCCCAGAGTGGAGATCGTGCAGAAACACAACACAGCGGCACGGCGCCTCTACATCCGCGGCCACAATGGCAAGATCTACCCCTACCTGGTGATGAACGACGCCTGCCTGACGGAGTCCCGGCGTGAGGAGAGGGTCCTGCAGCTGCTGCGCCTCCTCAACCCCTGCCTGGAGAAGAGGAAGGAGACCACCAAGAGACACCTCTTCTTCACCGGTAGGACTGGGGACACGAGGCGTGGGGACGTGTGTACACCGGCGTCCCAAATTAATAGTGACTTTTAGTGGCAAACATTCCATTGATTTGCATTTATTTTTTTATTTAAAAAAATCATATCTTCCCCTGCTGATCTGAGGAGAGTTGTAGAGTAGCACATGCTTCCTCCAATACATGGGCAGGATATAGCATGTGGGAGGATCGTGCTATTTCCCCTCCCCCCGAACAGGCGCCCAGACCGACCAGAGGACGCACTAGTGCAGCGACCAGGACACATACCCTTACCCCTTACGCCTTTTTTGCCTTTCTCCCTGATGTTTTTTTCATTGAGTTGTAAAGTATCTACTGTCCCCCCTGGGCCACCATAGGTGATTTGTTGGAGCTTATGGCTGAGCCATTATTTCGTGTGCATTCTGGGCGAGAAGAACAGAGCGTTGTTTTTTTATCAAGAAACAAGCGGGTGTGCTTTCTTTCTCTTATTACACCTATGTGTTCCTCACAGGTCTGATGAGAGCTCTGTGTCCTTGGAGATCAGAAAGTGACACATGACCTCTCCTGCTCCGGTGCACTCTGAACAATTGGCAATGAGCAATGACCCTCTCCTTTCATTGCTCTTCACTGTCTCTCTGTCACACACACACACACACACACACACACACACACACACACACACAGCATTTCTTTTCTTTCCCCTCCTGTCATCTCCCAGAGGTTTGCCTCCACCTGTTTGCCCACTCTCCATCTCTGCACGTGATTGGCTTGTTTAAGGGGAGATATGGACAGGGAATTAATCTCTGCACGTGATTGGCTTGTTTAAGGGGAGATATGGACAGGGAATTTGGCCGTCCCATCCACCCAACGTGGCTCGACGCGCTGTGTTTTGCCCCCCTTTGACCCAGCTTGGTGTTGAGCGATGTCACCTCATATTGTAACTATTTCCCAACTTGGGGGTATTTTAGTTGGAGGTTTAGATTTGTGCTTTACACCATGGTAGCGCCGCGCGGGGACTGTTTGTTAGCGAGTGTAACCAAATGTTTACAGACCTGTCACTGACGCGGCTGTTTCCCCCTCTCCCTACCTCCTTCCTCCCTGCCACCTTCTCCTCTCCTCTTTTCCCTCGGGCTTCCCTCCATCTTATTGCCTCTGTTCTCTCCTCCTCTCCCTCCAGTGCCGCGGGTGGTGGCAGTGTCGCCTCAGATGCGGCTGGTAGAGGACAACCCGTCATCTCTGTCCCTGGTGGAAATCTACAAGCAGCGCTGTGCCAAGAAGGGCATTGAGCACGACAACCCCATTTCCCGTTACTATGACCGCCTGGCCACCGTACAGGCCAGAGGCACACAGGCCAGCCACCAGGTAGACACACACACACCCACACACACACACAGATAACATGGTAGGCATAATACCTTTACAGCTTGATACAACTATGATCCCCTTTATGTCATTGTGTATACCAGAGATGCATTTTAAAGGACAAATCCAAACTCAGATACTCTTGCACTGTTGGGTGTTACTAGTGCAGTGCCCGTTCACCCCGCTCTTGCTTTGACCCTGTACATGACCCTCCTCCTCTCTCCCTCTCTCTTCACCAGGTGTTGCGGGACATCCTGAAGGAGGTGCAGGGCAACATGGTGCCTCGCAGCATGCTGAAGGAGTGGGCCCTCCACACCTTCCCCAATGCCACTGACTACTGGACCTTCCGCAAGATGTTCACCATCCAGCTGGCCCTCATCGGCCTGGCTGAGTTCATGCTCCACCTCAACAGGCTCAACCCTGAGATGCTGCAGATAGCACAGGTTGGCAGCACACACACACACACACACACACACACACACACACACACACACACACACACACACACACATCTTGGACTGTCAAGGGCAAGTGGGATCCATGTGATGGGGTGGAGCTAATTCAATATGTATACTCATGTATGCTCTCATAGATGCATTAAGAGATCACCATTACCCTTCTCCATATCTGGCCGTATGAATTACCATTCTCCCCCATGACTTTCACAGCCAGCCGCTGTCAATGTGAAGGATGTTTTGACAGGACGTTATATTCACTCCCTCTGCTCTACAGCTATCAAAGACGTTTCAATTTGAAGAGGCAGTGTGTGCATTTTATAGCCTGCCTGGGTCCTAGCCTGCATCTGTCTGGCGCGCAGGGTCCGCAGACCGCTTTCTCAAAGTCATTATTAAAGATGATTGTGTCAGTCGGCCACCCCTCCCCTCTGATCCTAATCGGCCTTTGCTGACAGGCGTTCCTCCGGGCAGCTAAGCGCCGGTATTAAGCCCCCTCTCTGCCTGTTCCACTCCGCAGATCCCATTAGACACAGGAGGATTATGGTGCGGAGAGCGTACACACACACACACACACACACACACACACACACACACAAGCAGGGAGAGAGCGTGCAAGGACAAGACATCACAGCCATAACATCGTGCCTCACGATTCCCTCACGACCTAAGTGGAGACCCCTTCCCATGTTTTTATAGTTTTCTGTAAAGCCTATTGATGCTGCAAGGCTTCAACAACAACAAAATGGCAGTAGCTACTAGCTAGTAGTTTCTTATTATTATTATTTAAAATAAATCTGATTCCCCCTTCTCCCCCATTTTCTCCCCAATTGTACTTTGGCCAATTTCCCCCTGCTGCCCCGGTCGCTGCTCCACCTTCTGCAAATCTGGGGAGAGCCATAGACTAGCACCATGCTTCCTCCGACACATGCACAGTTGCCAGCCGCTTCTTTTCACCTGACAGCGGGGAGCTTCACCGGCAGGACGTAGCACGTGGGAGGATCACGCTATTCCCACCTTCGATATTGTGGTTCATATCATTTTGTTATCATAATTTTGCGAAATAACTTAGATGTTCCTTCTTCTTCCTGGTCTTAACGGCTGCGTTACTGGAAAGCAGCAAGTTTTTTGGAACTCATCAACCTGTTCTGGCTCAGTAAAATGAAAGCTATTGGCTTTACCTGCTCATCATATCCACAATTATTATTATTATTACACATTACGGATGACTGTGACATTACGGAATCATCACTACTCATTTTCAAAGTGTGTGTAAATGGCATGAATCACAGAAGAAAGCAAGAAATACTCATCCTCACATTATCAATATCAAGGTATGCAGTCTACAATATTGTGATTTTGCCCAGTCCTAAGTTCAGCGCTGTGCTATTGAGCTAAGTCAGTTATAGACTAATGTCCCTATATGTTTTCTCATAAGCAGAGTTCTGACCCCATCAACCACATCATCTCTTTATCACTTGTTGAAATGCACATTGTCATTTTCCTCTCCATCCCCTCTGACTTCATTGATGTTTTTCAAGTATCCGTTACTGCTCACGGTCAGTATCCGTTACCGCTCACGGTAGGGATGTCACGATACCAGAAATGTAGTAGTCGATGCCGATACCAGTGAAATTCCACGATACTCGATTCTTTTCGATACCACGGTAAAAATAAAAACAAAGCGATAAATCCCATGTAGTTCAACATACACTCCTTTATTAGAACCATTTCTTCAGTATTTAAAACAAACAATACTGTGTGCGCTACAGATCAGTTGTGCAGGCATAGAATTGCTTCTCTTTGAAATGCTGGGTGATGAGGTTTCTAGTTTCAGTGTAGAGTTTGGGGATCTCTGTGTACATGAAGTAATTCCTACATGGTAGCTCATATCTGGGGTTGAACTTTTCAAGCATTTTCTGGAATCCATGCTTTTCTACGGTGTAGATAGGAACTTTGTCCATGCATATGAATTCAGCAACTGTCCTATCTAATTTCCTTGCTTCATGTGAGTCATGGTCATATTTTTTGAGCTTCAGAAAAGCCTCCATTTATTGTTGGCTGTTGCTGCTGCTGTGGCTGTTGCTGGCTTTGCCCTGGCCCGGCCCTGTCCTCCTGGTCCAAGTCCTTCTCTGGCTCATACTGTGAAAGAAAATATATATTTAATTTAGTAGGTACAGCTTAATGACTATAAACACAACACACACACACAGTGCAAGCAGTAGTTTACTGACATGGAGTGGTCGTGACATTTAAAACGTTTTTTTAATCGTTTTTTTTTGACAGAGTGAACGGTAGCCTATTACAACCGCACACACACACACACACACACACAAACACACACACCTAAACAGCAATGCCAGCCTTCCTTCTCAAACAAAACGTTTGATAACTTATTATTTCAGGGTTGTTTAACGTTACCTTAGGTAACGTTATTAATAGATGGGCAATGACAACACGTTAACACGTTGTCAAGTTACGTTACGTTGAAATGAAACGCACTCACCTTGAAATCTTATTATTTCAGGGTTGTTTAACGTTACCTTAGGTAACGTTATTAATAGATGGGCAATGACAACACGTGTTAACAACACGTTGTCAAGTTACGTTACGTTGAAATGAAACGCACTCACCTTGAAATCTTTGTAGAGGTCTGGATGTCGGTCTTTTAGATTCTTCGCTAAGTTGGATGTGTTCCCCCCTTTCGTCTGGAAACTGCGCCGGTGTAACATACAGGTTTATCGGTTCAATTATTAATCCATGCTCATCAGCCTCGAATCCAAAGTACTTCCATACCAGACTTTTGGTGTTTTTCTTGCCAACTAATGGAGGGGCAGCTGTCGCTGCAGTTGTTAAAGAAGCAGATGCGGGTGCCTCCGCCATGTTGCATGTTGTTCTCCTGTGTGTAGTGTGTGGGTATGTAGTCACGTGTTCACGGCTGCGCGTCTTAAAAAAAAAAAAAAAGGTTGCCAGATAACTGCTGATTTACAGCCCAAAAACAACACAAATGAAGCAACCAGATTTGCCTCCTCGGTTCCCGTCGGTACTTTGGGTATTGGAGGAAAGCGAGTACCGTCACGTTTTCAGAATGTTGGTATCGACTTGGCACCGAAGTATCGGTTCTCATGACATCCCTAGCTCACGGTCAGTATCCGTTACTGCTCACGGTCAGTATCCGTTACTGCTCACGGTCAGTATCCGTTACTGCTCACGGTCAGTATCCGTTACTGCTCACGGTCAGTATCCGTTACTGCTCACGGTCAGTATCTGTTACTGCTCACGGTCAGTATCCGTTACTGCTCACGGTCAGTATCCGTTACTGCTCACGGTCAGTATCTGTTACTGCTCACGGTCAGTATCCGTTACCGCTCACGGTCAGTATCCGTTACCGCTCACGGTCGGTATCCGTTACCGCTCATGGTCGGTATCTGTTACTGCTCATGGTCGGTATCTGTTACCGCTCATGGTCAGTATCCGTTACTGCTCACGGTCAGTATCCGTTACCGCTCACGGTCAGTATCCGTCCGTTACCGCTCACGGTCAGTATCCGTTACCGCTCACGGTCAGTATCCGTCCGTTACCGCTCACGGTCAGTATCCGTTACTGCTCACAGTCAGTATCCGTTACTGCTCACGGTCAGTATCCGTTACTGCTCACAGTCAGTATCCGTTACTGCTCACGGTCAGTATCCGTTACTGCTCACGGTCAGTATCCGTTACTGCTCACAGTCAGTATCCGTTACTGCTCACAGTCAGTATCCGTTACTGCTCACGGTCAGTATCCGTTACTGCTCACAGTCAGTATCCGTTACTGCTCACGGTCAGTATCCGTTACTGCTCACAGTCAGTATCCGTTACTGCTCACGGTCAGTATCCGTTACCGCTCACGGTCAAGTTCATGATCCCCAATTGCTCCATGTGACACGTTTATGTGGAGTCATCCCATTTGACATGAGCCCCAGAACAGAGCCGTCGCTGGTCACTAAGTCTGCCGATTAGCATTCTGAGCGCTGCCTCCCCAGCCAACTGTCTGCGGGCTTATCACAGCCCCCCGGGGGTTGTCTGGGGTGTCTCAGCCCACTGGCTTGAGGCCCTCTGCCGGGGCCTGGAGGAGCAAATGACACTGAGGGAGAGAAGGGGGGGGGGGGGGTTAGGAGGAGGGAGGAGAAGAGGCGCAACAGAGGAGGAGAAGGGAGTTGGAATGAAATGCGCTGCTATAAAGCTGTCAGGGGCACTCACCTTTTCATATAAGAGAGCTTATCTCCTTGGAATGGCTGCTCATGCAACAGCCCTCTGGCACATAAATGCAGGCTTAAAGATGAAGACACATATATATATATATATATACACTGTGTATACAGTATATATATATCAGCGGATTATAGATGTCCTGCTGCTGATAGTTTGATGTTTTGCTGTGTCTGGGGCACACACACACACAGATCAATAACAGCAGCTATTTAGTTGTTGTGTGCTTGTTGTTTTGTAACTCCCATAGCCTTTGTGGAGACAAGTCGTTTTCTTCCAGGGCTTATAAAGGACTATGGAGACCACTGCAGAAAGGAGTATTTATAGCTAAACTCTCTTGTTTCTTAGTGGTTACTTATAAACTGATATAAAATGTCCCGCACACACTCCCACCCTCCCACACGCTTGACTGAGTTGTACCCTAACCTTGACCTCTGTCCTCTGCCTGTAGGACACATTTAACCTTGACCTCTGTCGTCTGCCTGTAGGACACGTTTAACCTTGACCTCTGTCCTCTGCCTGTAGGACACGGGGAAGCTAAACGTCTCCTACTTCCGCTTCGACATAAACGACGCCACGGGCGACCTGGACGCTAACCGGCCTGTCCCGTTCCGCCTGACACCCAACATCTCGGAGTTCCTCACCACCATCGGCGTGTCGGGCCCGCTCACCGCCTCCATGATCGCCGTGGCACGATGCTTCGCACAGCCAAACTTCAAGGTAGGTCAATCACGTGAGATTCTCACGTATTTTATTGCTCAGTGCTTTTAAACAACACATTGATAGCTGTTTGCAGGAAACAACAAGGAAACAATCGGGAAGTCATTAGCGCACATACTCTCAAGTGCCAGACGGGGGAGACAAAGGTTCCACACTAGGAAAGTTACGCACTCCAGATTTAAAAGTCCCATACACTATTAAAAATTGTTCTGTGTTGAAAGGGATTTTATTTAATGAATTCGTTAAAATATGTTTACTTGCAAAATAGCGATACTTGACGCAAATGATTAATTGATAGAAGTGTTGGAGGGGTTTTTAGGACACGTTTTTATCAGATGTGAGGTTCAATCAGCTAGCAGTGTTGGTGGATATATATATATATATATATATATATATATATATATATATACAGTATATTGTCTGACAATACCACAAGCATTCTGCAACAACAGTCGTCTGTAATAACAGAATACTGTAGCACTCCTCGGTCCTCACGCTGTCAACATTGTTGGCTCCTGGCAAATTCTCCAGCCTTTTTTTAGGGCTCAAACTCACAAAGATAAAGCCAGAGAGGAAGCCCACTGAGGCACAGCCAAACAAAAACAATATCATAAAAATACAAGCAGTCAGAGGCTTTGTATAGTTGATCTAAATGACAGCCGTGTGGTGTCTATGTATAGGTCTCCCCTGTACTTTGAGCCTGAGTGATGTGGAGGGAGCGAGAGTGAAGATGCAAAGAAACAAAACACGAGCTCAGGCCGTATCCTCCTTGTGGTCAAGGGAAATGGTCGTTTCCAGGCAACAGCAACACACAGCAAACAAACACGTGACACACAAACAAACACGTAACACACAGACAAACACGCAACATTGATCCATTCAAATAGAGTGGAGCCTAAAACCATATGAACACTTTAGGTAAGGGGAGAGAACAGTGTGTGCCTAGTTAGGTGCATGATTGCTGGTGTTGCGGCCCCACCGTGGTCTACCATGGACATGGTTATGTATTTTAGTTCTTTTCCACCATAATAAGCTGCTAACAACACACAGAAATTGCCCCGTGGAAGATTGATGCGCTCGAAATCGGAGTTAACAGTTTTGTTTTAATGTGTATGTTTTAGATCGGCTATGATTGTATTTAATTTAATTAAACTGATCTTTTATCACTTTTTATTGATGTCACTCCCAAGGAGACCATTTTGAACACTCGGAGTGGGAAACTTTCCCCACATAATTCATATATATATATATATATATATATATATATACACACACACATTAGCTAGAAATCTCGAGAACAACAAATATAACAACTGCTTGAATTGAACAGGGGGTTGCTAGCTTACTTACTTGCTAGTTGGCTAGTAAGCTTAAAAAGTGAACCTATATCCCTCCAGATTCTTGAGATCCATTAATTTCTAATATGTTTGTCAATTCAAAATGTTCACTTCCTTACTTCCTCTGACTCCGATAGGTGGATGGCATCCTGAAGGCGGTCCTTCGCGACGAGATCATCGCCTGGCACAAGAAAACCCAGGAAGACACGTCCATGCCCCTGTCCCCTGCCGGCCAACCAGAGAACATGGACTCGCAGCAGCTGGTCTCGTTGGTCCAGAAGGCTGTGACGGCCATCATGACCCGTCTGCACAACTTGGCTCAGTTCGAGGGAGGGGAGAGCAAGGTCAACACGCTTGTAGCTGCAGCCAACAGCCTGGACAACCTCTGTCGCATGGACCCTGCCTGGCATCCCTGGCTGTGAGACACCACACAGCAGACTCTGACAGAACATACATCAGCATTAGTTCAGCACAGGAGAGACAAAATGCTGCAACAACTAGATAAGAATGACCAGATAAGATGTGGAACAAGAAATGGTTTTTGTATCTGACGGACAGGTGTTGCAAATGTATGTTTCATTTGACACGCCTAGTGTCAGTAGGGCTGTCACTTTTTCCAAAAATCAAGGACGAATCTAAAATGAAAAACATTTCGTTCGAATTTTGAATAAAAAGTGGCAGCCCGAAGTGTCAGATTGTTTTTTTTTCCACCGACGAAAGCACAACTGAAATAGTTTGCAAAGTGGAATGGAGTTGAAACAAAGGCTTCACGTGGCGCGTCACATTTCAACGGTTTGTCAGTTTGTGGGGGGCTACCTAATATCAGATGCCGAATACTAATGTCTGAACTGAAATCTGATTATTTCTCCTCCAACCTTCAAGCAATCTCGCCTATTTATTGTGACATGAGCCATGATGTCATCCCATCTCAAACATGACATGGTGACAGTGTTTTCAGCTGACAGGAGGCGCTGTTTGCTTTGCCTCCGTCTTTGCCGTTGTATTTCACCCGTTACAAAAAAGGAGCAGTTTATGTTTGTTGGAAAATGTTGAATATAATTGAATATTGGTTCCTGTGGAGGTTTGTTCCTGCTTCAAGAGCTTACGATGTTTCTACTCTGAAGCTGGTCAATCTGGACTCCAGAATTAGTATTTTTATTTAAACCAAAATATGTAGCTTCTCTTATATCTTTACAGAATGTAGAGTGTTGCGCTCCTGTGAATAACAGATTATTGCTGTATTATTTTTCTCTCTCTATCAATCATGTACTATGTTAAGATGTCTGAACTACTCCAAAAGCCATTTTACTTGAGTTTTTTTTCCCTTGTCTGGTGTCCAAAAAGTAATGTAAATTATTATTTTTTTCTTTTTTGAAAGACTTACAAAAAATTCTACAAATGAAAACTTCAGGGTGATAGTGACACTGTAATAAGCTATAAGTTGCCATGATGCATATATGGCATTCCCAAGCTGTTTTTGTATGCATATTCCTCCCCATTTTGTATAGGTACAGTGCTTTTTTCCAGCCGAAATATTCTCTTGCCTTGTAAATATGCATTTTGTTTTAATAAAATGTTCTTTTTAGAGGAAAAAAAAGTGCATAAGTTGTACTGCGTTTCTTGTGCAACAGCCCCTCTTCATATGTGTGTGTGTGTGTGTATACTGTATATATATATATATATATATATATATATAATTGTTTAAACTGAGGAGTCTGCCTTTCTTTAGTCTTCCCCAAGGAACCTCGAAAAATGACTTCCAACTGTCCTGACCAAGCGCGTCATTTTGCATAGGGTCGGTGGGGTCCGGACCCTACCAACATTTCAGGGTGTCCAATTGTCCCTACCAACTTTTAAGCAACCTTATTTGCATTATCTTTGGAGTGCAGTTATATAGGTCATTTAGATTGTCTTCCCATATTTTGCAAGGATAGAATTGACCCGACCATTATTGAGTGAAATTAGTTTGCAATATGTTCAAAGTTACATTTACCCTGTTTTTCACAACGGAATGGGCCAGTCCATTCAGGACTGGCCCAACTCCCGTTTGATTGGCTCATTTGGCTGATGACCAAACAAACGCCCACCCACACACAGTTTTCCGGGTTATAGAAATCATGCGCAGCAGACAGACCCTCCTGTTAGCGATAAATCTGGAGACTTTTTCTGACATGGGATTAACATTACCAGCAAGCAGCAGTGACGCAGCAGTGCAGTAGTGCAAGCAGCAGCAAGCAGGTAAGTCCCGCTAGCATCGATGCTAATTTAGCAAAGTACAGCACGCAGCTGAAGCACATGGCTATAATATGGACGTTAACGTCCATATTAAGTAGCCATGTGCTTGCGCGATGACAACAGTGTATTGGTGATTTCAAATGGTGGCAATTGACATCTGACTGAAGATCGTGCAACTCTTAGGATGAAGAAATGTAGGATGTATGATGTGTGGGATTCCGTGGCAATTTTTTCTTTCCAACCCGGCTGTTTGTGAAAGAACATGATTAGATGGCTAAACCTCCAGTTTGTGTTTGTTAGTTACAATTATGCTGACAGGAGAGCTGAGCAGGTGGTGACATGAAAGTTATTGAGAAAAGGAGAAGATACTGAATAATGACATCACAACAGTATAATCCTAATGTTGATTTAAAATGAGATATTCGTCTAAATATGGCTAAAAAAGGGATCATGTCTATGTTCCCCGGGTTCTATGTTCCCCGGGTTCTATATTCCCCGTTTTTCACTAACCCTAAACCTAACCTCCCCCAGACCCTAACCCAAAACCTAACCTCTCCCACCCCCCACGCCTAAACCTAACCTCCCCCAGACCCTAACCCAAAACCTAACCTCTCCCAGGGAACATAGCGGGGAACATAGGACCCTATTTGGGAAAAGCGGGGAACATAGGGATGACCCCCTAAAAAAGGTAAAACAAAAACCTCAAATCTTTTTTCGGCGGCGCCCTTGCGGGTGCCACCGAAACAACCTCCCCTCATGCCGTCCTCGACCCTACCAACTTTGACACCAAAACGACGCCCTTGGTCCTGACGATTTCACAGGTTTTTCAGTTTTTATCAGTTTTGCTCCAGGAATCTTTTAATTGTATATGCATTGCACCTTACAGATCACTTCTCACTCACTGCACATGCATTGGTAACCGTTGTAAAGTGGCAATAATACTCACGCATCCCTCTACCGCATCACTGTCGCACACATAATCACATTGAAGGACGCACTCTGGGGTGTTACTGCTCTAACAACTCATACTGTGAAATGACTCCAGACTCGCCATTCTCTGATGCTCAGAAGTCTGTGGCTGTCGTCGTGGCGGCTCACAGCTGTGTCGTATTTATGAAGAAGCGTTTGAGTGCAGTCGAGTGGAATCAAAGTGTGGCTCTGTCTCCTGGAGGTGGAATAACCTTGCGGTCGTTGCCTCTCCCTCCCCGGGCCCCTCTCTGCGGAGGTGTGCAGAGCCCCTCTCCCCTCCCCTGGTGGTTGATTAATGCATGCCAGTACATCTCCGAGTGGGCCGGCCTCTGTTGACTTACACTCACTGTCAGCCGGCCCGCCCATGCTCATAAACAACGGTTATATCTCTGTTCGCCTCTACAGCATCCACACGCATAACCTTTCCCTTTCAAATCTTTTACACAGCTTCTCTCCAACACTTCTCTCTCTAGTCTCCGCCACCTCTCCTTCTGACACATTATGGGGACGTTTTAATCTTCTAGGGCAGTGCTCCTCAAACTTTTTGGGCATCAGCACCCCCTTTCCCCAATTTCTGAATCCAGGTACCCCCTTTACCAAACTACCACATTTTGCTTAGAAAACGGCAAGAGAAAACGACAGCATATGATGCAATGAATGAATGATAACCCACCTTTTGAAGAATATATAACATTACAAAATAAGAAATTGCATGGAAGAGGTGCAATTAGTCACTCATCTTATGTTAATGTTTCATTTATTTTCATGAGTCTTAGTTTTTTCCATTTTCCCCTTTCTCTCAAGTATCCCCTGTAGTACCTTCATGTACCCCTAGGGGTACGTGTACCCCACTTTGGGAACCACTGTTCTAGGGGTTCTCAAAGTTTTGATGAATGAAGGATAATTTAGGGACCCAAAAATATGCTGCCCAAGAAAAAAAAACAAATGTTGTATGTTGTGTTTCCTAGAGGAGGAGGGGGGGAATCACATGTGTCCGTTTGTAGATGTTTTAACACAGGCACGCTGCACGCACCATATCTCCCAACATTAGGCTGTGGAAGAGGACCCCTTTGAAAACGAGGGCTGCACTTGGCTCGCAGGCCGCACTTTGAGGACCCCTGGTCTTACTGGTATTTTAACATGCACCAGCCACTTTCATCATTTTTCACAACCAACTAGGTTTATTTGCCCTTCTGGCAAACATCTAGCCTACATGTGCCGATGCCACCGAGGGACTGTAGTACTTTCATTAGGTCTTTGTTGAAATGTGTATGTGTATGAAATGCCTGAGGTAGTTCTTGCAGTAGCATGAAATATTGCTATTTCCATTTCACATTTCTCTACAATTCAAATTGCTTGTGGAAGCAAAGCAAGCAATTCTGCAAACTAGCAGAGGATTCATTTCCAGCACCCTGCTTTCCTGATAAGGTCAGTCATGTCATTTTACACTTTACATTGGATTCAGGCTTTGCATATTGTTTGTTGGACTTCCTCACTGTAAGGTGGCCTTAATCCTTTGTTGAGGACGTAGCTGGAGCTACTGTGCCCTAGTAGGCCTAGTGGTGGTGAGCTGATTGATTTCATTCTTCACTTAACCAAGACGCTCACAGCTGGTATCTAAATGCCAAGCTAGCTTTCACTTTTTAGAATTACGTCTCCAAATGATAGCTGGTTAGCATTAGCGACCAACATGGCTGGTGCCTGGTGTGGAGAGAGAAGACTTGTGATCCAGATACATTTGGCTGGTGCATGATGGAGTCTTCACACAAAAAAACGTCCTTTCAAAGGTTTAATACCTGTAGTCTGGGTAGGGCAGCAGCACAGCAACAAACAGTTTCGGCGCGTAGGCCTTCTTCAGAACACTGAAGAAGGCCTACGCGCCGAAACGGTTTGTTGCTGTTGACTTGAGTTGCAAGGGACTGACTGCATTCATGTCTGTTGAAAGGGACTGGATGCGTGTCTGTTGAAAGGGACTGGATGCGTGTCTGTTGAAAGGGACTGGATGCAGCATCCAGGCCGTTTGGTTCAGTCCCTTTGATTGTGTTCTGGGTGCCCTCTGTTGGGAAAGGCATCCATTTCACGCCTCAGGTGTCTGTTCCCATTTGAGAGATGGGGTGAAATATGAAATCCACAACAGCAGAACACACATGTACACACACACACCATGTAGCTACACACACCATGTAGCTACACACACCTACACACACCATGTAGCTACACACACCTACACACACCATGTAGCTACACACACCATGTAGCTACACACACCATGTAGCTACACACTGCACACACACACCAGTGACTCCAGCAGAGATGTGACATAGGTTGCCTGCCAGGGTATTGTAAATTAAATTATCTATTCAATTAGATTAGATTATTAAATTATATTATATATGATTATATATATTTAAATTAAATGTATGGTACATTTCATATTTATGCAGAGTGATACATTCTTCCACCAAATAGATTTTTATGTGTTTAATGATTGCAATAAGACTCTCAAAATTATAGATAATAATAAAAGTAGCAAAACTCCAAAACTATACTGTGAACTATTTAAAGAGGAATCATATATTTCTATTGTTTTTTGTTGTTTGTAAGAAATCTCGCCTCATTTTTGCTTGTTTCTTTGTTTTTTGGGGACGGGGGGTGGGGGGGGGGGCTAAAGGGGGGCGCCACAAATCCTCTATGCAAAGCGGAGTGGAGGTGATTGATGTGCTCCGGTGGGAGTGGAAATGTAGCCTGGATCATCCTGGGATCTGACAGAGAGCAGAGATCTCCGAGGACACACGAGACAGGGATGGATCCTGGCAGGACCAGATGATGAAACCTCCCCACTTCAATGATCTCATCCCCGCTGAGGATGAGGCAGAGGGAGGAAGGGTTCGGGCCGGGAAGGAGAGAAGGAACGACCGTGTGTTTGGTTTCTACAGCAACTTGGCTGTCATATTGTTTCTGTAGAGTCGCGTTTGGACACTCGTTTCACATCACCACTCATTGTTCATTCCACATATCTTTTACATGGATCAGTGGCTATAACACTGAGGCCACTGAAGCGCACGAGGCATGGGGGAAGCCATTGCGAATCTGTAAAGAGAACAGAGGCGCAAAAGCAGCATGAAAGTTTTGATGCATAGTCATAGTGGGGTTGCACTAAAGCCATGAAGAGCAATTCCATGGTTTTTGTGTCCAGAAAATTTTACTTTCTGGCAAGAAATTAATTTTTTTTTGGGTAACTTTAGCTATGACTTTTAAGCCCATCCTCTTCCCAGAGAGACTGGTCGACACAGGCTAGATAAGTAATAACAGCGTGGCGTAGGACTAGTGGCTTGTTGAAGTTCAGGCTTTATTGGCTGGGCTATGAGCAAGAGTCATCCAATTCATAACCTCAGCAGGGAAGGATTTATGACATCACTAATGATGTCACTCACAATGTATGACAACATCAGTAGTTTATTTGATTGGGATAGCAGCAGCAAATGCTGCTGATGATGTCACAGATGATGTCACAATGTCAACAGTCCTACTTGAAGCCTCGGCAGGGCAGGGGCAGTTTAGCACTTTCTTTCACCGGCGGTCTGACAGTGAATTTCGCCTCTGATCAGTGGTTGAAATAAAGTGCTTGAAAGGGTGTCACCATGTTTACCATGGCGAAGTTCAACACCCCTGTGATCCAGGACAATCCATCAGGATGGGGTCCCTGTGAAGTCCCAGAGAAGTTTAAAGACATGCCCTACCAGCCCTTCAGCAAAGGAGACCGTCTGGGAAAGGTTGCTGACTGGACTGGGGTGACGTATCAAGACAAGAGATACACAAACAAGTATTCGTCTCAGTTTGGAGGCGGTCGTCACTATGCCTACTTTCACGAGGAAGATGAGTCAAGCTTCCAGCTGGTGGACACTGCCAAGACGCAGAAAACGGCCTACCAGAGGAACCGCATGAGGTTTGCTCAGAGGAATCTGTGCAGGGACAAGGACCATAGGAACCTGACCCAGTTCAACATGCAGACGTTGCCTAAGAGCACCAAGCAGAAGGAGAGGGATCGCATGCGCCTGCAGAAGAAGTTCCAAAAGCAGTTTGGTGTACGTCAGTGGGACCAGAAGTCTCAGCTGAAACCCAGGGATTCATCTGTTGAGGTGAGGAGTGACTGGGAGGTGAAGGAGGAGATGGACTTCCCCAGGCTGATGAAACTGAGATACATGGAGGTGGCTGACCCCACTGACATTGAGTGCTGTGGTGCCTTGGAGTACTATGACAAGGCTTTCGACCGTGTCACCACCCGCAATGAGAAGTCGCTCAAGAGCATCAAGAGGATCTTCCACACTGTCACTACCACCGATGATCCTGTCATCCGCAAGCTAGCTAAGATCCAGGGTAACGTGTTTGCCACTGACGCCATCTTGGCCACCTTGATGTGCTGCACACGCTCAGTCAACTCCTGGGACATCATTGTGCACAGAGTGGGCAACAAGCTCTTTTTTGACAAGAGAGACAACTCTGACTTTGATTTGTTAACGGTGAGTGAGACTGCTAATGAGCCTCCCCAGGATGAGGGCAACTCCCTCAACTCCCCCCGTAACCTGGCGATGGAGGCCACATACATCAACCACAACTTTAGCCAGCAGTGTTTGCGCATGGGAGGAGAATGTTACAAGTTCCCCAACTCCAATCCATTTGTGGAGGAAGGCATGGATATGAGTGAGGTGGCTTCTGTTGCCTACAGGTACCGTCGTTGGAAGCTCGGGGAGGACATTGACCTGATCGTGCGCTGTCAGCATGATGGAGTGATGACCGGCACCAACGGAGAGGCCTCCTTCATCAACATCAAGACCCTCAATGAGTGGGACTCCAGGCATTGTAATGGAATGGACTGGCGTCAGAAGCTGGACTCCCAGAGAGGAGCCGTCCTGGCCACTGAGCTGAAGAATAACAGCTACAAACTGGCCCGCTGGACCTGCTGTGCCATGCTGGCTGGATCAGAGTACCTGAAGCTGGGCTACGTGTCTCGTTACCATGTGAAAGACTCTGCTCACCATGTCATCCTGGGGACCCAGCAGTTCAAACCCAACCAGTTTGCCAGCCAGATCAGCCTGAGCATGGAGAACGGCTGGGGCATCCTCCACTGTGTCATTGATATCTGCCGCAAGCTGGACGAAGGCAAGCACCTCATCCTGAAGGACCCCAACAAGCAAGTGATCCGAGTGTACAGCCTGCCTGATGGGACCTTCAGCTCAGATGAAGAGGCGGAGGAACAAGAGGAGGAGGAGGAAGATGAAGAGAACTGAGGTGTGGTCAGCACGGTGGCTCAGTGGTTAGCACTGTTTGCCTCACAGCGAGAAGGTCGTGGGTAGATTTGGATTGTTATTGCTGGATTGCACATTTCTTTCTTTTAGCTGTTGGGGGGGAAAAGACTGAAAGGAAACATTGTATGTCATTCATGTAACTATGAATGTAATGTTAACTCAATGTAAGTATGTCTGACCAAAAACATTAATAAAAAGAAAAGTTCTCCCCGTGTGTGCGTGGGTTTCCTCCGGGTGCTCCAGTTTCTTCCCACAGTCTAAAGATATGCTGTGTTTGTGTATCGCTGTTTAGAACACGGCTCTCTCGAATACTCGATTCTGATTGGTCAATCAACAATATTCACCGGTCATTATTTCTCGACAACCGACCGCTGCTCTGCCACACCTGGATTAATCAGTTGGTAGAGCATTTTGTCCGCAGACGCTACTAATTTGGGCCAACCAGTTGCAGCTGTGGTGTCTTGTGTGCCAATTACGAATGAAACCGCTTTGTGTTGAAAACGCTATTAAAAAATCTATTTGAATAATTATTTTTGTCAGATTATTGAATGATTTAGTTGTAGGCCGTGTTCTAAGCGGGATAATGTATACTGAGCCGGTGATTACTGGAAATAATGACCTTCAGGTGAATATTAAGCCCTCCGCTGCACGTCGGGCTAAATCATTCACCTGTCGGTCATTATTTCCACAGTAATCACCGGCTCAGTATACATTATCCCTTACTTAGAACACGGCTCTCTTGAATACTCGATTCTGATTGGTCAATCAACAAGATTCACCGGTCATTATTTCTCGACAACCGACCGCTGCTCTGCCACACCTGGATTAATCAGTTGATAAGAGCCTTTTGTCAGCAAGACACTACTAATTAGGCCAACCAGTTGCAGCTGTGGTGTCTTGTGTGCCAATTATGAATGAAACCGCTTTGTCGTTGAAAACGCTATTAAAAAATCTATTTGAATAATTATTTTTGTCAGATTATTGAATGATTTAGTTGTAGGCCGTGTTCTAAGCGGGATAATGGATAGTGAGCTGGTGATTACTGGAAATAATGACCTTCAGGTGAATGATTAAGCCCTCCGCTGCGCGTCGGGCTCAATATCACCTGTCGGTCATTATTTCGCCAGTAATCACCGGCTCACTATCCATTATCCCTTACGTATAACCTAGTAAAATCTGTAGTATGTACAGTATGTAACCTATGTTGTCTCTAGATATATGATGTAGTATAGGCTGTTGTTACAGATTGCCCTCACCAGCTTAGATATGATAAATATTTATGTATATTTGTTGTGTCTGATTTATCCTTTGTGTGGGTCTGCTCAAATATAGTATAAGGAAAGCGGTGCCTTTTTGTCCCACAGTGCTGCCGTAACTGTTGTTTAAAGGACGGCTTTACCGGTAATCAACTCACTTTGTATCATTAATAATCTGGGTAATATAAGCACATGCTCAGTGTTTACCTGTCTCTGTGTTTTCCTCACGGAGATCTCTCATTTCCTCCTCTGGCAAAGCGCTCCGTTCTGACGCGTTTTACGTCACGACGTGTCACAACATGTCACAACGGAGCTGCAGAAGTTCTGCTGGAGAGGCAGAATCTGCTCCGAGGGCGGCTGTTATTGTTTTTTAAGTACACATACATGTATATACAGAATACACCACAATGACAGATTAGCAAAAAAGAAGACACATTATCACACTGTCACAGTAATCAAGAGCAGTGAATCAAAGAAAAATCTGACACTGTTTCAAGCCAGCTCAGCCTTCAAGACTAACATTGCATTGGGAGCTCTGTACCCCTGCATCTCATGCCATAGGACCTTCTTCAGCAGTGGCGTAACAAAGGCCAACTTTTCACTCAATCAATTGATGAGATCATCACTGATGACATCATTATCCATTCCTGACTGAATTAATTAATGAATGCATGACTCACCCCGAAAAGCCTTCTCTTGACCACGCGCTTGCTGCGCCTGTGGAAAAATGGTCAGATCTGTGCTGGCTAAATTCAATCTCACATCTGTTTGGGAAGGAATTTGTCAAATGAAAATTCATTCAAATGTCTTCATGGCGTATACCTGTTCGCTCTAAGATGAACATGCTTTTTTACATGCTGTTTTACTGAGCCCCCTCACACCAATCATCTTATCTCTAGATTTGTATGTGTGTTTGACAACTGCAACACGGCCTCTACTGAGAGGATCAGAGAAGTGTCGCAGGGGGAACTTGGTTGATTTATCTGACATTATATGGGAAAGGATTATGTCTGTGGTATAACTCTGCTCAGTTAATAGCAGAAACCAGCTGATCCAATTTAAAGTCGCTCACCATCTTCACTATAAGCATAAACACAAGATCTTCCCTTCTGTCTCACCACTGTGTGACAGGCGTCAGGTGTCAGAGGGCACACTATGTATGCCCCTATGGATGTATCAAAGATGGCGATGAAGAAGAGTATCGGGATGTGGTGGCCAACTTTGTCACATGGTGTGAGCAGAACCACCTGCAGCTCAACGTGTCAAAGACAAAGGAGCTGGTGGTGGACCTGAGGAGGCTCAAGGCTCCGGTGACCCCTGTTTCAATCCACGGGGTCAGTGTTGACATAGTGGAGGATTACAAGTACCTTGGAGTGTACATTGACAATAAACTAGACTGGGCTAAGAACTCTGATGCACTCTACAAGAAGGGGCAAAGCCGTCTCTACTTCCTGAGACGGCTGAGGTCCTTCAACGTCTGCCGGACCATGCTGAGGATGTTCTATGAGTCGGTAGTGGCTAGTACCTTCCTGTATGCTATTGTGTGCTGGGGCAGCAGGCTGAAGGCAGCGGACGCCAAAGACTCAACAAACTGATCCGTAAGGCCAGGGACATTGTGGGGCTGGATCTGGGCTCTCTGACTGCGGTGTCGGAGAAGAGAACGTTGTCCAGGCTACGCTCCATCATGAGCAATGACTCGCACCCACTCCACGGCGTGCTAGTCAAACACAGGAGCACGTTCAGTGAGAGGTTGATCCCACCTAGATACAATACGGAGAGGCACAGGAAATCATTCCTGCCTGTGGCCATTGGACTCTTTAACACCTTTCTTAAAAGAGCACCTCGGAGACGCTCAGTCTCCCTGAGACTGAGCCAGCCGATAGGTTAACTGTGCCTGGCTGAGTCACGTGTAATGTAAGGGGCAAGCCGACTTAATATAAGTCCAGTGTGCAATAACTGCAATTGTCACGTAATGTACATCACTTACTCAATTTATTTTGCTTACTTTATACGTACTCTACTTTATTTTTGCTTTATCTTTGCTTATCGCATTTTACTACTGTTCATTTTATGCTATGTTGTGTTCTGAGTGCGAGCTACTGTAACCTGTCCCAATTTCCCCCCGGGGATCATTAAAGTCTTTCTGATTCTGATTCTGATTCTGATCTGATATCTCACGCCTTCTGGTTCTGCTCTTCACTAACGGGATTCTGGGCCAAAATATTTGACTGTTACTCTAAGGCCTACAAAATAACCCTACAGCCGGAGGCCGAACTTGCCATCTTCGGCTGCTCTTCAGTCCTCTCTGAACTTCCCTACAGCTGTGCAACAATCTGACACTGGGGACAACTGTTGCCAAAAGACTCATTCTGAAGGAATGGAAGTCCTCCTCTTCACCTTCTTTTCAGGTGTGGCTGATGGACATGATTTCTGTTATACAAATGGAGAGCCAACTCGCTCAAAAGATTCTCAGCAATCTGGGACACGTTTTTGGCTTATTTTGATGAGGTTAAGAATGACAAGTAGGTTAGGCAGGGTTGACGGGCAGGCTGGTTTCTCATGGACCCCTTGCGTGGGATCCCACCATGCACAATATCTCTTACAAGCACATAAGCAGCACCTTATGCAATTGGTAGCACCATGTTGTAATGTTGAATGTCGATGATGTATGTTTTTTCCCTTCTCCTGAGCCTGTTCGTTCGTCTTGTTCATGTGTTCTAAAAAAAGATTGAAAATAAAATATTGGGGTGGGGGGGGGGGGGGGATGTCTTCATGGCGTGCGTGCTGTCTCCAGGATACAAGCTCATCTCTGACTCATGGGCACATTTTTAGTAACAAAGGAACATCTTATTCCATTATTTTTCCATTAGCCTTTTGTGGCAAAAAGTATCGTCTAATAATAAGATTGAAACCATCTGAATGTTCACTGAGTGAGTCAGCGCCCCAAGTTCATCCTTGATGTTCCTGAAATAGTCAGGTAACTTTCACAGGCACTTGAGAAAAGATACATACTCTCAGGTGACAACTGGGAAAATAAATTCACCCCCTTCTACACTACTGTATGTAAGAGAGCAGTGAACTAGTGCAAGCAGGAATAAATCAGTGAACCATTTTTATTCAAAGGAAAATCCCACGCCCAGATTCTCCGTTATACTGTACATATCCAATATGTGATGTTCAGAGCGTTTTGTGATAAAGTGTGAAATTTACCTTTTTTTTTGTGCACCCACTTTCTTTCAACCTGCCTCATCTGCCTTCAGTCAATGATATTCTACTCAGACAATCCCCCTGATGATCTCACAGACTGATGATGTCACAATGTATATGAAATCATCAGTGGGTATGACATCATCAGTGGATTTATGACATCACTGATGATGTCACAATGTCTATGCACAAGTGACACCATTACATCAGTTCACTGAATATTGTGGCAACATCACTGACTCCTTTATTAGTGGCCGAGCCAGCGAAGCGCCAGGGCCACTTATTGTATTTGCCATTATTATTATTATTGAATAGAATAGAATAGAATAGAATAGAATAGAATAGAATAGAATAGCCTTTATTGTCATTGCACAGTTACCCATACAACGAAATTAAGAGTGCTTCAGCTGACAGTGCATTAAAATCAGACGTAAATAATTAAAAAATATTTAAGAAAAAAAACAAAACAACAACATTAAGAACAGATAAGGACACTTGACACCTAGACGCGGGGCAAAAAAGCAGGAACAAAACAATAATAAAATACTGCTGAGGTAGTAAGAGAATATTGCACGTTGATATATTGTATTGCACAAGTTCATGTATTGCACTAGCAGAGAATTAACGGCTGCTGCTGTGATTGTTTAGAGTCCGGACGGCCCATGGGAAAAAGCTGTTTTTTAGTCTGTTTGTGCGACTCTTGATGCTCCTGTACCTCCTGCCCGAGGGCAGCAGGCTGAGCAGGTGATGACCAGGGTGGAGGTGGTCGTGGATGATCCGCTCTGCCCTGGAGAGACAGCGGGAGCTGGCTATGTCATCTAGGGAGGGGAGAGGACAGCCAGTTATCCTCTCGGCTGTCCTGATCACCCTCTGTAGCCTCTTCCTGTCAGCAGCGGTGGAGCCAGCGTACCATACTGTGATGGCATACGCCAGTACGCTTTCGATGGTGGATCGGTAGAAGGTTACCAGCAGCTTCTCCTCAAGATTGTTCCGTCTGAGTACTCTCAGGAAGTGGAGTCGCTGCTGGGCCTTCTTTACCACCGCTGCAGAGTTGACTGACCAGGCGAGGTCCTCAGAGATGTGTGCCCCCAGGAACTTAAAGTGGGGGACCCTCTCCACACAGTCCCCATTGATGTAGAGCGGGGCAGGGGCAGTCTTATTCTTCCTGTAGTCAATGACCACCTCCTTGGTTTTCTTGGTGTTGAGGGAGAGATTGTTCCTGGCACACCACTCTGCGAATTTGATGATGGTGTTGGTGGGGTGGGAGGGAATGCAGTCATGGGTGTAGATGCCATACAGGAGCGGGCTCAACACGCGGCCCTGTGGGGAGCCAGTGCTGAGCGTCAGGGTGGAGGAGCTGTGTGTCCCGATTTTGACAGATTGTGGGCAGTTTGTGAGGAAGTCTTTGATCCAGGCACAGGTGGATGAGGGGAAGTCCAGGGCAACCAGCTTGTCCACTAGGATGTCAGGGAGGATGGTGTTAAATGCCGAGCTGTAGTTGACAAAGAGCATGAATGAATGAATGGATGACTTTATTTGGTGATAAAATAAAATAACACAACAGTACATATAGTAATGAAAGAACAGACAATATATCAATCACCGAGGATAAAAACACATAAAAGCCCGAAGGCTTATTTCCATTGTGGTCCTCACATAAAACATAGTAAGACGAGGCATAAAAAAAGAAAAAAGAAAAAAGAAAAACATAAAACAACGGAGAGCGGTTACATTAAAGGAACTCAAGATATAACAAATAGCAGCAGGGCAAATGTAGGCTATCACTTATAAAAAGAATATTATTATTATTATCCCAGGAAGTTGGACTTCCCATGCATGAAAATAAACCAAACTTTGCACAAAGGTCCAGTCCCATGCCAAAATTCTCTGATGCGAATTTGGCGCCAATAGTCCTAATGGTGGCACTACAGCGACTGTCTAAAGTTTCAAACTGAAAATTCATAAAAAATCAGGAATGTACAGTATGTAGGAATAAGTTCAATGTTATTGTTTTTATGGTCTATTCCTCTGGTTCTTATAATGTCTCTTTGTTGATATTTTCTCCCACCTGAGTGTGAGCAACGGGGATCAATAAAGTTTGTCTGATTCTCAAGTAAAAACACGACATGCCTCAACTCAGGAGTCGAACATGTGCTCTCTCGCTACCACTCCACCAATCCCAGCCCTCCTCCTTTAGGCGCCCATAACTTACTTCAACTTACTTACTTCAACATGAGACAATCATGAACGTGGTTATTAACATTATACTTAACATGAGACAGTCATGAACGTGTATATTGTAACAGCACAGGCAAGGCTTTTATCGAACTTCAACATGAGACAGTCACGAATGTGTATATTAACATTATAGACATTATTAGACTTGATGTGTATCACGCTAATATGCATGTGATATGTGATATGCAACGTACTTTGGTTCAGAAGTGTTCATGCTCGGAAATGTTCTGTGGGTTCCAGAAGCCGACACGGAGAGGGAGCACTGAGCAGCAGTCGCTCCCGCCCCATCCTGAGCCAATTAACCATTCTCCTCCTAGGATGTCCTGATCAGGCCAGGCGGCAAAGCTGCTCAACTGACAACTGCCCCCATCCCCTCTTCTCTCTCCTCCACCCATCCATCCCACACCTTCCTCAACACTCTCTCTCTCTCGGTCTCTCTCCCCCGCGCCCAACCGCGTGATTTAATTTGTTTGGTAATATCAGGATTGGCATGTTCAGCCTAGCTTCACTCCAAAGTGAAATTGGACAAGGGCATTGGAGCCTCACCATGTAAAACCGCCTCACCTTGACAGCTGCTTGAGTGGGCAGTGGATTGCGGTGGAGAGGAGAGGAGAGGAGAGGAGAGGGGGAGTGAAGGATGTACCTGCATGAGGCACTGATTCACTTCTCTCTTTTCCACAGGGGGGTTTTGTGTCAGGAAGTGAGCCAGCTATGAAGACAGAAGCTGTTTAAGGTGGAAGACAAAGCGCCAGGTGCTGCCCGACGACAACAGCCTGGAGCTCATCCAATCTGTCCAATCGGCTTCCAAAGGAGACTCCGACAAGACAGCTCAGCTTGTGTGTGCTGGCTCTTGTTGGAGTTTGTCGCACTTATTTTGTCGATTCAGATCTTCAAAACCCCGTCACAGATATGTGTCGAGCAGGGCCGCTCGTCCACGGTATTATTGTCTTGGCCCCCCGTCCAACTGTTCCACATCCACTCCAATTGTACATCGCCGTTTGATGGCGAAAAATGTAAAAAGAAACACCTCCAACCACTCTAAAAGCATGACAGGTTTCCATGGTAACATATTTCCTGCGAGAGATGCAAGTCCATTGTGAGAGTAGACAAAAAGCTTGGCTGAGGATGACAAAGTTAAAGGAACAGCTCACCCTAAAATCCAAAATACATATTTTTCCTCTCACCTGTAGTGCTATTTATCCCTCAATATCGTTTTGTGTTAGTTGCCTGAGTTTCGTAGATACCGGCTGCAGAGTTTCTGCCTTCTCTCCAATACAATGGAACTGGATGGCACTCGGCTTGTGGTGCTCAAAGTGCCAAAGAAATACATTTGATAAACTCAACAGCAATGCCTCTTTTCAGAAATCATGACCCCCGTTATTCAAGATAATCCACAGACCTCGTTATGAGCAGTTTCATAGAGGAACAATTTTTGACCGAACCACAGCCGCTAGCTGCTAGCTAGTTCCTACATGAGACTGCAAAAGGAAATAGTTCCTACATGAAACTGCTCACAACAAAGTTGTTTTCTGAATGATGACGCGTGTCTCTATGGCCAGAAAAAGTCAACGAAAGGTAAATAATTCTATAGTAGAGAGGCAAAAACACAGCAGGCTAGCTTTGCTCATAACGGAGCTATAGAAACAAATAGCCTACGTTGAATTCACTTGAACACATTGTACTCACATCGGGATGAAAATAGGAAAGAAAGACTGTGTAGTTTCTTCTTTGTCAAAGTTTTTCACAACAGAACCGGTCAGCTCCGTGGCTCAGGAAACTGTCTGTGCTCGTCGTTTGAATGTGCATTTGTTTAAAGGCGCTCGGCGTGGCAGTTGAGTGGAGTTTGCCATGTTGAAGCGCGATGGTTGGCCTGAGGGTCCAAACCCCGCCCAACCAGGAACCTGAGGGTCCAAACCCCGCCCAGCCAGGAACCTGAGGGTCCAAACCCCGCCCAGCCAGGAACCTGAGGGTCCAAACCCCGCCCAGCCAGGAACCTAGAGGCCGTGTCACGAAGCGACACCTCTGAATGACACACAATAACACAGCACGGTTGTGGCGCACGTTCGGTGTTGCAATATTGCTGTTATTGTGACAGTAAGAAAGTAGCCGGCTGGAAATGTTTGAATGTCCGGCAATTTAGCATGGCAGCTGGAACTGACGCCAAGATGACCTGTGTATGAACAGAAACGTAGCCGTGTGCTTTGAGGTGGCCAGACTCTCGGTACCCATCGCATTCATTCTGCCTCTTTCGAAATATTTTTCCTCCCGCTCATCTCTCGGTGCCTCTCAAGTCAGGAGGCCTCTTTTCTTCTGCAAACGCCAGTGTGGAGCGCACTGTCACCGGCTCTTCTTCTCGCTTTGCTTTTCCTCTCACGCCTCTCTCTCTCTCTCTCTCTCTCTCACTCTTTCTCTCTCTCACTCTATCTCTCTCACCACGCCGCTTCGACAGGCTGCCAAGCTGGATTACAGCTTACTCCAGGTCAGGACTAATGAGTGGGTTTGGAGCGTTTTCTCATCAAGATGAACCCGCTGAACCCTCCGCCTCTCCAAACTTCTCTCTGATTCAGTTTGTTGTCTGGAGTTTGAGAGGAATTCTCGGCTGCCTGCGCTGTGGCTCTCACTCAGATGCACTCAGACTCAAACTGACACTCGGCTCTGGTTCTCAAACTCCAGGCTTCGCTTTGAAAATCACAGGACTTGGAAATTTTGAGAATTTTTTAAGAGGAAATAATGGAGTCACAAGGCCAGTGGCTCAGTTGCCTAGGGTTTGAATCCCAACTGGGACCTTGGTTGCACATCATCAGCTTCTCTCCCATCAAAACCAAGTCATCCTTAATACAAATGACTTTAATGCTGAATAATACATTTGAACTCTTCTCATTTGACTTTCGCTGCTGCAAGTAGAGAGAGTTTCTACATTTGACTACATTCACACTTATTCACTTCCTCTCTGCACATGGTAAAAACCTCCAAACCTCCCCTCAGCTGAACCACAGGATGGTCTCAGCAGCAGCCTTGTACAACAGACATGAATTGTGGGATAGAATTATACATAAGCATATATATACTGTGTATATATATATATATATATATATATATATATATATATACACAACTGGGATATAGCTGGCCTGATATGGAAATATTTTCAAATGCTTTCACTGGGGCAGTGAAATGAGATTTGTGTCAAAACTTTTTGGTTTTGCGATCACGAGGTTTGGAATATATCCTCCACACAGAGGGGATTCTGTCCCACCTTGTTCCACCCCATGTGGAGGTGTGAATTCGCCCCGATTCATGTGGAGGTGTGAATTCACGCCCGATTCATGTGGAGGTGTGAATTCACACCCGATTCATGTGGAGGTGTGAATTCACGCCCGATTCATGTGGAGGTGTGAATTCACGCCCGATTCACGTGGTGTGAATTCACGCCCGATTCACGTGGTGTGAATTCACGCCCGATTCATGTGGAGGTGTGAATTCACACCCGATTCATGTGGAGGTGTGAATTCACGCCCGATTCACGTGGTGTGAATTCAGGCCTGATTCATGTGGAGGTGTGAATTCACCCCTGATTCATGTGGAGGTGTGAATTCACGCCCGGTTCATGTGGAGGTGTGAATTCACAATTGAAAGAGGAGTGCGCTTAGCGCGTCCTTACATAGAGAATGAATTGCAGAAAGACGCGTTGTGTGTGAACGCCGCCATATTCTGTTCATTAGTTGATGTGCATTAATGAAGGCCTCTAATGGTTTATGGACAACAGCAAAGGGCGCTAATGATTTAGGATGATGCTGATTTTATGGAAATCAAACCAAGGAATGAGCATGGCATTATCCACCTGCTTTACTGTCATGAGCATGGAATTATGCATCTGCTTTACTGCACCTGCTTTACAGTCATGAGCATAGAATTATGCATCTGCTTTACTGCACCTGCTTTACTTTCATGAGCATGGAATTATGCACATATCCTGCACCTGCTTTACTGTCCCACAGTTGTCTCAGTGAAGACGGATCTGTGTCTCTCTCTGTCTCTCTCTCACCTTCCCTCCATCCTCGTCTCTTGTTGCTGTCACAAAGCATTAGGACTTGCTAACGAGGACTTGCTAACGAGTGACTTAAATTCGGCCCCCCTGCAGCCCAATCCAGGTGTGGTTAATGAGGTGGGAAGAAGGAAGATGGCGGCTCCTCCTCTATTCTTTCTCTCACTAAACAACAGAAGATCATTCAATCTGTTTGTGGAAACATTACAAAAAAATCCCTTATGTCGCCTAAGCTGCAACAAGACTGTATTTCATCATTTTGGTAGATAAAATGGGCTTTAGTGAGTGGAAAACATTTTGTTTTTTTACATCCAACACTGCTGTTGGATTCATCTACTGTAGTGTTATTTATCTTGCTTTGATCATACTTATTCCACAAGGAGCTGCATAAAGCTGCGCAGGATTTATGGCAATGTTGAAATCTCCTAATGCGGACAGGCTTAATCATATGGAAATTGAAGTCGTGAGTTGGTGAAATGCAGTTCTCTTCTCAAGGCAATCAGTTAGATCGGAGCTCCCGCGGCTGATGGGCTGTGATCTGTTATCGTCCCTGTGGCCTGGCCTCTCACAGATAAAATAGGTTAAATAGGTGGTCTCCCTCCACTGGAGGTGGAAATGAATCTGGCCTCAGATCCCCTCTCCTTTCCGCCCCCTCTTAACACCCGGCTTGTCTAACCTGTCTACCTATCTAGGCCATCTCACTTCTTTTGATGTGCTGGGAGCGAGTTGGCGATCTGTGTGTGTGTGTGTGTGTGTGTGTGTGTGTGTGTGTGTATTTTGTTTGTGCTCGCATCAGAGTATACCTCAGCCACCCCCCAACCCACTCCCCCATTTCCAAAAAACTATAGAATGATCAATTATAGCACGTTTTATTGAATCTAATTACCTGCTACTGTTTGAGTCCTCACTGGTCGATCCGATGCCTCTGAAGCAGCAGAATCAGCAAAAAAAAAACACACACAGGGACTCTCATTTCTCCTGCTGTGCATCACTGTCTGCCAACCTGCCATGAGTTATCAGGAACAACAGAGGCCCTGACAGAGTGACACCGTCACAAATGATGACCATCTACGAAAGTTTTTTGGGGGAAACTAACCTGATTACCATCTCTCCTCGCTGCATCAGCATGTTTCTACTCCAGGAGCTGCTCCACTGTTTAAGTTAGTGTGGAGGAGCAGAAAGAGATGTGGGCTTTTCCACATATATCTCTATATAATAAGGTTCACGGCTCGGCTCGTCTGTCTGCTCGGCTGTCACACACTCGACATGTACATGGCTGCTTCTGCACTCTTATTAAGGCTTCTTCAGGAGGATCGCTGTGCGCTTCCATCGAGGATTACAAGGTTAATCCAAGTTGTTGGTATCGCTCACGACACTGTCGATGTTTGGGCGGCTGTGAGCGAGCCAAGCAGAAGCATGTAGAGATTAAAAAGTATAGGAATTAAATGTAACCTTGAGAGACATCACATTTTGTACCTTTAGATGAGTATTCATTAATAATGACAAGAAATCTCTATCTGTGAGGTCAGATCTAAAACAGTTAAAACAGAACAAGAGAAGCTGTATCGTGCTAAAATAATTGAGTGGTCGACTGTGTCAAAGGCTGCACTTACAAGTACTAGAACAGAGTCTTTTTTACAACTTATAATAATAATAATAATAATAATACAATAATAATAATTGAGCAATGTTTGTGGATGTTATAGTGATGTTATGAAATAGCCTAGTCAGCTTCCCAAAGTTTTGGGGAGCTGATTTAGAACATAGACACATCTGGCGTCCCAGCTGGTCTGATCATGCTCACCAGCAGAGGTCTTCACCAACATTTTCAACCCTGACCTTTATTATCCCCATGTGCCTCAAATCTGTCTCAAATCTCACCAAATCTCAAATCTCATCTTCACCATCGCTGCAGCGTGGCCTGCTATTGGTCCATTATGGGCAAGCTGTGCCATCACAGGCGACATCACAATCATGCCCCACAGTATATTCTGATTTATCATCTATTTGACTGTAAATGGGACCATACTTTACAAAATGAACATCCTGCTGTATTGATATAAGACTGATATTGATATTGATATAAGACTTGAACTGTATGATGCTAATTGTTTATCGTTTATTTACGCACTGGTTACAATTCGAGTATGTTGAGTCTACTGCTCTTATTTATGTTCTTTTGATATTGTTTTTTCCATCAGGGAGTGCCATCATAATGTCGATGTGTTGTTGTCTTGCACAGCAGTACAACCACAATAAAGTTTCTTGATAAAGTTTTGTGACTATATTGCAGCACATAATTTATAAACTTGACTCATTCCAGCCTTACTACAAGACAATATAAACCTCAACAAAACTTTCAGAAGTGTCTCTGTACTGGCTGGAACAATTTTTTAGCAGCAATATAATATATTTTCTGGGCTTGGTAGTTACAGGACAGAAATAAGGGCCCTTGCATAGCCTGCATTCTACCAGGTGAGGAAAAATATGAATATATAAATAACCAAGCAATTAATATTTAATCTTGTCCTTACTGTACCCTCCCATGCACCACACACTGAATAATTCACTTGCTGATTGGAAAAATAATATTTGGGAGCCTGGAGCACAAAGATATGGCTTTTAATTTGGTTTGCTGATGCATTCTTAGGGATAAACAAATAGATAACTGCATGATCTTAGACAGGCACAGATGGATTTGCTGGTTACTTTTTCACAGTTGAAAGAGTTTGTGGGTGCAGCATGCAGAAGCACACTGGTGATGTTTTTAAGCTGCAATGACACTCGGACACATGGTGCATAATATCTGGCCTGGAACAAGAAGAAAAACAAAAAATGTGATGAGAATATTCATGAAGTTTGTTACAGTTCTGTATGCAAAACTTTTGCTACACTGCAAAAGAAAGAGAAAAAAAGACAAGCTGACCAGTGATTTTATTTTCAGTTTTCAGACCATTTTAAATCAGATAATCCTGCTGTTTTTAATATTTTCCATAGGCTACAGTCAATGACTTATTTCAAGATATCATCATAAAATAAAATAAATCTATAAAATAAGAAACTTAATCCAAGACAATTTCACCTTTTGCCAAGTCCTGAAAGAAGTTTCATTATCCTGAAAAACAAGTCTAATTTGTTGAAACTGGTCAAATAAATAAAATCCGAAAATATTCTTGATAAGTCTGAATACAAGATAAAATAACCTACAAAGTTTTTCAGTGTTTGCAGTGTACAGTACCTGCAGAAAATCCCTTCAATAACTACAAACCGAGCCTCTGCATTACAATCTGTTGCACTTTGACATGATGCTTGCTGATCAGCCCTTCATTTTGCATGACTCTCTGTTTGTAAACGCCTCTCAGATTGATCCAATGTCAACGACGTGTGCGGCGTTCCGCTTTGTCCTTGTTCCCAGCTAGTTGACCTCTGCCACCTCTTAGAAGGCACTTTCTGCCTATTACACTCATTTGCTGTGGGAGTCCGTGCAGACGAGGAATGAACAGCTTTCAGTTTCCGCTGTTGGTGTCGCATCAATTAGCACAGACTGCTGCACTACTGTATGCCATACATTCTACTGTAGCCTGCCTATGCCATACCTTCTACTGTAGCCTGCCTATGCCATACCTGCTGTACCATGGCTATGCCATACCTGCTCCTGTAGCCTGGCTATGCCATACCTGCTCCTACCTTCTCTTGTAGCCTGGTTATGCCATACCTGCTCCTGTAGCCTGGTTATGCCATACCTGCTCCTGTAGCCTGGTTATGCCATACCTGCTCCTGTAGCCTGGTTATGCCATACCTGCTCCTGTAGCCTGGTTATGCTATACCTGCTCCTGTAGCCTGGCTATGCCATACCTGCTCCTGTAGCCTGGTTATGCCATACCTTCTCCTGTAGCCTGGTTATGCCATACCTGCTCCTGTAGCCTGGTTATGCCATACCTGCTCCTGTAGCCTGGCTATGCCATACCTGCTCCTGTAGCCTGGTTATGCCATACCTGCTCCTGTAGCCTGGCTATGCCATACCTGCTCCTGTAGCCTGGCTATGCAGACTTTTGGCATTCAGTATGATGTAAGGTTAGCACTGTGTGAATGATTTCACCTCCTAATGTGTTTTTATCCAATCCAGCTGGGATGCCATTTAAAGAGCGGTCACCCTGTCACCTTCATTTAAAGAGGGGTCACCCTGTCACCTTCAGCTGCTGTAACAGTGTTTAAAGAGGGGTCACCCTGTCACCTTCAGCTGCTGTAACAGTGCCAATATCTCAATAGGAGGCCTCATAACACTGGCTGGCACATTACATGGGTTTGTGTGTGTGCATGCGTGCACGTGCGGTGCATGCTCCCTAGTCCGATACCTCACGAGTCCGACACCTCACGAGTCCGAAAAAAGAGGCATTGGACAGGGGATCATGTCTATGTTCCCCGGCTTCTACAGTATGTTCCCCGGGTTCTATATTCCCCGTTTTTCACTAACCCTAAACCTAACCTCCCCCAGACCCTAACCCAAAACCTAACCTCTCCCACCCCCACGCCTAAACCTAACCTCCCCCAGACCCTAACCCAAAACCTAACCTCTCCCACCCCTACGCCTAAACCTAACCTCCCCCAGACCCTAACCCAAAACCATGAGGTGTCGTCGGACTCGTGAGGTATCGGACTAGGGAGCAGTCCCCGCACGTGCACGTGTGTGTGTGTGTGTGTGTGTGTGTGTGTGTGTGTGGCTCAAATGTGTTTGTGTCGGTCGGTGTTCATGTCCGTGTGCATGCTGTGTGTGTGTGTGCGTGCGCGTGCGTGTGTGTATGTATGTGCGTGTGCACGTGTGTTCCTTGAAGGCAGGTCAATGTCACTGCATCATTGGAAACAGCATCTTATCTACCTGCTGGAGCTGTTCCACTTGACACAAGGGACGAGTGTCATGTGAATCACAGTGAAAGAGCCTCTGCCAGAGCAAATCAGCCCGTTAGCTTTCTGGGAAGGATTGAGAGATGATTCCTGTGGACTCTTCCTATTAATAATGAACACACACTGATGCTGTTGGCAATGCTCCTCAATCTAATCCAACAGTGTGGAGGTGGAGGTTTTGAGCATCTGTGTGTGTACAGTGTCAATGCACGCACATGTGTGTGTCTGTGTGTGTGTGTGTGTGTGTGTGTGTGTGTGTGTGTGTGTGTGTGTGTACACAGTGTCAATGCACGCACATGCATGTGTGCATGTGTGTGTGTGTGCAGTACGTGTCAATGCAGTGAATGTACGCACATGCATCTGTGTGTGTGTAAGGTGTAAATGCATGCACATATATGTGTGTGTACAGTGTCAATGCACAAACATGCGTGTGTGTGTGTGTGCGTGTGTGTGTGTTTGTGTGTCAATGCATGCACGTGTGTGTGTACAGTGTCAATGCACACACATGCATGTGTGTGTGTGTGTGTGTGTGTGTGTGTGTGGACAGTGTCAATGCACACACATGCATGTGTGTGTGTGTGTGTGTGTGTGTGTGTGTGTGTGTGTGTGTACACAATGTCAATGCACACACATGTGTGTGTGTGTGTGTGTGTGTGTGTGTGTGTGTGTGTGTGTGTGTGTGTGTGTGTGTGTGTGTGTGTGTGTGTGTGTGTGTGTGTGTGTAAATTGCACAGGCAATGACTTGACCTTAGCTGTTTGATGATGGATTGCCGTGTTGTTCAACAGGCGTAACAGAATGATTTTTGATGAGCTGCTGACTTATGGATGACAGTAGTAATAATGGCTGCTGGTTTCTTCCTTTGGCTTTGTGTGTAAAACTGTACCTGTAACTGTAAGGCTAGTCGCTCAGTGTTGAACTGTAACTGAGGCTAGTCGCTCAGTGTTAAACTGTAACTGAGGCTAGTTGCTCAGTGTTAAACTGTAACTGAGGCTAGTCGCTCAGTGTTGAACTGTAACTGAGGCTAGTCGCTCAGTGTTAAACTGTAACTGAGGCTAGTCGCTCAGTGTTGAACTGTAACTGAGGCTAGTTGCTCAGTGTTAAACTGTAACTGAGGCTAGTCGCTCAGTGTTAAACTGTAACTGAGGCTAGTTGCTCAGTGTTAAACTGTAACTGAGGCTAGTTGCTCAGTGTTGAACTGTAACTGAGGCTAGTCGCTCAGTGTTGAACTGTAACTGAGGCTAGTTGCTCAGTGTTGAACTGTAACTGAGGCTAGTCGCTCAGTGTTGAACTGTAACTGAGGCTAGTTCCTCAGTGTTAAACTGTAACTGAGGCTAGTTGCTCAGTGTTAAACTGTAACTGAGGCTAGTTGCTCAGTGTTGAACTGTAACTGAGGCTAGTCGCTCAGTGTTGAACTGTAACTGAGGCTAGTTGCTCAGTGTTAAACTGTAACTGAGGCTAGTCGCTCAGTGTTAAACTGTAACTGAGGCTAGTCGCTCAGTGTTGAACTGTAACTGAGGCTAGTCGCTCAGTGTTGAACTGTAACTGAGGCTAGTTGCTCAGTGTTGAACTGTAACTGAGGCTAGTTGCTCAGTGTTAAACTGTAACTGAGGCTAGTCGCTCAGTGTTAAACTGTAACTGAGGCTAGTCGCTCAGTGTTAAACTGTAACTGAGGCTAGTCGCTCAGTGTTAAACTGTAACTGAGGCTAGTTGCTCAGTGTTAAACTGTAACTGAGGCTAGTCGCTCAGTGTTAAACTGTAACTGAGGCTAGTCGCCCAGTGTTCGTCTGTAAAAATTAATCAATGCCCAAAACATGATTTGTTTAATCTGTTTTTATAGTAATGTTGCGTAGCGCCAAGAAGTGAGGTCTGTTTACCTGCTAAATGAAAACGATAATAGAATAGAAGAAAATAAACAAACATGATATTTATATAAACGAATTAAGCTGGACACACCACAAACAATTCAGTAAATGAATGGCTTAATAGCCATTTGTGTGTGTGTGTGTGTGTGTGTGTGTGTGTGTATGTACACATTTTCTTTAAAAGAGCTACTGTATACAAAACCTGCCTCAAGGCCCTCAGTGCTATTACAAAGGACAGAGAGTTACTGTAATGTACTGACACCTGTGTGTGTGTGTGTGTGTGTGTGTGTGTGTGTGTGTGTGTGTGTGTGTGTGTGTGTGTGTGTGTGTGTGTGTGTGTGTGGTTGTGTGCGCACACGTGCATGCACGCAGGGGTAGGTGTCTGTCTTTGTGTTTACAGTACGTGTTGCCACTCACCAGTTCATTTGTGTTGGTAACTGTGCATGCTTGAGTGTGTGTGTGTGTGTGTGTGTGTGTGTGTGTGTGTGTGTGTGTGTGTGTGTGTGTGTGTGTGTGTGTGTGTGTGTGTGTGTGTGTGCGTGCGTGCGTGCGTGCGTGCGTGCGTGCGTGCGCGCACGTGAGCGCACGTGAGCGCATGAGCGTGCACGTGTGCAATCTCCCCCAGCCTGTGTGCAGGAGCCCATGGGGACCTCGGTGATAAATTGTTGACAACCTCTATAATTACTGATGTGTGGTCTGATAGCTCCGGCGAGCGAGTGTGGAGAGCAGAGATGGAGCCACAGATAGTTTTCAATCTGCCGCTTCGTCACGTAATAATGAAGAGATTGTTCCACTTGATCATCACAGAAATCTGCTCAAACAAATTATTATTGGACTCCGCTTTTCTGCGGAGCACTTCGTGTTTGAAAGGGGAAAAAATCAAATACTTTTCCTGGCTGTGACTTTTAACTTCCCCATTTCTCTTCTTCTGTGAGTCCTTTGACAGAGTTATAATGGTGCCAAGATGAAACTAGATGAACATAATGAATTCCCTGTGCACATTCTGTGTAGAGGCTCTAATGACATTTAGATAGTATTTGTGTTTCTCTGCGGGTGACCCATGTCTTCTCCTTTCATCTGACTCCATCTCTAATCACAGTGCAGTGAATCATGTTATTTCCTGCCATTGAGATCCTCTCAGTGCTTCATTCACAAACTCATTTCATTGCAGAAGGAGTAGGAAATCAAATCTATTGTGTAAATGATGTTTGGGATGTGGCGCTTTTCTCTGAGCATCTGCTTCTATGACTGAATCATGGCGCATGGCGGCGTGCTTTTTCTGCAGCCATTTTGACATGGCTGTTAGCCAACATGCTAAGCTGCTGGCAGAGGAGCTACTAGCTAGCACAGTGCAAAGTTATGGCCTGAAAAGCTCAGAGAACACTTTGCTATCAAAAGCTCGAGTCAGATAGTGTAGCAGTAGCACCTTACTTTATGCCAAGAGATCAGACTACAGTTGTTCTTACAGTGGCATCACATCTGTGGAGTCGGGACAGTCATTCAAACCTTAATCTCGAACAATCATTGAGGGTTCCCTCATATTTTACAAGTGTCTCCAGCAGCCTGTGCTCCTGCACACAGGCTATACGAGACGGATCATGGCATAAACGTGTTTATTTAAAACGTGGGCGTCAAATCTTTGTGGATCGGACATCACAGTGCGTGACCGTCTGTAACAATTTGTGTAAGCAGAACCCCGAAACACATTAACGCCGCCCAAAATGCTGCATTCCAACTTCCAACTCATAAATGGAGTTTATGCCTCGCAGTAACCTCGCGTCACCAGGCTCTTCTCGGCGAGAAAGAGCCTGGCTCCCGCCCACAATTGATTTTGTCACCCTACTGGTTCCCGCCTAGAGCCCGCCCTAGACCGGATGGCAGCGTTTCTAGCTCGTCAACTTTCACGTTAACTTGACAATTTGACCCAAGTATCAGAATCCTCTTTCACCGTTTTGACCGGTGTGTCAGGCGGTGGTGGCGGAGATGCCATATTGCATAAACGTTTTGTTTTATGTAACGCTACCCAGCGAGCATTTTTCGGTTGAAAAGACGTTTAAAAAACGTTTAGGGTCAACGTTGAAAAAACGTGCAAGGAAGGTTCGAAAGTGAAAGTTTTTTCACCCACTATTTGCAGACGTTTATTGAACGTTCAGATTTAGACCATATTTCACCAGGTTCTTAAATTAAAAATTCAGCAGCGCACACGGGATTCGAACCCCGCTTTCCCACATTCAAGCCAGTCTGCTTAACGCGCTGAGCTATACATTTTCTTATACTCTATAGAGAGCTGGGCACATATATACTCTATCTCGCACACAACTTGTAGACTACATGATTGTCGACGATCGGGAGTTAAGTTATTTTATTTTATGTGATGTGTACGAGACTATTATATTAATGTAACAGACTAAAATTATGTTGTGTGTGTGTGTGTGTTGTCTATAGGCTGTAGCCTATGGCTTCAGAGGTTACTTCATTTAACACCAGAGACTGAGGAGGTACACAGAGCCTCGTATACAGTCTGTAACATAGCGTGCCCAGAGCACCTCGTTCCGCACTTGGTGCAGACCGGTGCAGACTTGCTTTGGTCTAGTCTAGTCAGTCACGGTTAGTATAGCTAGCAATTAAGTACTTGCGCATCCACGTTGCGGCAGGAACTGAATTAATTATTTTATAGTATTGCGCTAAACTATTAACCATAGTTGTGTCCTGGAAGCTTTTTGCTGGCACCACATAGCCTATATAGTCCCATATTTATGATATTTCATGTGACATAAAATGCGTTGAAATGTAGTTTTCGTATAGACCAGATTTCAACTCTCAGTTACACAATAAAATTGACAAATGCCAATCCACACACTATCAATATTGCCTCTATTCCAAGCTACAACAAATGTTTTAACAATATGATGAACCAAATTGTGTTTTTTTACACGTTGACGTTGTAACCGCATTTTAGCCGGTTGAAAAGAGGGTGAAATTAGGTCTTAGACGTTCAAACCCAATATCACCCAGATTTCAACTAAAAATCAACGTTGAAAAAACGTTTTGTGCTCGCTGGGTAGCTTTGTTTTGATCAGACTCTAGTTTAGGTAACATCACCGCGTCAAGCTAACGGCAACAAAGACGTTGTTAGGCGCATTGCCATCCGGTGTTAATTCTGGGTCCGGGGTTTACGCCCCCATGACAAAAAGCGGGGTGGAAGGTGCCCAGACTAGCCTCGCAGTGTGTATTTTTGTTGTTGCTCAAAACAATCTGGCAACAAGATATGCAAGTGAGACAATGCAGGATTCCCTGCAATTCATCTCCTCGTAGTCCCACCTCAACGAATAAACAGTTTGTTAATCAGCGCAGATTGTTCCACAAACGCCGATCAGTGGGATTTGTATAGACCAGACTGAGAAATACGTGATTTATTTGACATTGACTGCAACCATTTAGTTATCCTCATGGATATTTCAGTGGTGAGTGAAATTAGTTGGATAGTGATACAGTGATAATCTGGGCCAGATCTGACTTGTCATGATATAACTTGAGCTGGCCCCGATTGGGCTCTCTCAATTCGTCCGGGTCTGTCCTTGCTTGCTGGGCTCTCTCTATCTGTGTGTGTGTGTGTGTGTGTGTGTGTGTGTGTGTGTGTGTGTGTGTGTGTGTGTGTGTGACAAGGTCAATATGAAGATGCAATAATTGCTGAACAGTTACTGTAGTAGAGCCCACTGATTACTCTGCTAATTGTTTTTGCTCCTGATTGGATTCACTTGTAAACGACATTTTCTTGATGTTTTCCTCTTTTTCCCCCACTATTCCAGGGATGCTTAAGTGTTGCGAGGGCTAATTATACTTTTAAAGATAAAGCCAACATTGCCTAATGGTTTTGTAATGATGATATAGTTGTCATTACTGTTGGGCTGAACACATCGACTACTGTTACTGGAGAAAGTACAGCTTGCATGGTTATTGGGTGCATTAGCATACATCTATATTATTCAAAGATTGCACAGAGTCAGACCTGCTACACTGACAATGACCACAACGGTTCAACATAATCCATGCTTTCATCCTGTTCTTCCTTCTGTAATACAGGAAAGTGGTGATTTCAGCTTTACTTTGGAGTCAATTAGAGTGAAGCCGCGCTCCAAAGAGATCAGTGAGCAAAAGGCTGTCAATGGAGAGACAGATGAAAGAAGGGACAGATATCAGTACAGTGTGAGATTTCACTGGTCTCATATCATCAGTACAGTGTGAGATTTCACTGGTCTCATATCAGTACAGTATGAGTAGAGTATGAGAACTCAAGACTCAAGAGATAATGCGTTCACATGGGGGAAAAAAGCATTCTCTTACTCTGCCCCTTTCACCTGGAACACGCTTCAACAGACACTGAAGCTGTCCAGCCTCATCCCACTGCCTAGCTTTAAGTTACTGCTGCGCAACCTTGAAATCACTGCCTCGCTGTGCCCTGTTTTAACAATTGACCATCTCCTTTTTAACATCCCCCTTTTTTTTCTAATGTGTCTCTGTTAGCCATTTGGTTATTTTATTTATTGTTTGTACTAGTACTGTATACTGTTGTCATACTGTCTGTCAACTTTTGTTACTGTAACTTTCTGTCTGGACGCTGCTTGAACAGGTCGCACTTGAAAATGAGATCCAGGTCTCAAGGTGATTCACCTGTATAAATAAAGGTTAAATAAAATAAAAATAAATGGCATTGAATGGAGAGAGAAACACAATTCTCCAATAACAGATAACAGAGAATCATACGTTTTTGGATTTCATCATGTTTAGGAAGCACAACCACAAAGTAGCCTACTACCGAAGTTCAACATCACATGAAGCCAGCAAGTGTCAACTAACCTTGAGCAGATGAAACGACATGAAGACTGCAAAACCTGCTGAGCAAGGCTTCAAGGAGAAGTTCACCCAAAAATCGACACTCCCATGCCGATGGAACGGGTGAAGTTTTTTAGTCCACAAAACAGTTTCATAGCAAACATTGTTGCAGAATTCTCCTAATCAATTAACGTGAATGGTGACCAACTTTCAAAAGTTAAAAGGGGAAAAAAATCCATAGTGCTCACCTGGCGTAATCCAAGTCTCCACAAGCCCTAGAATACCAAGTTGACTTGAAAAGACGTCAATTACACCCTGTTTTTAGTTGAAATCGTCACTGTAGGAGGCTATCTGCTATACTGTAGCTAGCCACCTTCTTCCAGGACTTGGCTACAGTGAAGCTTTCAGCTAAAAACAAATGATGTCTTCTCAAGTCAACTTGGCATCTCAGGGCTTGTGGAGACATGGATTACACCAGGTGGAGGCGTTTCATGTAATATGACTGAATTTTCATTTTTGGGTCAACTTATCCTTAAGTCTCTTGATTAAGACGATCTCAAACCTGTCAAGCTAGCCTTCAGCATGCAGCACAGAAGCAGGCGGTTGAGCTGGAACATCCTTTTGTAAACGGCAGGCTTCAGTCACGGTGGCTCCTCAACTTGCTCTCATACATATGCTATGTCTCGCTTATTAAGCCAAACTGTCCTGATTTGTGTATTGGCACAGAATCCGGAGCGACTCTATTCGATCTATGCATGTCATGAATCCATAAGTGTCTCTAATTTGAGCTGGAAAAAGGAGAGCTGCAGCAAGGTGACCCTCGCCTCCATCAGCTGGTCCGGACCAGGTTAAGAATGGAAATTGGTTCAGCTCTGTAGTGACTCTATTATCATATCTCCTCACCCAAAGACCCCACCTTCTTTGTTTCTCATTTCTGTCGGACACCATTTGACATCTCTGTCTTTGTCCTTGTCTCTCCCTCCTCTTTGTCGCTCTCTCTCTCTCTCTGTTTCTCCTCCTCTGTGATGTAAAAACTGCATCAGCATATTGATAATGGGATTTATTTAAATAGGTCTTCTTAAATTGAAGGACATTCTCTGTGACATCTGCAGTTATTATATCGGCTCCTTTTGTCGTCTCGATTCATGTCGACATTTGCATTATTCCTCCTATAGTTACCAGTGTGTATAATCCCTAAAACACTCCTGCTTGACAGAGTCAGATGCAGCTTCTGTGTCTTCATCATCGTTATCAGTAGTACTAGTTATAGTTAACTACATGTAGTTCAATTACTAGTTTAACATTTTTGCAGTATAGTCGGGTCACTCGGGTGCATTCAAATCTCAGTAGCTTTTTCAGTAGTGATGTAGTTTAGGTAGTTAATTACTAACTACATATATTCTGATGCAATTTTTGTTTGTTTGTTTTTTGCAATACATTATGGGACAATTGGCCACGGTTGTCATTTAATGAGAATCACCTGCTACTGTACAGTATTTGATTAAAATCACCTGTGGTTTGCGACCAAGATGTCTGCAATCTAATACTATGAATTTAAGTTAAGTTATCCTTTATTTATTCATCCTCTGCATTGGACCCATCCTCTACTATAGTGCGCCCGGGGAACAACTCCAGTTCTTTTTGCCATTGCATTGGTCAGGGGCACTGACAGGAGTATATTAACCCTAACATACATGTCTTTGATGGTGGGAGGAAACCGGAGCACCCGGAGAAAACCCACACGAACACGGGGAGAACATGCAAACTCCACACAGAAAGGACCTGGGAGGAACCGGGGTTCGAACCTGGGACCTTCTCGCTGTGAGGCAACAGTGCTAACCACTGAGCTACCGTTTTCCCTAGAGATTCAGCATTTTCCTGATCCCACCTCAACAATTGCTCACTATCCTCTCATTAAAACACATCCTCGGGCTGCCTAGTGTACGTGAGGAATGGCCATGGCCTGCAATAGTCCGTAAATCAAACAGACCCACTTTACTCATGTGTCAGTTCAGTTGTACTTCCGTGTAACAATGATTCCAGACTCAGATGGTGAACATTTCCTGTGATGTAGTTTGGATGTAGTTGTGTCTGTGCCTCCGGCTCTCTGCCGAGGACGGTATGTTTTCGGTCCCGTTTGTTTGTCTGTTTGTCTGTTAGCAGCATGGGCCAAGAAGAAGCCCAAGGAAGGAAAAGGGGCCGTAGCTCCGGATAGGAAGGAAGGTTGTAGAGAGTCAGGGTTCGAGAGTGCACTCTAAGTGCACACACTCTAAGCCCTTGTTCACACAGGACGCCGAACGTAAGTAGAACTGAAGCTCGAAGCAGGCACAAGCTGAACGGACGCTTAACCGTTCACACAAGAAGCCTTCTCTTTTCCTCTCAGTGCCTACTCGGCGCGCCTTGAACCCGCCCACAACTCCCATTGACTTCATGCCTGGCTTGACGCGTCACGCTTGGAAAATCGGCGTGAATCCTGAACGATCGCTTGAGCAAGGCGTGAGTGTGGCTTCAGCGAGGCTTCAGCGTGACACGCCTGTTAACAAGGACGCCTAAATGAAACTTGTGGGTTCAGCGTAGGTAGAGCTTAGGTTGAGCATTGCTTCGGCATCCTGTGAGAACGGGGGCTAAGTGCACACACTACATGAGATCTGTTTCACTTTAAGTGCACACACTACATGAGATCTGTTTCACTCTAAGTGCACACACTACATGAGATCTGTTTCACTTTTAAGTGCACACACTACATGAGATCTGTTTCACTTTTAAGTGCACACACTACATGAGATCTGTTTCACTCTAAGTGCACACACTACATGAGATCTGTTTCACTTTTAAGTGCACACACTACATGAGATCTGTTTCACTTTTAAGTGCACACACTACATGAGATCTGTTTCACTTTTAAGTGCACACACTACATGAGATCTGTTTCACTCTAAGTGCACACACTACATGAGATCTGTTTCACTCTAAGTGCACACACTGCATGAGATCTGTTTCACTCTAAGTGCACACACTACATGAGATCTGTTTCACTCTAAGTGCACACACTGCATGAGATCTGTTTCACTCTAAGTGCACACACTACATGAGATCTGTTTCACTCTAAGTGCACACACTGCATGAGATCTGTTTCACTTTAAGTGCACACACTACATGAGATCTGTTTCACTCTAAGTGCACACACTACATGAGATCTGTTTCACTCTAAGTGCACACACTACATGAGATCTGTTTCACTTTTAAGTGCACACACTACATGAGATCTGTTTCACTCTAAGTGCACACACTACATGAGATCTGTTTCACTTTAAGTGCACACACTACATGAGATCTGTTTCACTTTAAGTGCACACACTACATGAGATCTGTTTCACTTTAAGTGCACACACTACATGAGATCTGTTTCACTCTAAGTGCACACACTACATGAGATCTGTTTCACTTTAAGTGCACACACTACATGAGATCTGTTTCACTCTAAGTGCACACACTACATGAGATCTGTTTCACTTTAAGTGCACACACTACATGAGATCTGTTTCACTTTAAGTGCACACGCTACATGAGATCTGTTTCACTTTAAGTGCACACACTGCATGAGATCTGTTTCACTCTAAGTGCACACACTACATGAGATCTGTTTCACGCTAAGTGCACACACTACATGAGATCTGCTTCACTCTAAGTGCACACACTACATGAGATCTGTTTCACTCTAAGTGCACACACTACATGAGATCTGTTTCACGCTAAGTGCACACACTACATGAGATCTGCTTCACTCTAAGTGCACACACTACATGAGATCTGCTTCACTCTAAGTGCACACACTACATGAGATCTGTTTCACTTTAAGTGCACACACTACATGAGATCTGTTTCACTTTAAGTGCACACACTACATGAGATCTGTTTCACTCTAAGTGCACACACTACATGAGATCTGTTTCACTCTAAGTGCACACACTACATGAGATCTGCTTCACTCTAAGTGCACACACTACATGATATCTGCTTCACTCTAAGTGCACACACTACATGAGATCTGCTTCACTCTAAGTGCACACACTACATGAGATCTGTTTCACTCTAAGTGCACACACTACATGAGATCTGTTTCACTCTAAGTGCACACACTACATGAGATCTGCTTCACTCTAAGTGCACACACTACATGAGATCTGTTTCACTCTAAGTGCACACACTACATGAGATCTGTTTCACTTTAAGTGCACACGCTACATGAGATCTGTTTCACTCTAAGTGCACACACTACATGATATCTGCTTCACTCTAAGTGCACACACTACATGAGATCTGTTTCACTCTAAGTGCACACACTACATGAGATCTGTTTCACTTTAAGTGCACACACTACATGAGATCTGTTTCACTTTAAGTGCACACGCTACATGAGATCTGTTTCACTCTAAGTGCACACACTACATGATATCTGCTTCACTCTAAGTGCACACACTACATGAGATCTGTTTCACTTTAAGTGCACACGCTACATGAGATCTGTTTCACTCTAAGTGCACACACTACATGATATCTGCTTCACTCTAAGTGCACACACTACATGAGATCTGCTTCACTCTAAGTGCACACACTACATGATATCTGCTTCACTCTAAGTGCACACACTACATGATATCTGCTTCACTCTAAGTGCACACACTACATGATATCTGCTTCACTCTAAGTGCATACACTGCATGACATCCATTGCAGCATCCATTTTCCTGCTGCTGGGTAACAGGTTCATAGGTTCGGGGGTAAAGCCGTTGGTAAATTGGTTGCACCGCAGTGGTTAAGGGACTAATCAAAGCTGCTGATCGAGGCCCAGTCACATGTCTCGATCCCCGGGGTCGCCCCCCCATCACGCCCGGGGTCGCCCCATCATGCCGCTGGCCGGGTGAGCAGGTGGCTAATTGAAGGACAGCCGGGCCGGGGCTCTCAGAGAGGAGATGGGTCAGGTTGAAAAAAGTGACGGGAGGGAAATGATGGAAGGACGTTAAGAAGAGGGAGGAAAGAATGAATGGATTTTTTGATATGAAGGTCGGCTGCGCAGTTGAGAAACTGTAAGTGCCAAAATGAACGTTGAGATGATGCCCGTAGTCGTCCATCGCTGCTACATCCATTGTTTCTGTTAATGGGACGGTTGACCCCCAAATAAAAAATACATATCTTACCTGTACTGCTATTTATCCATCTGGATCATTTTGGTGTGAGTTGCCTATTTTATTGTTTGGACCGGACTACACCTGCCAACTGTCTAAAGTAAATATTATATACATATTATATACATTATATATATATATATATATATATATATATATATATATATATATATATATATATATATATATATATATATATATTATATATATATATATATATATATATATATATATATATATATATATATATATATATATATATATATATATTTACTTTAGACAGTTGGCGGGTGTAGTCCAGTCCAAATATTGTTTGGACTGGACTACACCCGCCAACTGTCCAAAGTAAATAGTTCTTATGAAACTGCTCACAAGGTCTGTGGATTATCATAAGGGCTTTTCACACTACACTTAGCCAGGGTTAAGTCAGTCTCTTAGCCTGGGGCTAACAGTTCTCTTAGCCTGGGGCCACACTTGCACAATCCTGGCCCACTCTAAAGTGGGCTAACCCCGACTTCAGCCCCGGCTAGCTGGCCCTGGCCTGGAGCAGGGTTAGCCCAGATTTTCCATCTAAACACAGCAGGGCTAAAAGTTGCCAGTGTGAAACAGGGCCAAGGAAACAATGTGAATGGCATAGCCCTGGTTTTAGGTTAACCTGGGTTAACAATGCATGTGTGAAAAGGGGCTAAGTTAGCCTGGGGCTCTCTTAGCCGTACTCTTATAGCCCAGGGCTTAGATAGCCCCGGGCTAAGAGCATGTAGTGTGAAAAGCCCTTAACTGGGTCATGATTTCTGGAAAGAGACGTTGCTGTTGAGTTTTTCAAACGTTTTTTTTGTTGCAGTTTGAGCACCACAAGCCGAGTGCCACCCAGTGCCATTGTAATCAAGAGAACGCAGACATTTCTACAGCCGACATCTTCAAAACTCGGCAACCCACACCAAAATGATCTTGATGGATAAATAGCACTACAGGTAAGAGTAAGGTAATATGTATTTTTAAATAGCACTACAGGTAAGAGTAAGTATTTTTCATTATGTGGTAAACTGTCCCTATAAATTAGGAGTTAAATATCTTTGTGATGTGTTCAAAACAGAATACAAAGAATTTTTGCCCTGCCGTAATATCAGACTGTGAGATTTTTGTACTCATCTGTGCTGATGTTGAACTGGGAAACGAGGGATGGAAGATGGGACAGAAGGGCAGAGAGAGAGAGAGAGAGAGAGGTGTGAATGAGGAATGGAAAGAAAAATGGAAGGGAGGATGGAGAGAATATGGAAGTGGAGTGAAGAACAAGAATGACAAGAAGAAGGGAATATAGAGAGGCAGGGAGTGGGGGAGAGATGGAAGGACAGACAGAAAGAGGCAGGCAGGGATGGAGGGAGGGAGTGAAGGTAGAGAGAGGTCTCTTCGGTAACACTTTCTATAATGCATTATAAACATACTTATAATGCATTAAAATCTGCTTCTAGCACTGTATAATTATAGTGATAAGCACTCATAAATATGCATAATGCTTTATAACAATAATCTTAACATGTAAAAAAATATATAATTACTTATAAGGTCAAGTATCATAATACTTTACAATTTGCTGGTCACTCACTGACATTTCCTCCCCGCAAGGATCATAGTGTTTTATAATTCCCATAGTTGTAATACATTATAATCATTGTAATACAATTATTATAATGTATTACAACTATGAGACTGATTTGATGATTTTATAATGCATTACAATCATTGTTATAATGTATTATAATGTGATTATAAGTTAATTTAAGTGGTCATTGGATGCTTTAAGTGAACTAATGAAATTCCTGAGGCATTGGCAGAAATAATACATTACATGTACAAGCTGGTTATAAGTCGCAATCATTATTCGCTTATAATGTAATAATAATCTATTAACTATGATAATTATAGTACGCGATTCTTGCAACAGCATCAACAAAAAAATCTGAGTGACCAGCAATTGTGAAGTATTATGATAAGTATGTTTATAATGCATATAGATGCATTAGATGCACATGGGCATCAGAAAACGTGTTGCCGTATTTTCGAACAAGGAGAGAGAGGATGGTTTTATTGAAACAGTATGCGCAGAAGGAGTGAGGGAAGCTAAAGAGCAAAACACTGCTTCTGTTTCATCCAGCGTAACCTCTGACCTCTGCATATTTTAACACAGACAACACGCAGAGGAAGATGCTCTGCCGCACATTATTATTATCCCAGTGAGAAATTAATTTGCTATTTCCTCTCTTGCTGCAATAAATGCTTTACAAAGCATTTTCTGACCTAATGAATGCATAAATACATAACTACATAAATAAATAAATAAATAAATAAATAAATAAATAAATGCACCACATGCATTTTTTTTCTTCCCGGCAAGACATCCATTCCACTTCTCCCCCCTTCCTACTTTGCTCTGATTATCTCTCTGGCCCCACATGTGCTTTTCTCCTTGGATGTGCCTTTGAATTTGGAATGCCTTGGAAGTCGTTGATGGCTTTGTTTTGAAGGACAAAAGTTTGGAAGAAGTGCTCCCAGGTACATCAGAAGGGTTTGTGAAATGATATGATATGTGCATTTTCTCCAGTTTGTAGTCTTTCATCATTTGGACTGTTTGGATGGGTGGTAGCAGGTCATTATTTGCACAAATGTATTATCAATAAATACAATGGAAGACATTGTTTCCTTTCATTTCATTTCCTTTCATTTATTTGTTTATTTGAATAGGGACAGGTACACGTACATATAGTGTTCACAACATAAAATGTCAATAAACCTATGATGAGTTGTACCAAAGCATGTATAGCCCAGGGCTAGTTTGCAATGCCAGTCCCTAGATGTAACCCGACATTCCTGTAAAATAAAAATAATAATACACAAAAATACAGCAAAATACAATAAAAAGACACATATCAAAGATCAGATAGGCTACTAAATGTAAAATTCAGGTCAAATGTCAGTACAGTAACAATTCAAATATCACAGTTAAGACAGTTCAAATTATGTTCAGTTTAGTTAAAAGTGTGTGCTTATTGTACACACTCCTAAGAGTGTGTACAAACCTGTGGTCCTGTCATTTCATGTGATTCACTGCCTATGTGATTTCAAATCACATAGGCAGTCACACAGTTAGACAGTCAGATTCAGACAGTTAGGTGTAGGTTTTCAGGCGATTAGGTATTTGTGCAGACAGTCAGGCAGTTACACAGTCAGACAGACAGACAGACAGTCAGACAGACAGACAGACAGACAGACAGAGACATAGGCAGTTACACAGTCAGACAGTTAATCAGACAGACAGACAGGCAGTTAGATGCAGGTAGGCAGGCAGGCAGGCTGTTGTGTAGGGAATACCAATAGCGCTCAGTTACAGTCTCACACAGAGACAGCATGGCAAATTAGCTACTGTCCACTGACCAGCAGCACTGGACGAGCCAACGGAGCCGCGCTGAATGAATGGATCATTTAACAATAGGTCCCTCTTGCTGGAACAGGGCGTCTAGCATGGCTGCCACAAGGACAAGTGTGAATGCTGAGGGACCATGTACAGGTTTGTCTCATAGTTAAGGACTGATAAAACTGCAGTTAGTGTCCGACACAATCCACAAAGAAAACCTGCAGCCTTCTAAAATGTACATAATGTTGTTGTTTACGTGACCACAATGCCAACTAAAAACCAACTATTCGGTTAACTTAACGATGTGGAACATTTTCAGCCTCATTAGCCAATTGGGATCAGTGCTGTGACGCAGCACTTTTTGTTATATAATTATTTCACCAAGTACTTCGAGTATGTTCGTGACATTCATAGCCCGGAACACAAGAGCCAGTGTGGCAGATTTGAAACGACCCAATCTGAACAGCAAAGTAGGAAGAAGTACGTTCCTCTAGAGAGGAGCGGAACAAGATCCCCAATGAAATGAAGTCTGCAAATTCTCTGAATGGTTTTAAAAACCTTCGGAAGAAATTCTTATTGAGCAAACGAGAGTAACATGAGTCTCCCGGTGTTATGGTATGTTGGCTTATGTCTCCTGTTCCTCTTATCCTTGATTGTTCTGTATTGTGATGTTATGTGTTATTGTATGCCATGTTTTTATAAGAGCAGGGGCCATGATGGAAATAAGTGTTCGCACTTTTCATGTCATCCCTTCTATGTTGTTATGTATTATCCAAAATAAAGTCATTCATTCATTCATTCATTTTCAACATTAGCGACCAAACCATAATGGACTTCAGTGGTTTGAATGGGATATTAAAAGAAAGTTCCACCCATTGATAGTCTATATTCTTACAGTGTTTTATATCAGAAATATCCACGAGAGTCTCAACTTTGCAGTCATATGCAATTCATGCAATTCTAAGAGGGTTTAAGGGCCCCAGTATGTGGAAATATTGAAATAGAATAACTGCATGGTTTAAGCAAAAACATGGGGGATTTAGCATAAAGTGGGCATGCCTGTAAAAAGAAGACTCGTGGGTACCCATAGAACCTCATTCAGATATCGTGAGGTGAGAGGTCAAGGGGTCCCTTTGAACATTTCCGTTTCCCCTCACCAACATTTAGCCTGGATTTAGAGTGTTATTTAGCCCCCTTCCCAACAAGCTGGCAAGTCATGCTTGGTACCAATGGATGCATTAGGTCTTCTAGTTTCATATGATATCATAATGATAGTTTCATATGATATCATATGATATCATATGATAGTTTCATATGATATCATATGATATCATATGATATGATGCTGAAAGCAAAGGCAGGTGCTTGAAAGCAAAGGCAGGTGCTTGAAAGCAAAGGGGCGGGTGCTTGAAAGCAAAGGGGCGGGTGCTTGAAAGCAAAGGGGCGGGTGCTTGAAAGCAAAGGGGCGGGTGCTTGAAAGCAAAGAGGCGGGTGCTTGAAAGCAAAGGGGCGGGTGCTTGAAAGCAAAGGGGCGGGTGCTTGAAAGCAAAGGGGCGGGTGCTTGAAAGCAAAGAGGCGGGTGCTTGAAAGCAAAGGGGCGGGTGCTTGAAAGCAAAGGGGCGGGTGCTTGAGCAAACCAGAGAGGTGAACTTGTTGTGGGCTCCACCTCTATAGGTGAAGAGATTGCACTCAAGCTGCTGGCAGTGGACAAATTGGCCTCTCTGCCTCTCTCTCTCTGCCTCTCTCTCTCTCTCTCTGTCTGCCTCTCTCTCTGCCTCTCTTTCTCTCTCTCTCTGTCTGCCTCTCTCTCTCTCTGTCTGCCTCTCTCTCTCTCTCTCTCTCTCTCTCTCTCTCTCTATACCTCTCATGGATGTCTCCCTGTATGGTTGTTGAATGCCGGTCCTAAATGGTGAGTGTAAGCTCCTACTCTTTGAGGGACTGACACAAAAATATATGTTGTACTTTGTTCAGCTATGAAACTCCTGTAGCTGCTGGAAATATCTCAACATGATGTCAAGTCATCTACATTTGGCCAGTTATGATGATGTCATGATCTCATCTACAGTACATTTGGCCAGTTATGATGATGTCATGATGTCATGATGTCATCTACAGTACATTTGGCCAGTTATGCGTGAGAATAAGAAAGATCACCACCAAACAACTAAATGGGCCTCGAAATGCAAAGTAAATCAGTGTTAAAGTGTATTAGGGTGGCTTTTACATTGTTCATCATGGTTAATACAATGGTCCTGTTATACATAACACATATTTCAGTCTATTGTATTCTATTCTTTGGGCCTATGCTGAATCAACAGCACATTAGAATCTTCTTTAGTTAAAATTGGCTAAGTGGGTGGTGTCTGTGGCTGGTGGCGGTGTCTGTCACGATTGTGATGATGTCAGTGATGATGTCATCAGTGATGTCACTCGAGCAATTGTGATGTCATCAGTGATGTCACTCGAGCAACTGTGATGTAGTATGAGCGGATGGCGCACAGCTACATGATGGCACCTAGGTGGGTGGGCGGTATCTGTCTCACTGTCAGTCCCGATTTTGGGAGCCCGCGGAGCAGGCGATTTCCATAACTGCAGCCATGGCGCGTCATCTCCAGAGTCTCCACCCTAGGAATCGAGCGCGCGCAACATTCCTAGTATATAAAATATATCTCAAACTACTCCGTTATCTCCTGTGGATTCTCATGCCTCATTGTGCCAGATTGTTTGTTAGGGTATTTTTTCATGCTCACAGCCGCTACATGATAGAGAGAGATTTATTCCAACTCCTGTTCAGGTCAAAAGGCTGCTTTTGCTTCCGGGGTACAGCTTAATAATGGCCATAACGAGGGCTGACAGAGAATTAATATTCATTAAAAAGGATCAAAGAGTGCCTGCAAACTTGTCTTCATTAATAGGTAAGTGACAATGTAATTTTTGTGGGGCACCTTTGCCAAGAGGCTCATACAATAGACTCTGCCAACTTCAGAGTTCTTCCATTGTGTTTTTGGAGCCTAATTGGCTTTATGAGAGGGGCAGGAGGAGGGCAGAGAGAAGAAGGGGAACAGGATATTAGCCTCCATCCCGCCCCTCTGCTTAGTCTGCTTGCTGTGGGGTTTCGGGCACTTCGGCTTGTGTATTAGGTTATATTAATGTGGAGAGTGGTATCTCTTGCAGGGGAAAAAGATGGGGTACTCTTTGATGCACTCTCCTCTGTGGTTTCCCCTGAAACCATTTTTCATGTAGGTGCTGCACTCGGTATTGATTGGGCCTCATACATTGTGAAAGAGTATAGGGGCGATGGAGAGGCCTAAAAGCCGCCCTAAATAGGTTAATGCCCGGGTAGCGAGAGCCTCATCTCAGAGGGGCTCATTTGCAGCCGGCACTGCTGAGAGCATTTATCCCCTCATGAAATTAACTGGAACTGCGAGGAGCATTTTGCCCGTATCTGCCTTTGTCTCTCATAAATACACAGATATAGGCTAACAGCCCCACTGCAGCATGAAAGTGTCCCAGTTCTTTGTGTCTTTTGACTTCGGCGCATCTTTTGAAACTGCGACCAATTTCCACGGAACGCCTTAAAGCAATATTCCAATTGGTTTGGCTCTGACCGCCATGAGAAACAGAATCAACTCCGTCCTCCTCACCAAGATGAGATGCAGCTGGGACGGACGGGTTTGGAGCAGGATTTCTCTTGCCATTCATTTGACTGAGGCCACGGAAATAGCCTGTCAACTTTTCCAACAAAAGAGCCTGCTTTTAAGACAACAAAGCAGTCCTGGGTTTGTGTGTGTGTGTGTGTGTG